>NC_084836.1:38559232-38875385 GCF_033115175.1 Lepus europaeus | reverse complement strand
TCATAGTTTAATTCTTATAAGAATAGCAGAAGTGCAAAGTTTTTAAAGTTCTAGAGGATAAAGTTAAATAATAAGAAACTATGCAACCAATTTAAAGGGAACTATAAAAGGTTAATACAAAGAATACAGGACAGGAAAAAAATAGAAAGTATTTTGTAAACTAAAAGATTAAGCATGAATATACAAGCAATGCCAATAAATATGAAGACACCAAATAATTAAGAGAAAGACTGCTGGATTGCATAAGAAAATAAAATGAAGAGGGGCCAGCACCGTGGCATATCAGGTAAAGCTGCTGCCTGTAGCACCAGCATCTCATGTAAGCACCAGTTCGAGTCCTGGCTGCTCCACTTTGGATCCAGCTCAGTGCTAATGTGCCTGAGAAAACACTGGAAGATGGTATCCTGCATGCAAGTGGGAGACCCAGATGAAACTGCTGGCTCCTGGCCCAACTCTGGCCATTGTGGCCATTTGAGGAGTGAATGAGTGGATGGAAGATCTCTCTCTTTCTCTTCCTCTCCTTCTCTGTGACTGACTTTCAAATAAATGCATTTTTTTAAAATAAAAATTTTTAAAAATCAAGAAACTACTTGCTATATTTGGGAAACATATGTGTATATATATATGACACAAACATTGAAACACAGAAGTACAGCAAACATATCTACACATTACAACAAGCTTACTGAAAATAGAAGTACAAAATGCTACCTGATATAAATATTAATGAAAAGGAAATTTGCTGTACTACTAATAATCGTAATAATAAGATAGGACAAAGTAGAATTTAAAGGAAAAATACATCTCCAGAATAAATGTGGACACTTTAGGATGACAGAAGGCTCAATTGGCTATGAAGTTATAATAATGATAAAATTCAGTGAAACTAACAGCAACCTCAAAAATATGTCAGAATGCTTGACCCACTGTCTACTGCCTCCCAGGTTGCACATCATCAGGATACTAGAATCAGGACTGAAGCTGGGACTCAAAGCTAGGCACTCTGGGATGTGGTCACTCCAACCAGTGTCCTATCCTCTGGGCCAAACACCCACAGAAATTAAACATGAAAATGAAAATTAAATTACAGTTTTAGAAAACAAATCAAATTTATTTAAGGCTAACAAATGTTATTTAAGAAGTAGCAAATTTTCTATAAAAATGCTAATCAATAACTTTCTTCTACCTCAAGCAACATCAGTTGCTATGGACTCTATTGCAATAATAGGATGGGTCAGATTATTTTAACATTTTTATTTGTTTGTTTATTTCTTTAAGTGGAAGAGAGAGCTAGGACTAGAGAGAGAGAGAGCACTCCTATCTACTATCTTACACCTCAATATCTCCAATCGCATGAACAGGACTAGGCCAAAGCTAGAAGCAGGGAACTTGATTCCGTTCTCCCATACAGGGACTCCATTATTTGAACCAGCAATTATTGCCTCCCAGAATTTGCATTAACAGAAAACTAGAACCAGAAGTGGAGCCAAGGCTTGAATCCAGGCACTCTGTGCTATGCAGGTATCTTAACACATGTCTTAACCAATAGGCCAAACTCTCACCCCAACTAACAATTTTTAAAATGATATTTTTGTAAGTATTATTCAATAATGTTTCCCAACTATGAGATAAAATATCTCCTTTATCTTAGAAATATCTCTTAGTCAAGGCAAACTTTCAAATTAATTACCACTACTTTTAAAATTTCAGCAATCAGTAGTCAGCAAAATATAAATGCACTTTATAAACTCTCACAAGATATATAAAAAAGATGTTAAATCACAATATTGTGTATATCTTAGTTGAAGTAAGGTAGCTTAAAAAGAGCTGATATAATAAGAATTATAGATACAAATTATCCAGGAAAATGAGTCCAATGTAGAACAATGTAGTGTTAAATTCCAATCACATCCATTCTAGAAAAATTTCCTCTCACTAACATTAAGATTAACATGGTCAGGGCTGGCATTGGTGCAGTGGGTTAGGCCGCTGCCTGCTAGGCTGGCATCCCACAGGGGGCTCTGGTTCAAATCCCAGCTGTTGTGCTTCTGCCCCGGCTTCCTGCTAATCACCTGAGAGGGCAGCAGAGGATGGCTCCCATGCTGGAACCCTGCCACCCACGGGAGAGACCAGGATGGATCTCCTGGCTCCTGGCTTCTGTGTTCATTGGAGAGTGAACCAGTGCTTGCTCCCTCCCTATGTCATTCCACCTTGCACAATATACCTTAGGAATAACTCAATCTTTATACCTGCCTGGGAAGGCAACCCGAGGCCTCCTGATCACCACCTAGGAAGAAACAGTGGCCAGGAGCCAAGAACAACAAGATTCATTTTCACCTATTTCAATTTCCAGGGTCAAGAATCTGTTTTTTTATGAAGCAAAAGGCGATCATCTGTGAGGGAAATTAAGAGATCCTTATTTTAAAAAAATCATTGGAGTCACAAATAGGACTTTGTAATATGAAAGGTAATTTAAAATTTCAGAGAGTCATTTAGCCTAGCAATTAAGATTCTAGTTAGGATGCACAAGTCTTGTGTCAGAGTTCCTGGGTTCAATTCCTGGCTCTGGCTCCTGGAAAGCAGTGGTGATGGCTCAAGTAATTGGATCTCTGCCATTCGCACTGGGTTCCTATCTCCTGACTTTGGTCTGGTCTAGTTCCAGCTATTGCAGGCATTCAAAGTGCATACCAGTAGAGGGGAAGTCTCACTCACTCTCACTTCATGTCTCTCAAGTAAACAAATAAGTGAATGAACTTTTAAAAAATCCAGCTCCTGTGGCCAGTATAATGATGCAGTGGGTTAATCTGCTGCTTGTGAAAACAGCATCCTAGATTGGAGTCCTAGTCTGAGTCCTGGCTGCTTTGCTTCCAATACAGCTCCCTGCTAATGTGCCTGGGAAAGCAGTGGAAAATGGTCCAGGTGTTTGAGCTCCTGCCACCTACGTGGGAGAACTAGATAGGGTTTCTGGCTCCTGGCTCCTGGCTCCAGCCCTGGCTGTAATAGCCATTTGGAAGATGGAAGATCTCTTTCTCTCTTTGCCTCTCCCTCTCTTTTTAACTCCATCTTTCAAATAAATAAATAAATATTTTTTAAAAGTATTTAAAAATTACTTTAAAATAGAAAAAATACAACAGATTGGAACAAAGTAGAATTCCCTTTTTTTATATGTAAGGAAACAGAAACTTCAGAAATTTGATAGTTTTCCAGTGTCACAAGGTTTTGGCAAAGCCAATACTAAAATCTCAATATTATACTTTCTATTTAAATACTTTTTCATGCAATTCATACTGTCTTGCTTATAAAAGGAATCTAACAAACTATGAAGTATGCTCAGTATGTAAAAAGTCAAATTTACTGTCTAATACATATCAATATTTTGGGCCCTTGAATAATTGTATTCAGTAAATACTAATGCTAATAATCATTTCACATTCCATTAATTTTAATTTTGTTTGCCTTATTAAATTTCAGAGTAGTCACAAGAGATTCTTTCAATGATCCCTGTCTCATAAAGAAGCTTCCCAGAGAAGTTCAATATTTCTTTTAAACTAGGCGAAAAAAAAAATGAGATGAGGGACATGGCTAAGAGTAAAACAAAAGTATACCATTGGTGATATTTTACCACTTACCAACTGTGTAGTATTAAACAAGTTACTTAGCCTCTGTCTAGTTTCATCATCTATAAAATGGGAATAATTAATAATAATAATAATAAATAACAGCTATTTTGGAATATTTTAAATATTAATTGAGATGATACCTCTAATAAGTTGAATTAATGAGCTGGATTCAGTCATCAAAATTACGTCTCCTTGGATTTCCTAAACTGAAAAAATTTATTCCAAACAAAATTTCACACAGATATCTTAGCTTTTCTGCTATGCTTTGATACACATGATAATTTTGTTTTGGAAGTAAAAAGTCTAGTGTACACTAATAGTTTCATGTTTCTAGCTCAACAGAGAATTATGAAACACACAATGACCTGAGCTCCTAACCACCTCAGACTCCCCCCAGCACCTCACACACACACTCGGTCCAGCCTTGCCTCCAGCTTTGAAGTCTGCATGGAGGACTAGGGCATGGTGTTCCCTCTGGATTTTTTCTCCACCCAGCAATGGCTCCTGACCACTCCAGAGTGAGGACTGGAGAAGAGGAAGTAGGGGAGAAGGCCACAGTGACACATGGCTGATTCACAATGACTCTCATGCTCTGAACAACATCTATATCTATATCTATATCTATCTATATGTATGTATATATATGTATATATATGTATATATATATATATATATATATATATATATATAGAAAGAGAGAGAGAGAGAGAGAGTCAATAATCCTTTTTCTCCTGGGGTGCATGTGTGGCTTTCTCAAAGAGCCTCTCTTCAGGTTCTTTTCCAGTTTACTTGACTTGCTCTCATTCTCTTCTCTGGGGTCAATCTTCCCATTTGTGGCTCATGATTCACGACCTGGGAACTTGAATTTCTTACAGTTTACCCACTTTATAGGTTTAAGATAATCCTGAGTGTGTTTTCCTTTCCATTTGCTCTTTAAAAATCACCAACTTTAGCTTAGACATTGAAGGACTCAAAACTTGCCTGCCATGAGACTAATCAATCTTCTACAATCCTGGGAGCAGCTGCAGCCACCAACGCTGTTAGACTTCAGTCTCTATACCCTTCCTCCCTGGAGCAAATACATCAAGCTCTCTGATGTTCTCTCTAAACCCTTCTTACTTGGTTAAGTTGAATGACAATCAGCCCATCCCTTAAATATGGAGTGATAAAGCATGTACAGAAAACCAACATCCCTCCCAAACAATTCTGATCCCTTCCCAGGTCTTCTATCATAATCATTGTAGAGTTTAAACCTGGAGTTTGAGCCAATAATGGACTTATAATTGGACTATGATTTAGCATTGCCTGCAAATAAAGTCTTACACCTTATTATCTTCACCTCAGACACATACACACACACAGAAAAAGGTACCTACTTTAATAACCACGTGTTTTTTTTTTTTTTTTTTTGACAGGCAGAGTGGACAGTGAGAGAGAGAGAGAGACAGAGAGAAAGGTCTTCCTTTGCCGTTGGTTCACCCTCCAATGGCCGCCGCGGTAGCGCACTGTGGCCGGCGCACCGCGCTGTTCCGATGGCAGGAGCCAGGTGCTTATCCTGGTCTCCCATGGGGTGCAGGGCCCAAACACTTGGGCCATCCTCCACTGCACTCCCTGGCCACAGCAGAGAGCTGGCCTGGAAGAGGGGCAACCGGGACAGGATCGGTGCCCCGACCGGGACTAGAACCCGGTGTGCCGGCGCCACAAGGCGGAGGATTAGAATAACCACGTGTTTTAATATTGTTGGACACTGGACATAGTGGGAGTGTTCATAATTGTTACATATTATAATTAATCTCATCTTTGATATTTAATGTTTAATTTAGGAATGAGGAGTTGTCCACAGGTAGAATAATTAGAGGAAGAAGTAAAAATAATTTAAAACCAAAATAGTGCTGTGTGCTGTGTCATGAAAGTTAAGAAGGAAATCACTTTTTGAGAAATGAGTAGTCATAGTATCAAACATCAATTTGTTATTTATGACAGCAAATGTGTTCAATTAGAGGAAAACCAGGCTACAGTCTAAAAGGTGAAGATGGGGCAGTGCTGTGGTTAACCCTCTGCTTGTGGTGTCAGCATCCTAAGTGGGCACCAGTTCGAGTCCCGGCTGCTTCTGTTCCAAACCAGCTCTCTGCTTATAGTCTGGGAAAACAGTGGAAGACTGCCCAAAAGTGCTTGGGTCCCTCCACCTGTGTGGGAGATTTGGAAGAAGCTCCTGGCTCCTGGCTTTTGGATCTGCCCAACTCTAGCCATTTTTTTTATTAAACTTTTATTTAATGAATATAAATTTCCAAAGCACAGCCCATGGATTACAATGGCTTCCCCCTCCCAAAACTTCCCTCCCACCCACAACCCTCCCCACCCCCGCTCCCTCTCCCCTTCCAATCACATCATGATTCATTTTCAATTCTCTTTATATACAGAAGATCAGTTTAGTATATATTAGGTAACGATTTCAACAGTTTGCCCCTAGCCATTTTGGCCATTTGGGAAGTGAACCAGTGGACAGAAGACCTTTCTCTCTGTCTCTCCCTCTTATTATCTCTAACCCTATATCTCAAATAAATAAATAAAATCTTTAAAAAATAAATAAAAGGTGAAGAAATTGAGACAATGAGAACAGACACATTAGGAAATACACGTATAGGAAAAGGTTAGTTTGCAAACCTAAAGGAAACACAGTGTTGAAATACTTATGTTGTTATTGTTTTCATCATTTTAATTTTAAGCAGCAGTTAAAATGCTCTCTCTACAGAGGCTGTAGAGAGAAAGAATAATTGAAAATACTCAAGATGGAGGAAAAAATCAATCAAAAAAGGAAGTGTAAAAGAAAGATCAAAGAATTAGAGGAGAGTAATTAAAAGAAAGGGCAATGCTCAAGGCTGAGCATGAAAATAAAGACAGTTAAGGATATAGATGGATATGGAACAGGTGGAGGTCGGTAGAAAAACAACACTGAAAAACATCATCCCCAGCCTAGAAAAAGAACGATTATGGGGAATGGAGAACATGGGAAATTAAACACAAATAATCCATAATACTGCTTTACACAGAGAATTCAAGGGCTATGAACAATGAAACAGTGTCACTAGATTTGCAAAATATGTTTATTGGTGGCATAGAAGAGTGTATTTTTCAGGGAACATAATGATAAAAGCATGAATGTATGGTTTGAGATAGAAAAGAGACAATGAAAACTAAAGCTTGCAAGAGAATCTCATGTCTTTTGGCAAGGGGGAAAAACAAGGAGAAGAAAGAAAAACACATTAAGAATATGGGGCTGGCGCTGTGTGGTAGCAGGTAAAGCTGCAGCCTGCAGTGCCAGCATCTGATACGGGCACTGGTTCGAGTCCTGGATGCTCCACATCTGATCCAGATTTCTGCTATGGCCTGGGAAAGCAGTGGAGGAAGGCCCATGTCCTTGGGCCAATGAACCCACGTGGGTGATCCAGAAGAAGCTCCTGGCTTCAGATTGGCCCAGCTCCAGCCATTGTGACCATATACAGAGTGAACCAGCAGATGAAAGACCTCTCTCTCTCTCTCTCTCTCTCTTTCTGACTCTAACTCTCTCTATAATTCTGCCTTTCAGATAAATAAATACATCTTAAAAAAAAAAAAAGAAAAGAAAAAAGGCAAACTGCCTGCTTCACAGTTCCGTGGAGCTGAGGTTGCCAAGCATTAAGAATATAGGATGGCGCAGGCGCCGTGGCTCACTAGGCTAATCCTCTGCCTTGCGGCGCCGGCACACCGGGTTCTAGTCCCGGTCGGGGCACCGGATTCTGTCCCGGATGCCCCTCTTCCAGACCAGCTCTCTGCTGTGGCCAGGGAGTGCAGTGGAGGATGGCCCAAGTCCTTGGGCCCTGCACCCCATGGGAGACCAGGAAAAGCACCTGGCTCCTGCCATCAGATCAGCACGGTGCGCCGGCAGCAGCGCACCAACCGCGGCGGCCATTGGAGGGTGAACCAACGGCAAAAGGAAGACCTTTCTCTCTGTCTCTCTCTCTCACTGTCCACTCTGCCTGTCAAAAAAAAAAAAAAAAAAAAAAGAATATAGGATGGCTGCAACAAGAGGTAACTAAAGATGCAGTATCTTTCTGTTTGGCGGAGCAAAGGATAAATGTTTCCTGTTCTGGCATTAGATTTCACTGAAAATAAAGTAATTCAGTCTAGATGTTATAATCTCAGTGCAACAAGAGGGTATAGAGGATTATAATCAAGGAACATTTGAGACTGGCCAGGACAACTTAGGAAAACCCACTTGGAAGGCTGCAGATGCAATTTAAAAAATAAATAGATGTTTCCAGTTTGGGCCCAACTGAAAAAAATCGAAGGACCTATGTCTCTCATCTTATAGAGACACCAACTAATCAGGCTATTTGGATTATATTAGAAGTACTGTCAAGATGTGACATGGTACCAAATTTTAAGTTTCTATAATGGAAAATGCTATTAATACAAATGTTTGAGAATTAAAAAGTCTAATGATCTTGTGTTACTAGACATGATAGTTGTCTTAATGAGAAAGCCCCAGAGGCCTAAAGGGTTAAATACTTGTAAAATCCTACAGGTGCTTTCAAAAATACTGTTGGTTGATGAGTTTATAATTTTAAACATGGCGACTTAAACTTTTTTGTCATCCATAGTTATATATGATTTGCTGCTTATAAAACTAAAGCATTGTTGGTTCTGTGTTTAGCTGTCCTCCTATAGGTTCCTATGGACTTTTTCCAGCCACTTTTATTGTATTCAGTACTTTGGGATGGCTCTGTAAACAGATGAAGCCAATAATGTATTAACAGTACCAACTGAGAGAAAGTATGGTTAACTGAGGTTACTAAAAACAAAAAGCAATTCAAATCAACTGGCAATCTACAAAAAGAGTTAAAGGTTTTAAAAGCTATTATTAAAATTGCTATATTGGTCTATTATGCTATGTTATATGTGTGTACATATTGTATGTCCACACGGGGAAATTCTATTAAGAGTTTTATTTTAAATGCTTATAGATAAGATTGTCCATTAATTTAAGCTGCTAAAATCAATCAAAGATACATTTCAATTTGTGTGACCTGAATCTGTGTATCATATATTTTAAACTTGTTGGTAGAAAGAAACTAAAAACATTTTATATGGTTGTGCTTAAGTTTACTGGTTAAACAAACTACACCATGTTAGATATTTAAGAGGTGTTTTCAAATACATGATTCTTAAAATTTATAGAAGGCATTGGACCTTCTGGTAAATGTTTTCTTAAGTTGTTATCTAATGGTTGAAACTGTTTGCTAAGTATTCATGTGATATTGCTATTGTCAGCAAGAGATCTAGGACTTGCTCCCTCATTTCTCTATTCTAAGCCCAACTTGTTCTTTCATTTCTCTATTCTCTTCAAGGTAGGAAACTAATTCTATTATGAAGGAATCTGTAGGACGCACAATTTCATCTTTAGACCTTATAAAAGAGATGGCTAACATTTTTCTGTAATAGCATAGCCAAAATAAGAACTTAAATAATAATCTCATAGCTAGATTCACTTCGCCATCAGCGAAGTATACAGTAAGTAGGAAAAAGCCTCCCTTTCAGACCAAAGGGAAAGAAAGTTTTAAAGTAAGAATATAATTTTCCTCATGGGCATTGTCTACCTTAGAAAAACTACTACAGAACATGCCTGTGACTATAGACTTGTAGTTCAGGCCACCAAAGATTAGAGATGGGACACGGGCACTCCCTTGACTTGCATCCTCTGGTCTGCTTGAACACAAACCAGGAGGAAAAGAAAGCTCGGCATCAGAAGCAATGGGTGGCAGGCCTATTAATGGCTGATCTGTATAGTGATCTGCCCTCAAGGAGACCCAACAGGCCAGTCCTCTGCAGTGGCTTTCAATGTGGTAAGCCTGGGCTTCAGCAGAAGTCAGCTTGTGAAGAGCCCTGGCAGCTCTGCCAAGACTTGGATCACTGGAAATGGACCTGCCCTGGAGTCGAAGGATGCCCAGGTCAGAGCCACAGATCTTATTGGCTCTAAGCTGAAAAGCCCTTCACTCAGCCCAACTTCCAAAGTGACCACTGCAGCTGAGGGGATGGTCAAGTAGGGTCAGCAACACTGCAGGCAGAACTGTAAATTTCTTGTTAGAGATGCCCCCTGCCTTTACCTGGCCAGCTCTCCTCCCAGCCCAGCCAAGTAATGAAAGTCAACAGAGTGCCTTCCCCTAGGAGGTTCACACCTCCCTTAGGATATACCCCATATGAAGAGATAGGTAGGTCTGGGCCTCTTAACTTACAAGGCCTAAAGCCCACCAGATTATTATTATTTTTTTTTTTTGACAGGCAGAGTGGACAGTGAGAGAGAGAGACAGAGAGAAAGGTCTTCCTTTTGCCGTTGGTTCACCCTCTAATGGCCGCGGCGGTAGTGTGCTGCGGCCGGCGCACCGCGCTGTTCCGATGGCAGGAGCCAGGTGCTTCTCCTGGTCTCCCATGGGGTGCAGAGCCCAAGGACTTGGGCCATCCTCCACTGCACTCCCTGGCCACAGCAGAGAGCTGGCCTGGAAGAGGGGCAACCGGGACAGGATCGGTGCCCCGACCGGGACTAGAACCTGGTGTGCCGGCGCCGCAAGGCGGAGGATTAGCCTGTTGAGCCACGGCGCCGGCTAAAGCCCACCAGATTATTATCAAGCCCCTTCTATCAGGTTCTATTTGCCTCTCAATCAGAAAACTTAATTGTAGCTTAGCACCTTTCTTAGCTCCTCTAATAATGACTCTGTCCTTTGTTCTAGACCCTGTCTAGCACACTTGGGCCTCATTCCTTTGTAATCATAACCTCTACTCTACCACCAATGGCTCTGCACCCAACCTGTGTGTACTGATGGTTCTCTTCCCCACTTAATGCTGTGTAATTGTTCAAACCTGGTAAATGCCACTCTTAGCATCATTGGTTACTATCCTCACTCTGTCTTTTATGACCTTGTCTAAATATGATCAGAGTCGGCAAACTTGGAAGGCTTCCATAGCTTTGGCAACTCATGACGACAGCCTAGGGTGGTTACTGGCGCCATAAACTAGAGTGTCAATTTGTTGGGTCAACAACAGGAGCCACTGTGCACTTGCTGCTCATGTGGGATCTCTGTCTTCAATGTGCTGTACATTTTGATTTAATGCTATAACTAGTACTCAAACAGTATGTTTCACTTTGTGTTTCTATGTGGGTGCAAACTGTTGAAATATTTATACTAAATTGATCTTCTGTATATAAAGAGAATTGAAAATAAATCTTGATGTGAATTGAAGGGGAGAGGGAGCGGGAGAGGGGAGGGTTGCGGGTGGGAGGGAAGTTTTGGGAGGGGGAAGCCATTGTAATCCATAAGCTGTACACTAGAAATTTATATTCAGTAAATAAAAGTAAAAAAAATAAAAATTAAAAATAAATAGATGATTAATTAATTTGCAAGGGAAATGGGGAGAGGGAGAAGATGAAGGAGAAGTAGGGTCACACACCCACATCCACACCCACACACCCACACCCAATCTGAGAGTTCTCATCTACTTCATTCCCAGCAGCCTGCAACAGCTAAGTCTGGGCAGGAGCCTAAGCCTGGAGGAAGGTACTCAATCCAGTTTTCCCACCTGGGTGGCAGAAACACAAGCCATCACTGTTGCCTCCCAGGGATTGCAAGCCCAGGTACTCCAATGTGGGTCACTGGCAATGTACATTGCTTAAGCCCAGGTACTCCAATGTGGGTCACTGGCATCTTACCAGTATTGTAACTTTTAGGAAAAATGCCAGCCCCAGGAATATTTTCTAAAAGAAAGGTAAATCAGGGGGCTGGCACTATGGCTTAGTAAGTTAACCCTCTGCCTGCAGCACCAGCATTCCATATGGGTGCCAGTTCATGTCCTGGCTGCTCCTCTTCCAATCCAGCTCTCTGCTTATGGCCTGGGAAAGCAGTGGAAGATGGCCCAAGTACTTGGGCCTCTGCACTGTGTGGGAGACTCAGGAGAAGCTCCTGGCTTCAATTAGGCTCAGCTCTGGCCATTGTGGCCATCTGTGGAACGAACCAATGGATGGAAGACCTTTCTGTCTTTCCCTCTCTCTGTAACTCTACCTCTCAAATAAACTGGTAAAATCTTTTTAAAAACAAGGTAAATCAAAGAGTCTCCAAGATTTGATGAAGATTCAGAACAGTAAGTATTTTTGGTGTTCTCAATTTGTGCTAGTGCTTATTATTACCTAGTAATATTGTGTGCCACTAAGGTTGGCTAAAGATCATGATGGTGATATAATAATAACAGCAATAATAGTACATGCTCAATAAAATGTTAAATGTAGCTATCTTTGAGGTACTGAATTGATCATTTGACATGTTCCAAATCATTTATTTCTCACAGCAATCCTATGAAGTAGGATTATTTGAATTACATGCTTTGACCAAGGTTATTGAACTACTAAGTAGCAAGCCAAAATGATATATAGGTAGTCCATCTCCAGAATAAACGTTCCTTCAGGACAGAATCTATAACACTGTAATTGTCATCTACCACGTTTGTGCTATAAAATTTAAGAGGATAAATGTATTCCTTTTCCTCACTAGTGGCCTCCCTTAATTTCTCATCAAGGCATATACCAGCACATCTCTATTTATGAAAAATGCATAACCTTTTATTATAATGAGGGTTTCTGAAGTATATGCACACTTCTTCTTTAAACCATTCATAAGAATAGAGAGTATCTCCTCTTTTCAGTTAATAAGAATTTCAGAGAATTTAGCTGATTTACCAACAATTTGGTAGCTAGCAAAACAACTCTGATTTAAATTCATACCTTCCAACTCAAGTCCAAAGCCTTGGTCATCCATTACATTAGCAGGTGCTAACCACTCCTTGTTTTAAATATTCTTTATATTTCTCTTGCATCTCCCAGTCTCATGGTTCACATTCCTATTTCAAGTTCCCATGGTTCACTAGAACATTCCTACAGGGTTTCCTCTAATACAAATGGCTCTTTCAGTTATATGTGTGATGGATCAGTTACACCAGTGTTCCAGTGATTCATTTCTCTTTGTATCTGTATACTTTGATTTGTAATTTTGTTCAGCTTTCCCTGGGTTTGGCCAAAGGACATTATCAAAGAAGATTTAAGGGACTGGCATCATGGCGCAGCGCATTAATCCACCACCAACAATTTCAGCATCCTGTATGAGCACTGGTTCAAGTCCTGCCTGGCCCAGCCCTGATTGTTGTGTTCAGTTAGGGAATGAACCAGAGGATGTAAGATTTCTCTGCTTCTTTCTGTCTGTCTCTTTCTCTCTAACCCTGCCTTTCAAATAAATGTATCAATCTTTTAAAAAAGATTCAGGGAGAAGTTTAAAAAGCGTTTGCTTATTTCTGCTTTGCTCTTATTCCTGCCATGACCATGAGACTAGCCAGGCCTAGAGTATTGCAGTGTCTAACACGATATGGAGTACAATGTTCCTAGCTGGCCCAGCCAAGATGAGCATGGAACCAGACTACACCCACTTGCCTACAGTTAAATGAGTCAAACTACAGCTAACCAGTTAGCATAAGTTGGCCCAGCCAAGATCAGCCAATCCAAATTCAGCTCAGTTGAATCTGACAAATTGAAGGTTTTTGTTGTTTGTTACCTAGCATTTTAAAGTAACAGATATTGAGGTATGATTGTCATAATACCAATCCAAAGTCAAAATGGCAATTTCCATTCATGATTTTCCCATATACAAACTCTTTCTCTTAACTTTCTCTGCATGTATGAATAGCCCTCTTTTTATGGTCACTTTACAGAACTTCATTCTCTAGCAACTTCCATCAACATAGCTTGCTGGTTATTATCCTTAATTTCTATTTAGTCTTAAAAGTAAAAATCAGGCTGCTGCTAGCTTATCTGTCTCCTTTGAGTAAATCAGAGACTCCAAGCCCAGCCTGCAAAACAGAGTCCAGGCTGAATTTCATTCTCCCACATGTCCTTGAGCCAGGTCCCCGCTGCCTAACTCTGCCTCAAGCCCCACTTGGGCTACTTTTAATTAACAATATTCTGTCATAGCAATTTCTGCATAAAACTTACAGTAGTTAACCACGCTTCAATTCCATACCTCACATAGATTTAGTATGTCTTACTTTTTTCAGCTTTGTATTTATTTGGGTTCATTTATGTATTTTTCCCAAGCAACTCTTTTTAACCTCTCTGAGAGACACACGATATTCGTTTTTCTCTCATCCTCTTAACAGACGTAAGGAAGCATTTGATAAGACACAGTAGGTCCTCAGTACATGCTAAATAAGATGATGAAAATATGTAAAACTTTTAGAGATCACCTACAATAACTTTTTACAATATAAAATGCACCCCCCTTTACATCTCTTTTAAATCTTAACAAATGTGTTAATAACTGAGATGTATTTTCCTTGTTCCCAAAACATGTCTAATATTTTCTAGTCAAATATGTAGTAAATTATTTGACTTTTTCAAATGCTTATCCACATACATACATAGAAATAGTATCTTTTGGGGCCCAGCGCTGTGGCTCACTTGGTTAATCTTCCACCCGCGGCGCCGGCATCCCATATGCGCACCGGGTTCTAGTCCCGGTTGCTCCTCTTCCAGTCCAGCTCTCTGCTGTGGCCCAGGAGAGCAGTGGAGGATGGCCCAAGTACTTGGGCCCCTGCACCCACATGGGAGACCAGGAAGAAGCACCTGGCTCCTGGTTTTGGATCGGCACAGTGCCAGCTGTGGTGGCCATTTAGGGGGTGAACCAATGGAAGGAAGACCTTTCTCCCTGTCTCTGTCTGTAACTCTACCTGTCAAATAAATAAATAAAAATAAAAAATAAAAAATAGTATCTTTTGGCATTCTAGATAAAAATTACATTTAGTGCCTTATAAATTCATTAGTGGTTATTTGCATATTTTTCTTTAATCATCACAAAGTACCCTGTAAGGTATTGTTGTAATTACTATTAGTAGCGTGGAAACCTCAAGTCCTGACTCCAGCTGGTGATGTGTGTTAGGGTCACCATACAAACCAGATCTTTCTATTTAGAGTTTACTGTTTTTTTCTACATCAAAGTGGAAATGTATTTAGTTATAGTTTTATTTGAAAAGTCCACACTCAGGGCTCAGTACTCTAGTGGTCCAGAATACTAGGGGTGATGAAACTGTGCAGTTTCTTGTTTAGGTTGAGAAACAGCGCATAAACAGATCATTTAATTACAAAAGTTAAGTGCTAAAAAGCAAGAATACAGAGAAAATGTACTTGGAGTCAGAAAAGGCTTTCTGGAACAGACAAAGCCTTGGCTAGGATGTGAAATTAGCCAAAGACACTGGGAAACAACCTTATAGGCAGAGAGGTAAATATGCATGAAGAATAAAGACTGGAATAGCATCAAAGTTGTCAGGTTACTAAACTAAACAATATTATTCAAATATATAATGTGATACATTGACACAAAAGGGAAATGTTAGGAGATAGAACAGAGAAGTTTAGGGCCAGCTGCTGAAGAAACAGAAACAACAGAGATTTGATATTTAAGAGGCAGAAACAGCATAGTCCACTAATGACTGAATTAGGAGCCCAAAGGAAAATGTGTTACCTAAAAGAATGCTCAGGTGTCTGAGTTAGGAGTTACAGCATAATGGGGTGGTGAGTGGCAGGCAGATGATGACCGAGTATGAGATATACTGAATTAGGGGTTCTGCAGGACTTTAAAGTGAATTGTGATTTATGAAGGTGGATAACTGCATGTGCGGCTTTCAGGGGACCTGTGTTGTGGCTCAGTGAACCAAGCTGCAGCCTGGCACGCCAGCATCACATATAGGAGTGCAGGTTCAAGTCTTGGTTGCTCCACTTCTGATCCAGCTCCCTGCCTATGTGCCTGGGAAAGCAGCTGAAGATGGCCTAATTATTTGGGACCCTGCCACCCATATGGTGACCGGGATGGAGTTTTTGGCTCCTGGCTTTGGCCTGGCCCAGACCTGGCCGTTGAGGCCATTTGAGAAGTAAACCAGGAGATGGAATATCTTCTCTCTCTCTCATTCATTGTGCCTTTCAAATAAATAAATGAATCTTATTTTAAAATATATAGCTTAGAAACATCAAATCTGGAGATGCGGAATAATATGGAATTATTAGCCCTGTTTAAACACAGATACTCCTATACATATAATGCAAAAATTAAACATCATGGCTACAGAATAATTCACATGGTTGGGATTGTGCAAAGGACTGCTGAATTTCTTCATAAAGAACAGGATAGAAAATGATTAAAAAGAAACTCTCAGAATCCACACCTATAAACCTCATATGGACAATTTGAAACATCTATGCCACAAAGTTTAGTGCTGCTTTCAATTGCATCCTATATTTGCTAAAGTAAGTTTTATTTTTATGTTACAGTATTAGTTTTCAATTTTATATGCTTTATTTTGCCTTAAAACTCTCATTTATGGTAGTCATTTTCTTTTGCAGCTGTCAAATATGACACCACCAAACAATGTAGGTACTTCGCTTACAAAATATTAAAAGATTCAAATATGCCAATTAATAATGAATACTCCCTTATTAATTATAGCAAACTTATACTTCTAAAGTTACAGATGAATGTATTAAATGCTCACCTTAGAAGAAATTATAAAATCTTTACTGTCTTTAAGACCTTGTGAGTAACCAGGTGTACTCAGATAATGCGTAATACTAAGTACAAATCAATCCTGAGAATATGTGCCCAATTAATTGTAAAAGAGATTTGCACTATTGCTTTCTAAGTGTATATACTCATAGTCCCTAAAGAACCAAAGCCTGTAACTGAAAATTGATATTATATTTGTACATCTATAGCAAACTTGACTGGTGTCAAAACCAGATTGGTACTAACAGGAGACTATTTTTAAACTTTATTTATGCACTGCACCAGGCATATTCACACAATTCTCACCATAAATATGCATGTATAATTATAGGATGCTGTCTGTACTCCTTCTGAAGGATTCTTCCATAATATTCATTAAATACACATAGAAAATCAGGACACATCTGAACTCCAAATCACAATTGGTTCCACAGAATTTTGGTAAGAGGTTGTATAGTACTATAATTAACAATCCAAACAAAATTTTACAAGGTATTATCTAAATATTTTACAAAATTTTACAAGGTAATATCTAAACATAATTGATTGGCTGTAATTAAAATATTTTCATCTTTTTTTTTTTTTTGACAGGCAGAGTTTGACAGTGAGAGAGGGACAGAGAGAAAGGTCTTCCTTTTTCTGTAGGTTCACCCCCCAAGTGGCCGTTACAGCCGGCGCTGCGCCCATCCAAACCCAGGAGCCAGGTGCTTCCTCCTAGTCTCCCATGCAGGCGCAGGGCCCAAGCACTTGGGCTGTCCTCCACTGCCTTCCCGGGCCATAGCAGAGAACTGGACTGGAAGAGGAGCAACCGGGACAGAACCTGGAGGGCCAACGCCGCAGGTGGAGGATTAGCCTAGTGAGCCACGGCGCCGGCCCATCCTTTGCTTTTAAGAAAATATTTACCTTTATAACAGTTATATATAAAATTTCATGTTTTTCTACTTTTTTCCACAAAGTATCTTGTTTCAGTACTTTTACAAAATATTTATAAAATGCTTACCTGTTTTTTATTTTTATAGGAAAAGTTTTTAAAAACCTTAATTATTCTAATTAGAAGGTGGCTCCTGGCTCCTGGCTCCTGGCTTCTGATTGGCCCAGCTCTGGCCGATTTGGGCCATTTGGGGAGTGAACCAGCAGATGGAAGACCTTTCTGTCTCACCCTCTCTGTAGCTCTACCTCTCAAATAAATAAAGTCTTAAAAATCAAGTAGTTTATTTGGCGTGATTATTAGAAATCTCATTCATATTCTATATTTTTCTGTTACATAAAAGAAGCAGAGTTATGCTATCCTTCCACAGGTTAACTGCGTCTCCTCATTAACTTTGGTATAAAAAAGATGGTAATCTTAAAATTTTTACTTTTCCAATGAAATATGAAGATTAACAGAAATTATTTTTAAAAAACTAATATAAGGTTAACTTTGTGAGTATAAATTGAACATTTTCCTATTTACAATTTCATTTCTAAAATACTTCAGAAATAAAGACTGGTTAATATATTTTTTGAGGGGAAAGGTAACACATTGGTAATACTAAGAATTTAAAGCAGGTAATGGGAATTTTTTAAAGAGAGGCAAAACAATAAGTAGACAGTATACTTCCAGAGTATTATTTCCAAAGACACAGAACTAAAAATGGAAAATATGTACTTCCAAAAGTTATAATTCAGGTTTAAAATAAGAAAGATGCAACCAATTATACACATATTCTCGTGATTTTAAAGGTTAATCAACAAGTGGATTTCTACCCCTATCAAGAAAAAAAAAATTTCAAGAAAAGCACCACATAGGAACTCATACCTCTCCTCTCTCCCTAATCAATATACCATGAGTTTTTGGGAGGCAAGGTTTCATGGGAAACAACTATTCTTATATTTTTCTCACCAAAGCCTGCATAGCATATATGAGTACATTAAGTGGAAAGGGCAAATATAAGAATGTCTCATCGCATCTTCAGCTAGAATAGGGAGGACACATACCTGTGGCAGGGCTGAATTGAGCTGTCTCTGGAGCGAATCTCTGTCGTAGATGACATCCTGAAGTCGTTGCTGGGCGAGTGAGAGGCTTTCTTGGGTCTCCCGTAGGGTGTCGAGAAGACGGTCCCGTTCATCGAGCATGTTCACCATCAGCTGCTCAAAATGAGAGTCCGAGTCCGAGCCACTGCTCTGGGACCCCCTTTGGCTCATTGGGGTGTCCTCGTTAATCGTGGGCATCACTTCACACATCATTGCTTAAAGAAAGCGAAGGGAGAGATTTGTAAAGGAGCGAGTTCCAGCACAGCCACCTAGCCACTACCTTGTTAAACTCCTTGCCCCACCTCCAGCTAAGTTAAATGTTTTGACCTGTAGAAAATAGATACGTCTAGTTCCTCCAGCCTATCTGCGTCCTCTTCTGAACACAATCCACATGTCTCCCACCTACAAAGCACAAATTGGTTTCACTTGTTTCTCTCAGGTGTTTTTCATGATTTGTCCCGACCGACTCAATTTAAGTAAGCATGTTATTTCAATTATTACCTAATCACAACTCTTCACCTGCAAGTTTATAGATCTCTTACAGCTAATACCTGCATGTTATCTTATTTGCCTTTATAATGTTAAGAGCAAACACAGTCTATGTTACTTCATGGGCAACAAGTAAATAATTTTGAATGACTAGATAATTTAATGAATTAATATGCATGCTTTCATTTAGAAACTATAACTGAGTATTCCATATAGTAATCAGTTTTTAATTTCTTATTTTATCAACAGATTTTTTTTCATAATAACAAGTTTAAAGCTTTTTTGGTATTTTACTGCTTTTATATGCCCTCTTTGTGAATTCCTACAGTCATCTACACAGAGTTGAGATGTGATACTGACTGAATTAGACGTAAAGTTTCTGAAATAGTCTGAGGTACATAACTATAGGGTTATTATACTTCTAACTACACTTAATATTCCTTTGTTTCCTATTAGATACATTGTCTAGTTTTTAGCCAAAAAGTATAAACTAACACTTTGAAATATTCCACACAACAGTCACCATAAATTACATTAGCTAATGTAGTAACTTCACATCTCAGCTGCTAGTCACAAATTCTCAGTCATTAAATAAATTAACCATTCAGGATATCTTAAATCATATATTTGATTTTAAAATGGATAAAAGTTTGAGATGCAGCTTTGTCTTATTATGTGGCCTAACACTGCTATTGAAAATCAGAAGTTATCTCATTTTTATTCTCTATCATGTTTTAAAAGTATCAAACTCAAAACTCATCTCCATTTCACTTGTTGTACTATGGCCAAGAGCTATTAATCAGAGGGCTTGGTTTTGCAGGAGGCTGATATGGAGAAAGGCTGGTTTGGCTGTTGATCCTGGGGCCTTCTTTGGTTTTATAATGCAAGGTTTATTTGCTTTTCTGCCTACATATTCATGTACTTGGGGAAAACATTTCTGGTGATATTTTCAAATGAAATGTCAAGATTTAACAGCTCAGTAGTTAATTATTTCTTATCTGATTCTTTATACAAATTGGGTTATTAAGTACAGAAATTTGATTATTGTGAATGATTTGGTCAAGGTCATTGGAAAATTCAGAAATTTTTTTAAAAAACCATAAATAAGAGGAAAGAATATTGTGACTGCTAACCCATGTATAAAAATTAAGAGGTTAGTGAATGTTAAAGCAATTCAAAACACAGAACTTTTTGCACATCCTCAAACACTAAGCTACCTAAAGGCAGGAACTTTGAGAGTTCAATTTCATAGTTACAGAGCATTCACAGAGTAGACATACAAAGTATATTTGCACGCACACAAACACTCAAATATACTACTATTGTTAGCCTCTAATGGGAGAAAACAGATTTTTTCAAACTTTTCTCCACTTGATTCCCATTCAAAGACTAGCACAAAGATGGGAAAATACATTCCTTTTAACTGCTACAATTTTCTTTTTATTAGTTGAAAAGGAATCGGGAAACAAATCAACAACAAAAAGTTCCAACACATTTGATTATTTAAAACTATTAGTTTGTGTACCACACACTGAACAGCTGTGCCATTCTGAGAAATTATTGCCAGGAACCAATGTGTTTATTTTTGATATTTCAGGTTAAAATAAAGAACTGAGAGAGGAAATAACAATATTGTCATAATTTGTACCAAAATATTCACAAGGTTTAAATTTTAGTTATATAAATATTCTTAAATCTGTATTTTAAATCACATCATTCTTAAAATAGGATTGGTCCCTCTCTACTCTGAATTATTAGAACGACTTTAAATGATTAGAACAACTATGCTGATTATCCAAGTAGAGTTTTCACCTGAATATAATATACTGCTTCTATACAACCACTTGTTGTCATCTGGGGGCATTAGGAATTCAGAAAACATGGCTCTCAGATCAGTATCAAAGGCAGTTCTTAATACAGTCAAAAGACACTAGGATGAGGAACAGCTGGGGACCTAGTCAGCCTACTCAATCTACACTTGGAAGGACTTGACTCAATTCCATTCTGGAGACATGGAAACCAAAGAAAGACACTTCACTTCTCAAAACTTGAGTTTCATCTTCTGTAAATTAGGGATAGTAACGTATGCTTAAAAGCAAGAACAAACAAACAACAAAAAAAAAGCCTGATGGTTAACTTGAGAATACATAGGAAAAATATAAAGGACTACTAAATACAGGCATTTCTAGTATGAAGTGACCAACACTCCTCTTTGCAGAATAATGACTCATTCTTCTAGGTATAAAGCTTTAATTTTAGTCAACACTGATGAACTCTAAAATTCAAGTTGTAAAAGTCAAAATTATTTTATCAAATAAAAAATTAAGGTAGAGGAGTTCTATAAATTCATGGAATTTATGTAAGTTACTTTGAAAATTAGGTGAATATATGCAGCTTTTTCTTCACAGTCAACCCAAATAAGTAAATCCAGTCTTCTCATCAAAATTAGAAGACAAATTATGTCTACAAAATAAAAAGCCACTTTCATCAGCTAGCATAGTTTCTTGCATTAGAAGTCAGCTTCTGTGTAACATGAACTAGAAAATATCTGAATAATTCTTAAAATATAGCATAACATTTTAATGTACACTCTAAGTATTGCAAACAATTAAAAAGTCTATATTGCATGTGAGAATGAAATATGGTTTTATAGAATGGATGACATCTAAAGCAACTTACATGGTGGAGAAGGCTACATTCATTTAGTGCCTAATGTATTCCACCCAAATATAAAACTTTTTAATTTTCACAATTATTTTCAGGCTTAAAAATAGCATTCATCACATAATTCCTGAAACACCAGAAAGAACATACTAACAGTTCATTTTCCATCACTCCCTTCCCCAGTCAATTTAATATATAGAATTTTGTCACTCTCAATTGGACATTGAGGCCTTGTTCATGACATTAGTGAATATTTCAAATACTAGTTAGATATACTGTTGATTTGGCTGTGAAAGGAGAAGAAACACTAACAAGCCTAGTAGGTTTAATTATGCCAGTGCTTAAATTTAGCTTGAAGAATTTTATACCAGGGAAATCAACTCCCTTATTCTTAGCACACAACATTGACTTCTCCTAAATCTCTCAGATTTCAAAATAAAAGTTTTGATGCCCACTGGAGTCATTTACTCAAGGGCTTCCAAATCCAATGTGTTCCTCGTCAAATACATACTGTACAGCATCACCTGTTCAGATAGGGAGCGCTACAAAAGGTTTCGGTTTTTTTTATTTTCTGTCAATGACTAACTTTATTGAATCAGATCACTAGGGTTTCGACCTCATCGGAGGCAAAGCCGCAATGATTTTTCTACATAAGTTTCTGTTGCCAAGATGTAGCCCTCAGAAGCATCCCAGCTCCACACCACGTAACCCACAAGGAGTAATCCGGTGAGAGAAATCCTAGCCATTGTCTGATTACATTACACAAATATTCCTCCTCCTGTTTAACTCCGAAATCCCCCGGTCTCGGGAAATACTAGGATCCTCTTTAATGGCAGCATTTTCTCCCCCTGTACACGAGTGCATCTGCAGATGGCCAAAGAGCCAGCTCAGCCCACACCTGGGGTACAGTGGTCCCTCAGCCACACCCCCCCGCGAACCTGAGGAAGTTGCCTGCATCACCTCCACACTAAAATCGCCCATCCCGCCCCACCGGAGAGAGCCGAGTAGACAGGAGGCAGAGAGATGGGAGATGGAAGGAAAGCAGAAGGTGCCTAACAGTAATCCCAAGGAGGAATCTGCATCTCATCTCCCCTGGGGGCGGGGTGGGGCCGGGGAGGTGGCACCTAAATAAATAAATAAATACAAACATCGGAAAGGGAACCCGTGTCACTCCAATGCAGTTTCTGTACCTAATGTCTGTGATTTCGGGTCCTGCTTCTTCAACGGATCAATGACAACCGCAGTCTCCGGCTTGACGAGAGGCAGGCTCACACCCAGCGCTCCTGGACCATCTCCCTAGCAGCGGGAGGAGAAAGGCAGCTGAGACACCCGCGAGCCCCGGCGGCCTCCCGGAACCTGCCCCGGCCGGCTGGCGTGGCGGCCCCTCGGCATCTTCCCGCGTCTCCGTCAGCAGCCCAAAGGAGAAGCGTCCATCGGAAAAATGGCATATTACAAATTTTGCTTTGGGAAGCAGAGCTGGTTCAGACCATTGTCAGAGGGAGGAGAGGGGGAGGCGGCTCTTAAAGCAGCCGCGGCCTCTTTGCCGGAGCAGCCGCAGCTCCCCACCGCGTGCAGCTGGAGCCCCCCGGGGCGGGGAGCCGGGACCCGGGCACTGGGGTTTGACTTTTCAGAAACTTAACGGGGCGGCGCTGCTCCCCCTAGGCGGCGGCCGGGCCGCTGGGGGTGTGCGTGTGTGTATGTGGGGGGGGGGGGTGTGGGTGTATGTTGGGGAGTGGGGTGGGGGGTCCCTGCCGACGCGAGCTCCTGGCGGGGGGACGGCGTGGGGAGTGTGTGGAAGGGAAGTTCTCCACCCAGCCGCCCACCCGGAGCCCCGCAGGTGCGTCTGGCTGATGCTGGGAGCCGGAAAGCCACGGGGAGGCGAGCCCCCGGGCAGGCGAGAGGAGGACAGGTCTCCTCCCGGCGCCCAGCCTGTTTCTGGGTTCACTTAAAGGAGGCGCTCCTTCGCCGGAAAGCCGAGCAGCCGGCACCCAGACCCCGACACACGCCCATTTTCTCCTCCCGGCCTGGCTGCCAGCCTCCCTGCGCCCGGCACCAGCTGGCGGGAGAACCAACCTGCCGGGAGCCGGTGAGGATGCTAGCGCATCTTCCTCCTCCCTCGCCTCGTGCGGTCGCTGCTGCCGCGGCTGCTCCTCCTCCTCCTCCTCCTGCTTCGCCTCCTCCTCCTCCTCCTCCTCCTCCCCTCCTCCTCCTCCTCCTCTCCTCCTCCTCCTCCTCCTCCTCCTCCCGGGCAGCCGCCACCTCCCGTTCCTCTGGAACAAGGGCTTCCCCTGGAAGCTGCTGCAGTGGTTTCCACCGGCCCTTAAATAAATTCTGAAGTAATCACGTCTTTTGCTCTCCTCCTCACGCACACGCGCTCGCGGATACACTCGGCTCCCCCCCCAAGCCGCTCCCGGGTCGCCGAGGCTCGCGCTGGCCCCCGCGCCCCGAGCGGGCAGGGGCACGCTTCTCCCGCACAATGGGCTCCACGGCAAGCGCGGGGGTGGGATCGACTCGGGCACCTTCTGCTCTCCGGCCTTCGGCGCCTGGCACTGCTTTAAGCAGCTTTGCTCCCCCTGGACCAGCGCATGGAAGTCGCGGTTGTAGGAACCTGAGTGGATCTAGGGTGTGGCGGCATCTGTCACTTCTCACGTCCCTGGTTCCGCTCCATTCACTGCTGGGCCGATGAGGCTGGTCGGTGAAAGTACTCCTTGCCCGAGTACATGTCAGCTTGGAGCAAACTCTGGTCTCTGGATCACGTGGCAGTTGCCCTTTTACCTATGGATCCCTTTATCCACATTGATTTCTTTCTGCCGCCGCTGCTGCTACTGGTTCACACAGCCCCATCAGGGATGGGGAGGAAACAGGACCAGTTCCTGCTCCAAACAGAAGGGAAATGTCTCCATCCGGAGGCTTCCCACGCCCCCGATTTAGTGAAAGGGACAGGGACATACATAAGAACTGGGGGCAGGACTAAACATCCAGTGTGGCGTGAGGGTTAGTGCAAGAACCCTGAGAGTGTAGTTCATAAAAACCCCCAAGCTGTGTTTTACTTTTTTGTAAAGCAGAGTCCAAAGTTAACAAAGAAGCAGTACTCCAGGGAGGCTGCAGGTGACTGCTCTAGCACTTGGGAGCCTGCTACCCACATGGGAGACCCAGTTCCCTGCCCTGGCTTTAGCCTGGCTCAGCCCCAGCTACTGCAGGCAATTTAAAGAGTGAACCAGTGGGTGGAAGATCTCTCTCCTGCGCTCGATCACTCTCTCTCTTTCTCCTTCCCACCCTCCTTCTTCCTCCCTCCTTCTGTCCCTCCACCTCTCTCTCAAAAAAAAAAAAAAAAAAAAAAAAAAAAAAAAAAAAAAAAACCTTTTTTTAAGAATTGTAAAAGGGCCAGCGCTGTGGCTTAACAGGCTAATCCTCAGCCTTGCGGCGCCGGCACACCGGGTTCTAGTCCCGGTTGGGACGCCGGATTCTATCCTGGTTGCCCCTCTTCCAGGCCAGCTCTCTGCTATGGTCCGGAAAGGCAGTGGAGGATGGCCCAAGTGCGTGGGCCTTGCACCCACATGGGAGACCAGGAGAAGCACCTGGCTCCTGGCTTCAGATCAGCGAGATGCGCCGGCTGCGGCGGCCATTGGAGGGTGAACCAATGGCAAAAAGGAAGACCTTTCTCTCTGTCTCTCTCTCTCTCACTATCCACTCTGCCTGTCAAAAAAAAAAAAAAAAAGAATTGTAAAAGAAGCAGTACTCAAATACCAGCTCATTTAAGTATATACTCAAGAAGGAGAAATTTCCTTTCTGGGGGTAGTAGTTAATTCAGTTAATGACCCCAGTGAAATGTGAAGTCAAGCTCCTGTATTTACCTCCTTCTCTTCTAGATTTTTATTTAAACTCTGCTCAAAATGACATCATATAATAAATGTAAAAATAGCACGAAGGTTCATACGATGTCAAGTGGAGCACTGTTACTCAAAAATAATATGCATATGTATCTTGTTAAATTTTAAATTCTGATTCACTAAGGATGGTGAATCCTGACATTCAACAACCTCCAAGATCGTGGGACAATATGAGTGGCAAGGGTCTAGATCACCCAATCAACCCTTCATTAAATGCTTTTAACCATGAAAATCTCACTATCTCCCAAGGCAGCCCTATATATTTCCAGCAGATATCCTATTAA
Organism: Lepus europaeus; assembly: GCF_033115175.1. NCBI lineage: Eukaryota > Metazoa > Chordata > Mammalia > Lagomorpha > Leporidae > Lepus > Lepus europaeus. The sequence continues at coordinate 38,849,802 of NC_084836.1, read as the reverse complement.
TCTGACATCAGTACTCATAACTTTTACTTCCTGGAATTCCACAAAAGATTTACAATGTCCCTCACACAGGAAAGGCATTCTTATTTTTAAATGTATGTATGTATGTATTTTGTTACATAGAGATAAGACACACACACAGAGAGAGACAGAGAGAGAGAGAGGAATAGAAAGAAAGAACAGAGGTTAAAGGAAAATCCTCCATGTGCTGGTTCACTGCCCAAATGGCCAAAAAACCAGGGTTGGGTCAGGCCAATGCCAGGAACCCAGAATTCTACCAGGGTCTCCTACATGGCTGGCAGGAACACAAGTATTTTGTCCATCATCTGTGCTTTCCCAGACCCATTAGCAGGAAGATAGACCGGAAACAGAGCAACAGGGACTTCAACTGGCCCTCTGACATTGGGATGCACACAGTGCAAGCCCTAGTTTAACCTTTGCACCACCACACTGGCATGAGAGAGTCATTTTTAAGAAACAACTTTGCACAAGGCACTAGTGAACCAGTTCATGTGAGGAAAGAAGAGTCATTACGAACATCACTTCCTCTAGTTTAGCGGCTGTCGAATTTAGCACACTAGAGAATCTGTAGAAGGGACTGTTACAACACAGATTGCTGGGCCCATCCCCAGAGTTCCTGATCTGATAGTTCTGGAATACAGCCCAAGGATTTGCATTCCTAGTAAGTTCCTTGGTAATACTTACACAGCTTGGTCAGGGATCCCACTTGGAGAAACATGGCTTAAATAACTCTGAAGAAAATTGGGAATAAAAGAAATACAGAGCAAGAATAAAAACTGTTAAATGTTTTGCATTAAAGGCAAAATGTCTCTTCTACAAATATTATTGTAAAAGAATTAAATTTATTTATTTGGAAGGGAAAAAGAAAGAGAATAAAAAGGGAGTGTTCCCATTCACTTGTCTTCAAATGCCTTCCACAGCCTGGACTGGGGCCAAAATCAGAAGCCAGGAACAGAATCCGAGTCATCACCTGCTGCCTCCTCAAGTCCACATTGGCAAGAAGCTGGAATCTGAAGCAGAGCCAGGACCCAAACCCAGTCACTTGGATATGGGATATGGGCATCCTAAGAGGTGCCGTGGGGCTGGCGCCATGGCACAGTAGGTTAATCCTCTGCCTGTGGCACCGGCATCCAATATGGGCGCTGGTTCTAGTCCCAGCTGCCCCTCTTCTTGTCCAGCTCTCTGCTGTGGCCTAGGAAAGCAGCAGAAGATGGCCCAAGTCCTTGGGCCCCTGCACCCACATGGGAGACCCGGAAGAAGCTCCTGGCTCCTGGCTTCCGATCAGTGCAGCTGTGGCTGTTGCGGCTATTTGGGGAGTGAACCATCATTTGGAAGGAAGACCTTTCTCTCTGTCTCTCCCTCTTCCTCTCCCTCTCATTGTCTGTAACTCTACCTCACAAATAAATAAATAAAATCTTTTTTTTTTAAAGAGGTGCCTTAATGACTGTGCTGGATGCCTGCTTCAAACTGAAACAAATATATACTTTGAGGTGGGAGGAGAGATGGGACATAGAGGCAGTAAGAAGAAGCTCCCATCCACTGGTTCACTCCTTAAATATCTGTAAAAGACAGGAATGAAGCCAGGAGCCAGGAACAGAATCGAGGTCTCCCACATAGATGTTAGGAACACCATTACTTGGGCCATCACTGTGGCCTCTCGGTGTCCATAATGGCAGGAAGCTGGAGCTAGGAGCCAGAACCAGGATCAAACCCAGGTATTCTAATGTGAAACTGGTATCTTAACCTCTAGGCCAAGTAGCCTCTCCTGAAACTCAGATTTTATGGTCTATTCCTACTGTTTGAATGTAATACACTTATCTCCTAAATACTCAACTAGGTTTAGGCAGAAGTCATAGTAATCACCTCTTAAATTGTTAGCCTTAAAAATCTGTATTAATGTGAAATAAGTGATTTCTTCTGTTCTTGGTTGAGACATCATTAAAAAAATAATCACTAAAATGAACACGATAGTTTCCTTATTATTCAACCACTCAAAGACATGTGCAAGCAATCATGGATAGTAAACTAAACAGTGATATATATAAGTCAACTTCATTTTGAATATAGTTTAAAGTCTCATGGAGAACAATGAAGAATACAAATGCTTGCTTTAGAAAGACTGTGAAGACAAGACAGCATCTTCAATCTCAAATTAATAAGGCTAATTTTAAGAAGTCCTAGATAGCTGAAATTGTGTAGAACAATCTCGTCCAACTGACAGTCACATAAACTTTTGTTAAACAACTGACTCTCGTTTTCCTGTCAGTCATATGAGGGTGTATCCTGAGTATGAAGGAGTTCAACATGGCAGTGATGTGATGATGAAAAATGATAGGTATTTTGGTATCTATAACTGAGTAAAAACAATACCAAAGCTTAGAGATGTAAAACAACACTTTATCACTCACCGGGGTGTAGGTGGGTCAGGAATTGGGGAATGGTTTGCCTAGATAATTTGGGCTTGGAATCTTCTCTAGAGTTGCAATCAGATATTAGCAAGATGTGGAAGAATATGTAGTATGATACAGCTAAAGCAGCCATCACTCTCCAGCGTGCTCTCTTTCTTCCTCTGTAGTCTCATGGCCTCTCCATATGTTATTGTTGAAATGGGTAGTTTGGCTTTCATGACAGCATTGCAGCTTAAGGGCATTTAAGCCTATCAGGAGGAGTCTTCAAAAGTAAGCAGTGAGGAGCCAGCGCTGTGGTGTAGCTGGTAAAGCTGCTGCCTGCAGTGCCAGCATCCCATTTGAGTGCCGGTTCAAGTCTTGGCTGCTCCAATCTAATCCTGCTCTCTGCTATGGCCTGGGAAAGCAGTACAAGATGGCCCAAGTCCTTGGGCCCCTGCACCCGCTTGGGAGACCCAGAAGAAATTCCTGGCTCCTGGCTTCAGATTGGTGCAGCTCCAGCCATTGTAGCCACCTGGGGAATGAACCAGAGGATAGAAGACCTCTCTCTGCCTCTCTGTCTCTCTCTGTGCAACTGTCCTTAATATGTTGTATTATGTGAATTAATGGTATAACTAGTACTCAAACAGTATTTTACACTTTGTGTTTCTGTGTAGGTGCAAACTGCTGAAATCTTTTTTTTTTTTTTTTTTTGACAGGCAGAGCGGACAGTGAGAGAGAGAGAGACAGAGAGAAAGGGCTTCCTTTGCTGTTGGTTCACCCTCCAATGGCTGCCGCGGCTGGCACGCTGCGGCCAGCGCACAGCACTAATCCGATGGCAGGAGCCAGGTGCTTATCCTGGTCTCCCACGGGGTTCAGGGCCCAAGCACTTGGGCCATCCTCCACTGCACTCCCTGGCCACAGCAGAGAGCTGGCCTGGAAGAGGGGCAACCGGGACAGAATCCGGCGCCCCGACTGGGACTAGAACCCGGTGTGCCGGCACCGCAAGGCGGAGGATTAGCCTATTGAGCCACAGCACCAGCCGCAAACTGCTGAAATCTTAACAGTATATACTAAATTGATCTTCTGTATATAAAGATAATTGAAAATGAATCTTGATATGAATGGGATAGGAGAGGGAGAGGGAGATGGGCTGGTTGTGGGTGGGAGGGAGGCTATGGGGGGAAAAAGCCACTGTAATCCAAAAGCTGTACTTTGGAAGTTTATATTTATTAAATAAAAGTTAAAAATAAATAAATAATTCTTAAAAAAAGAAATTACATAGTGTGACTTTTGCCATACTGTATTATTGGAGAAGGAACATAAGAACATCTAACCACACGGTGAAAAGAGTATGCTTTTATTACCTAATGAAAAGTATTCAATTTTAGTAGATTAATAAGCTTATAATTTGTAAAATATAGGCTTTCTTTTAAAATATTTGAAGAATGGACAAACGGCTAATAAGCAAAATGTTTGTTAGATGTTGGCAGAACTCATGGAAATTGCAAAATTTATGAAAAATAGTTAAGTATAACATGTATGTGTTAAACATAGAAAGGGATGAGAAGAATAGAGATACTTCGTATTCGTGAGGCACTTGGGTCCTACACAGTTATATAAATATACCTTTGAGCCAACATACAAAAGTTTCTATGTACTCAGAACACACTCCACATAAAAGAAAATATTTCTATTCATGAAGTATTTATTTAATGACCTATTGATGATATATCCTCCGCTTAAGTAACAATAAAACCCATAGTGGCTCTTCAAATTAATTGGAGAGTTATGTCTATTAGCCATGTATATCTGTCCCTGTAGCTCTTCAATAGAGAATATGAGATTATTCCAGGATGTCTTCAAACTTTCGACTCCTGAGTAAAACTTCATATTTGACTTTGTAATCACATTATCAATGTGGAATGTTGATGTGACAGGAAGAATATAACATAAGAACACTGCATACCCCAGAACTGAAATAACATGGTCCTTCCACACTGTTTGTACTATTTTGTCCAATATGTGATCATTTTCTCCATCTTTTTTCTCTTGTTTCTGTGTTTTTATACACTTGAAAAAATATGTAAATTGATCATTTTAATTTTCTCTGTGAGCCTTTATTTTCTATAACTTCAGGAATGCAGTTTATCTTGAAAAGTGGGAAGACAAGGCTTGTGTTCTCATGACCCTGCTCTGATTTATATGTGGTTTGTTTGCAAAAGGTTTGTATGTTGTAGATTTGGCCCTAGTATGGCAAGGTTAGCAGTTGGGATGAATCTTTGACAGGTGAATCCTAGTAGGAATTTCTTAGGTCATTAGGGGAGCAGCCCAGATAGGGATGAAGGTAGGATTCTTGCACACACCTTCTACTCTAAAGTCCTCAGCAGAGGTAAGCAGATGTCAGTGCTATGTTCTTGAACCTCCAGAAACATGAGCTACATAAATCTCTTGTTTTAGAAAGTTACCCAGCCTCAGGTACCTCATGGAAGTAATGAAAAAACAGACCAATCCAAACCCCAAATATTTCCTCAGTGTGATCTTCCTGAACTCCCTGGATTGGCCCCAAGACAAAACAAATGGAGTTTTTTGCTTTTATTACTTGTTAAAATTCTTATTCAGTGAAGTATTAAGCCTTTTTATCATAATGTAAATTTAAAATATGTTATCTCAAAAAATAAAGGGGTGGGGGAGAGAGAAGGAGAGTGGAAATAAAAGCGGGAGAGGGAGGGGATATCATTATGTCCTTAGAATTGTATCTACAAAGCACATTGAACATGTTAAAAACTAATTAAAAATTTTTAAAAAGCAGACTAGGTATTAACCAACCATATTCCAGACAATTATATGTTCCCTGAAATTTCTGAACCTCCATTTAGCAAAAAGTCTCCAAATTATTTTATAGATGTGTACATTGTGGCATACAACTATCACCAAATCGTGCCAAATTACAAAAGTGTCAAAGGTAGAGTTAGACAGAAAGAACAGAGACTGCAACTACTGACAACCTGGCAAAAAAAAAAAAAAACCTTTCCTATGATCCTTTGGTTAATCATGAACCTACCTAAACCTACATTTCATGTAAATTTATTTTAGTGATTGCTTTAACATAGTTAATCAATATCTGCTACAGTATAAATTAATGTTTTATTTTCCTTTCATATATTATTTCAATCAATTTTATAGTTTTGAGGTTATAAGATGGATCTCTGGGTTTTGACACTCATTTTATATCATGTACTTGTACATAAGGTTTGGAGCCATAATTTCTGACTTCATGCATTATGTAGGAACCAACTCTGTAGGAAGTCAGAAGTTGTACATTTTGATAGAAGAGATATAATGGAAGTGATATGGGAGCATAGGAAAGAACCATCTAATCTATTTGTGAAAACTCAGAGATGAGAATGCAGTAGGTTATGAAGTAAACACATAAATGAATGACATAAAAGTATAACAACAAAGGCAAGCAACCAGAGGAAGGTAAACTAAAATTTGCAGAGAACAGGAGACCATGCTAACCTGACTAGAACTTACAGGTAAGGGAGGCTTAGACTGAAAAAAGAGACTGATACCTAAAGAGGAGTGATGCATAAAAGAGAAAGCAATCTTGTTACAGAGTTTTAAAATTTATACTGAGGACAACAGGGAGCTTAAGCGATGTCTTAAATAGAGGACATGTAGAGGAGATTTTGGAAGAGGCAGGATGGAAATTGGAAAATAAGAAAGTCATCGGTGATACGAATATTGAACCACTCTTCAGCAGGATATGAAACTGGGAGGAGTATATGTGAGTTGGAACAGAATGAATTCATCTTTGATCATGTTGAGTTTTACTAGCTGATTGTGAGCCATTCATTAGAGAAATTCAAAAAGAGTTGGAAATGCCAATCTATCAAAGGTAAATCTGGCCTGAAGATAAATGCTTGGAAATCATTAGTGGCATTTGAAGCGATGGAAGTGAACAGCATTGACAATGAAGAGAATATAGAATTAGACAGGATGACAGTAGGATGACAGAACTTCAATGAACACTAATATTTAGGAAACAGTTCTTACAGGGAATAGGTAGAGAGATGGGAGGGAGCCAAGGAAGGAGAGCACATACCAGAAGAAGTTGGGGGTGGGGTGGTGTGGATGGTGACAAAATCAGATATTCCTGGAAAAATCAAGTAAGATAAAAAATGGAAATGAGCTTTGTATTTAGTAATAATATATTATGTTTAGCAAAAAAAAACTTTTATTGAAGTGATGATTGTAATAGATGAGTCATTATGGCTTCAGGAAATTATAGTAGATGCATAAGTGGAAATAGTGAGTGTCTAATAAATGTGTGTGCTACTAGTGTGAGAGACATGGTTGCAAGTTGAAAGATGATAGAAGTTTTTGGCTGGGCAGTCAAAAAGAGCTCTAAGTTTCCTTGAGGGAGTTTTAGAAAGTTACAGACACCTGAAAATTTATGCAAAAATTTCAAGTATATTCAATATGTGCATTTCTTTGAGGAACATGCATATTTACAGTATAAGGATTTTTGATGCAATCAGAAAAAATAATAAGATATATAATGTATTAAATAATCATTAGTATTATATGCTATACATGTACTATTAATACTTAGAGATATTAATCTACACATGTCAGTACATTATTGTGACTACTTTACACAGGATATTAATATATCATTGTGACTGGTTCTGTTTAGAACAGGAAAACAAAACTTGTCAGTTTCTTATAAATGTTTACTTTAGTATATTTTATCACTATTTGTGGTTATTCACCATGCTTCCTGAAGATTATGAATCCTTACATGCTGCCATGTTCATTGCACTGCCTTCTGTGGATAGAGTATATTTCCCTCTGCATTGACACAGACCTGATCCTGTTTCTTGTCTCTGTTCATGGACCGTGAGCAGAAGTGATCATGTCATGTCCTAGTCGCAATGTGACACATCATCACAGCTTTGCCATGGCTCCTTTCCATATCACAGAGCCAAGCTATTGCAGTTACTATTCCAGGAGCCTGAATAATACATAAATATACACTTCAAAACCACACTTTGCCTACTATGTTCGTACATCATTATTTTTGGGTAGCAATCGCCCCTTCAGCTGTTTGCTCCCTTTCCATTCTATATAACAATTATAAAGAAACAAAAACATCAACTATTTTTAAATTTTTTGCTAGAGAAAATGTAGTTATTGGGTGACAATAATATACTAACCAATAAGAACCACGTAGAAAGAGAATAGTCAGCACTATTTATGGTTGTAAGGAAGAAATAGAATATAATTACAATGGACTATAGCATTAAAAATCAAAAGCATAATCTAGTGAAATTTGATGGAAATCAAACCACCAATCCACTCAAAGAAGAATGAATTTGATTTCCAGTGTTTATATTGTGTTTTGTTAGGAGGGAAAAACTATGAGTAAATAGCTTAAACAATTATGCAAAATTTCTTTGTGGATAAGGAGGGTAGGGAAAGAGTTAAATGATGAGAAGGTTCACCTGATCAGAGAGATGTACTGGGTTCAGAGGAGTAAGATACCTAATTGATCAGACCTGAAATTATTAATTTACTCAAATAAGTGGCATTACATCATTAGTGGGAAAAAATGGAGACTAAAAGACATTGGAGTAAAGGATAAACACAACATTATGCTAATCATACATGAAGATAAAAGGAAGAAAGTGTTACATTAGAGATTTAAGGTGACACAAGACACTTGGTTGGGAATTGAGCATATGTGGCATCAAGGAGTAGCCAGAAATGTATTTTTTGTCGGAAAATCTCTTCTTTGTTCTTAATAATTTGTGAGTTTCATTCTTTCCTTTTTATATGCTTTGTTAAGCATCCATGATGTGCTCTGTATTCAGCAGGGAATAAAAGACTTAAAAATTCTGTCCCACAGAGCGTGTGTTCTAGTATCCACTCCTCTATCAGTATTAGGCAAGGCTACTTAAGAACACCAATTATTATACAATGCATTACGACCATGGACTCAGAATGTGCATGAGGCTATGTATGTGGAAAGAGAAGGGGGAAGTTTCTGACACCTGAAGCATGTCACAAATATGCTATTTCTAAAGCTCGTTTAATTTCTGTCTCTGTTCCTATCAAGTCATAGAGAGACTTAAACACAAAATGCATTGCTTTAGAGAACCGTCCTTTTAGAATGTGTTCCATTGGTTTATCATGTGTGACTTTCATGAATAAGATAGTTCTACATTCAAATAGCTGACAAGAAAACAATTTGGGATACTTATTTTGAAATTTGAAACAGTGCAAAATTTTATTATTGACTTACATATCTACTCATAATGTGAAGGCAGTCGATTTTTAAGATTACTTTATGGGATGGGCATTTAGCTTTGCAGTTGACACATCAGTTCCAGTATAATATATCAGAGTACCTTGGTGGAATACCAAGCTGCAACTCCTGACTCCAGCTTCCTACTAATGCAGGCTCTGGAAGCAGCAGTTATGACAAAAGTTATGACTTTGCCACCAAAGTGGAAGATCTGCATTGAGTTTCCAGCTCCAGGCTTCAGCCTCGACCATTCAGAAAGGGAAACTACTGATGGGAGTTCTCTCTCTCTGTTTTCCTCTCTTTCTCTTTCTCTCTCTATTTCCTTCAGTGTTTTCATTAACTAAATAAGTGACAGAATGATAAGTGAAGGGAAATAAAAATATCCTCTGCTTTCTAAATATGTAAATGCCTGAATTCATTAAATCATTTAAATGTTATAAATATTAACTCTAAAAATTATTTAAGCTAATTATCAGAAATGAATCTTTTAATCTCTTCTTTTAAACCTTTTTCCTTATAAATTAGAATTCTGTAACAATATAATTTATTAAAATACCTTAAATGCCTCACAATTAAAACTTGTATCATTAATCACAAACTTTGTGATTAATTTTTAATTTTACCTCAAAGTTATTAGAAGCACAAATAAAATTAATGTACAGAAAAGCTTTTAAGATTAATTGAATATAGCAGTAGAGAAGATTATATTTTAGTGGAAACGCTTAGCATATTTTTTGATTTATTAACAACTGAGTATTGGATATTCTATTTAAAATGAACTGGCATTTAAATTGGCAAAATTAGATATCAATCTATGCCTTAGTCTGATAATTGAATCCAATTTACAATAAATTTCCTGAACATCTATTATCATCTCTTAGTATAAGATAGTAAAAACATAAAAAAAGTCAAAACAGAGTATCATGTATGAGGAGCTAATAAACTGTGGACCAGGTGATGTCATACCTTTCTTTATATGTTTCTCCTCTGCTTTATATTTAAATATATAAGAAGAAATCTATTTCTTTGTATCCCTAGCTATTCTCAGGCATATTTTCTGTGTAATATATTATGATTCTAGCAACTAAGGTTCATAACTTTGGAGTCTCCATTTAATTAATTCTAAATTTTGACCCAATAATAAGTATGATAATATTTGTTGCATTTGTTTATAAATTTTTTTATTAATTTGAAAGGCAGAAAGATACACTCAAGAGACAGAAACAGGCAGTAAAAGATGATCCATCTTTTGGTTCACTCCCTAAATGCTGGCAACAGCCAGGGCTGAGCCAGGCCAGAATCAGAATCTGGGAACTCAGTGAGATGCAGTGGTAAATTGTTCATCAATATCCCATTAGCAGAGTATTTGAATCATTTGAGACTCAAAAGGCAGGTCGGGGCAGGCAAGCAGGGTTGACTGCAACATGTGAGGTTGACTCAGATACAGATACAAGGTTAGCCCGTAAAGGGTGCAAGAGCCAGGCAGGATAACTGTTTTAATAAGTGTGGGCATAGCATTAGAGAATAAAATGGAGTACTGAAACTATCATCTAAGCATATTACCTGAGTTCAAATCCTATCTCTGTCACATGCTAGCTGACCTTAGCACATTATTTAAATTTTCTGCATTTCTCCTTTCATTATGTGTAAAATAGGGATAAGTAACACCTACATTATAGAACTCAAGAAGATTATTCATTTGCAAGATCACCTATAGCATCCAATAAATGTAAACTATTATCAGCGTCAGTAATTCCAGACCTTAGAAAGCAGGAAAACTCTGTTATGTGTAACTGAAGCAAACTTGCAGGTCCCTATAAAGCTGGTTTGTAAAAGCAGATGAAAATCAAGGGTAATCTTGATAGATAAACACACTGTACTAGAACCTCTCAATTCTGCAGTTTCATCTTGAAAATGTATAAGTAGATGATACAGAATTCACAATTACACTTATAGCTGCCGATATATAATTTCTTAATTAATTGGTAAAATGCAGTTATGTTGTTTGCCTCCTTATCAAAACAAGTGTATGGCTAGGGAAGATTATTAAAGTAACCATGAGAATGCTTCATATGTTCATTTTTGGGGAAATACATTAGAATTGCCCTGTTTGGACTTCAGATTGGATCCCTAAATCATTTGGTTTGAAGCTTAACTTGTGAAAAATCTAACATTAGTTGAAATCATGTCTTCACATAATATTGATTCTTTCACAAAGCTATATGTGTTCAGATGAACAATATATCAAACAAGTAGTATCTACTTAAATTGTTCATCTTTACTTTAAAAGGTGAAAAGTTGTATGTGCTAAAATAGCACTTTTTTAAACTTTTTTTTAATAAATATAAATTTCCAAAGTACAGCTTATGAATTACAATGGCTTTTTCCCCCCCGTAAGAGTGGCTGACAAACCAGACTTAGTCAAGGAAAAAATATAATTATTTTTGATATTGAGCATACAAAGATAACTTGCTCATTTGAATAACTTTTCAATGCTTTTTCCCCTCTATATCCAATTAATTTTTATGTGTTTAAGCTCCCTACCTGACCAAGCTATCATTCATTTGATGGAGTATTATATCATTCCTAGCAAATTTTTTTGTACACACACACACACACAGTATTAGTCTCATTCATACATAACTTTTTGAAATAAAGTTTGTGCATGTATATGTTTATTTTTACTTACTTGAAAGGCAGAGAGAAAGAGGCAGAGAGACACAGAGATATAGATCTCTTCCATTCACTGATTTTTTTTTTTTTGCAGAAAACAGAATTGAGTGTTTATTTGGATGTAACTATGATATCATGCAGTTTTTCATATTCTTCATAATACATATTATATGTGAAATTTAAGAAAATTAATTTTTTTGGCAGGCGCCGCGGCTCACTAGGCTAATCCTCCGCCTTGCGGCGCCGGCACACTGGGTTCTAGTCCAGGTCGGGGCACCGGATTCTGTCCCGGTTGCCCCTCTTCCAGGCCAGCTCTCTGCTGTGGCCAGGGAGTGCAGTGGAGGATGGCCCAGGTGCTTGGGCCCTGCACCCCATGGGAGACCATGAGAAGCACCTGGTTCCTGCCATCGGATCAGCGTGGTGCACCGGCCGCACCAACCATTGGAGGGTGCAACAATGGCAATAAGGAAGTCCTTTCTCTCTGTCTCTCTCTCTCACTATCCATTCTGCCTGTCAAAAAGAAAAAAAGAAAATTAATTTTGTTAACTTTTATTTAATGAATATAAATTTCCAAAGTACAGCATATGGATTACAATGGCTTCCCCCCCCATAACTTCCCTCCCACCCGCAACCCTCCCCTTTCCTGCTCCCTCTCCCCTTCCATTCACATCAAGATTCATTTTCAATTCTCTTTATATACAGAATATCAGTTTAGCATATATTAAGTAAAGATTTCAACAGTTTGCCCTCACATAGCAACACAAAGTGAAAAAATACTGTTGGAGTACTAGTTATAGCATTAAATAACAGTGTACAGCACATTAAAGACAGAGATCCTACATGATATTTTTTAAAAATTATTTAATTTTCTATGCAATTTCCAATTTAACACCAGTTTTTTTTTTCATTTTCAATTATCTTTATATACAGAAGATCAATTCAGTATATACTAAGTAAAGATTTCATCAGTTTGCACCCACACATAACCACAAAGTGTAAAAATACTGTTTTAGTACTAGTTATAGCATCACTTCACATTAGACAACACATTAAGGACAGATCCCACATGAGATGTAAGTACACAGTGACTCCTGTTGTTGACTTAACAATTTGACACTCTTGTTTATGGCGTCAGTAATCTCCCTAGGCTCTAGTCATGAGTTGCCAAGGCTATGGAAGCCTTTAGGGTTCGCCGACTTTGATCTTATTCCGTCAGGGTCATAGTCAAAGTGGAAGTTCTCTCCTCCCTTCAGATAAAGGTACCTCCTTTACTGTTTCACTCCCCAAATGAATGCAAGATTTAGGGCTGGACCGGAACAAGGCCCAAAGCGTGGAATATAATCTGGGTCTCCCATGTGAAATAAGACACTCCAATACGGGATGTAGGCATCTCAAGGGGCATAACCACTTAACCAAACCCTTACCCCTCCCATCAACTTCTGATATCATCAAGGATAGCAATTATAAGAAAATATTTTCATCCTCAAGTATTAGGATTTTGAATTTCCTTAGAAGGAAACATTTTCAAAATCTTAAACAAAACATGGGATCCTAACAACAATTACCTCTCAAGATACTATTTTTATGTTAAATGTGACAAAATTTCTAAGCTTTCAGGTAAATAAGCTAAATGCTGCAAGATAATTTGAATACCTAAGCTCATATAATCAAAACTGAATGCTAAAATTATATTAGAATTAAAAGTAAGATGTCCTTTTTCTCATGTGGAAAAATGTAAACTTATCATTTTACCACAAGAATAAATTCAGTACTCTGGTCAATCAGTATTTAAGAAGATCACTGATTCATATTATATTCATGGATGTTTTAAGAATTTAAACCTGTAATTTGTTTTGGTTCAATTTAGACAAGTTATCACATTATGAATAAATTGTAATATTCTATATGAATGTCTTGAACATGAATTTAAGCATAACATAAAGAGCTATGCACATATAAAAATATAATGAAAATATAACTAATAAAATGAGCACTTTAACACTATGTAAAATCAGTATTCAGGTAAGGAATTATAGCTCTCATTTATTAATTACTATATCCATTAAATGTCCAAATCACTGAATGTGTAAGCAATTGTTAATATATTACCTGTCTATCTATCATTCATTCATCTCTATTTTTATATATTTATTTGAATAAGGTTTGTTTATGTTGGATATTTAAACTTAAATCTTGTAGCACATCACATTAAAACTCACAGTACTTGAAAAGTTTTCCAGTAACATTTGTACTTACTTTCTTGCCTTTTACTGGCATAATGCACCTGTCACCTAAATTGCAGGCTGTACCTCTGCCTGAAAGTCCTTCAGCGGATTAAATTAATTGCATTTCTGTCACCAGGAAACACATTTAAGTTATTCAAGTAGGAAAATTATTCAAGGCTCTTGAGTTGCCATGATATAATCTACTTGAGAACTTTTGTAAAAAGCTATCCTTAGTGAAGGAAGAGCACATTATAGGAAGGACTAACTGCATTGGCCAGAGTGGCTAAGATTATCAAAACATACCACTAGTTTAGTGGACTGCAAATATTTATGAGTTAGGCACCATATGGACTTACACAAGAGTAATACAATATTTTCATTCTTTGTCACTTACCTATCATGGAACAAAAGAATTCTATTCATGAACAAGATGATTTAGTTTAGACCAATTTAAAATTATTATATTGTAATAATTAGAGTACAACTGTTAGATTGAGTATTTTATCATTTAGAAATGAGATAAAGATATTGGGTTTGACCTTCATTTGGTGGCCTTTGTTTCTTGTCAGCTACAGCAGCTTATATAGGTCTTGCTTTCAAGGTTAACGACATTGTATCCATTATGCTGTCAGTTTTCTAAGATAAATCAATTCTTAAATTATATCACTCAAGTGCAAATTTTTCACATCAAGAGCCATTCTGACCATGCACTTCACAATTTAATTACTGTGAAAGGAAAATGCATTAAAATGTCGTCAGATTAAATGACACCTTCAAACTGGGTGCTATGAATACATGTTCCCATTCAGATGTTTGAAATTAAAGAGTAATGTGACTTAAAAAAACTTTAGCTTAAAATGCAAAAAAAATAAACAATTTAAAAGACATTTGCTTATCCTAGTTTGAAAAAATTATTCTGCATATATGAAGGAACTTCAAAGATTCATGGAAAATAGATTTGATGCAAATGGTCCAAATTCATGCATATGAGGGGTCTTCACAAAGTTCACAGATTCATATTAAGAAAGCTAAACATTAATTTAAAACAATTTGCACGGAAATAAATGTATATTTTAAATCCATTTTCTGTGAACTTTTTGAAGCATCCTGGTAAGTGAGGCTAAATCTTGTCTACCTATCAAAACATCTGACACCACTCTAGAATTCCATCGTAGAGTTTAAAAAAGTTAATGCTTAGTACTAATAAAATAATATGTATAAAATTATATTTTGCATTTCATATAGTGGTTTAGTATCAAAGCAAGTACTAAAATAAATTATATGTTCTTGATGTCTACAGTCTACATTGCTGATTAGTTTGGGAACATTTGCCTAGACTAGACAATAAAAACTTCGATACTGAAAGTCGGCAGTAGATCAGAATATGTCATGAAATTTAAAAATATCATTTTGGAATTTATTTCAATAAGTCATTTACCTAAAAGGGTTATTAGATCATCATCATGATGTTTCAATTTATAAAACGTATACAAGTTCTTAAGAATCTAAGAAAGCCAACTGGACACTCTGTAGCATTCTAGAGGGTGAAGTAGGAGATTTGTTTATTTGAACATAATTTTGAGAATAAGGGCAATATTATTGGGAAAGAGTATGCTCGTCTGTGTGACTGGCATATAAAAATAATATTAATTTATAATCTTTGAAAGTTTCATTCAGAGAGTTTTTAATTTCTGTATTCATATCACAACTATTAATTTAATCAGTTAAGTCATCTATTAATCAATATAAATGACTTACAATTTATCTTCACCATATACTATTATTTAAGAATTTTTCCAATGTTTCTTAGTCCCTAGATTTTTAGAAATTTACATTATTCCAGTTATAAGAAAGCCAAATGCATATGCAGCTGGTGTATGCTTTAAAATTTTCTTGCCACTGAGTGCATTAAAAGCACATTCTGTAATTTGCATCTGTTTGACATTTTCACTACTGATTTGCCTCCTTTACTTTCTTTGTACACAGAAACCTGAAAATAAAAATATCTACAACAGACACATAAATCACAAATGTATTGATTGTAGCTACTCACTTTATACCACTAATTCTAGGAACCATATTATTTGAACAATAAACTTATCAGCAAGCAATTCGAGCAAAATGATCTCTGGCCCCGAACAGAAACTCTAATAACAACACATAAGACATCAGTAAGGAGTTTGCCTTAAGGTTTCATCATGCACTTCACTCTTCACAATAAATTATAGTTTAAATTAGAGGTATTGCTTTGGCATGGGAATCCATATATTTTATAATTACAAAATACATTTAAATCCATACTCACATGATGTTCAGCTGTCTTCCTTCTGTACTATATAGTGTCATATCACATTCAGATTATCCTCATATCACAGTCCTGCTGTGTAGTCTTTCTCCAATAGAATAGGGAACTAACAATAGAAATGTTCAATGATGAAACCATGGTTACATTAGAAGAAGTTCTTTATGCATTGGCCTGAGATTCTGTTAATTTGTTTTATGTCCTTCAGTTGAGGCATGCTCTATTACTGTAAAGCAATCTCTGCTCTTAGGTGAGGTGTAGACTGAGGATTTCAGAAGAGCAACTGCTTACATTAAAAATATCAGAGCCTCATAAATAAAACAGTAATAAAGTAAACTCTTTCTTTAATATAGGTAAAATAGAACCTTGCAGGTAAAATCATCCTCATAAGTTTGCTAATAACACAAAACTAAAAATAGCTTCACTGATACATTTCTTAATATCCGTAAGTGAAAAACACATTCCTCTGAAATAGTATAACTACTTATCTCTGAAACATAAAACCCAACTAGTGACTTTATTTCATGATATGTTTCAAAATTTTGACCACTGTTTATTAACTACAAGGAAGAGTTACATTCTTTACTGTAGAAAATAATATTAAATCGATTTACTAATTTTGGGTGTGTATTTGACATATTAAACTTTAAAGAAATACATGTATACCTTTAAGGAGGAACAATCCACATATAAAAAAGAAGTAGATACATATAAGTAGATACATACATGCAATTTATTTTGAAAAGTATAGATATGCACTTTTCAAAATAAAGGCTTGATAAGTAGTATTCCTTGACATAAACTCTCAATATACAAATATTCATATAACATTCATATTTTACTGAAATCAGAATAATTTTAACAATAACTAATAAGTTGTAAAGAAATCAAGTAATATTTACCTGATAAGAGGTACAGTAAATTAAATATTGAGTTCTAAAACCACAAGTCATTTATATAGTGTTTTCCATGTTCTAGGAATTATCTCTATTAAGTTACTCGTAAGAGTGTCTACATGGGGCTGGTGCTGTAGTGTAAATGGCTAGGCCCCTGCCTGCAGCGTGGATATCCCATATGGGCACAGGTTCATGTCCTGGCTGCTCCTCTTCCAATCCAGCTCTCTGCTGATGGCCTGGGAAAGCAGTGGAAGATGGCCCAAGTGCTTAGGTCCCTGCACCCACGTGGGAGACCCAGAAGAAGCTCCTGGCTGTGGCTTCCAATTGGCTTGGCCCTGGCCATTGCAGCCATTTGGGTAATGAACCAGAGGATGGAAGACCTCCCTTTCTGTCTCCCTCTCTCTGTCCCTAACTCTACCTTGAAAAACAAAAAATAAAGTGTCTACTCATACAGTAATTGTACATAGTAAGATAGTTCATCTGGGGAGCTTCAAATTATCAGGTACATGGTGAACATTCAATACACACTGTCTTTGACTACAATTAACACAGTCTTCACACTTTAGTTGGTGCACCCCATTCATCTTCCCATTTAATCTTCATGATAACTCAGTGGAGCAAATATCACCTGCTTTATTTAGAGATAAGAACATTGAAGCTAAAAGATACCAGGCAATTTTCTCAAAGCCACTGTGGTCAGTAATATAACTGGGACTCAAGCCCAGACTAGAATCTGTTAAGTTCAACCACGGTGATTTACTGCTTCCCATACTCAATTCAGCATTTAGCAGCTTGTTTTTGCTGTAGGAAGCAATGAACAATATGTATCAGCTAAGGCCCAGGTAACCACCTTGGATAAAGGGACTTTTGGGTAAGCTGAAAGAAAACCACAAGCAACAGCACCATACCCTGAAGTCAGTCCCTGGGGGGACTCGTAGAGAAAATGGGGTTCCTTCCCCCACTCTCTGGACCCAGAAATAAACCAGAATGCACAAATCAGAGAGTTCTGGGTGGTTAGGCGTCATCTACAGGGGACCACCAGCCCACCGTAAGCTCTCTCCTATGTTCACCAGAAGCCAGAAGCCAAGAAAGCTTATTGCCAGAAGTTTCTCCTTTTTCTTGAATGTACTAAAACATATTAGACATTTCTTTCTTGATAAAATATAGAAAACATTTGAACATCTAAATTTCCTTCAAACATATCTTTACATTTTTACCATGTTGATCATTTTTCTTCTGTGTTATTAGTCTTTTTCATAGTTAGGTATGAAAGCTTTATACATTTTAAGTAAACTGATCCTCATCTCTCTTAAGTGTTACATACACCTTTTATCTGTTCAGTATCTGTCTTTTGATATTTTTGGACATAGAATATTTTTAGTTATGTAAAAAAATTATCAATCTTTTGATTTAGACTTCTTGTGTTTTGTGTTATACTTATGAAGAACATACCATTCTTTAGGGCGAGTCTTTACCCAGCTTTGGTTAATTTTATAGGCATGTGGTGAATACTCCAGGGGAACCCACTGTATAGCTCTGTCTGTGAAACTGTCTTTCCCAAGTTTTTTTTTCTCTTTGATAGTCAGAGGAAGAGACAGACAGTCAGAGATCCCATCCACTGGTTGACCATGTTCAAATGCTCAGTGTGATGGGTTTGAAGTTAACAACATGAACCATCATTGCATTGGTGGGAAGCTGGAGGTGGGAGCCAGTGACCAGGCACTCTGATGTGGTACACAGGCACCTTAACTACTGGGCTTTATACCCATTCCTTCCAAGGTTCTGAACTGCAGAATTCCACTCACCTTGTTTTTCCCAGCTCTCCACTCTGACTAAATCAGAAGGCTGCCAGACTCCTGCCATGGACTACGTAGTGAGAAAACTCTCTGAAGGCAGCAAAGCTGGGGGAGGGGGCTCACCTCACACGTTTCACATTTCTTTGGGATCACTTTCCTGCTTGATGTCCAATGTTTCACATACAACTTTTGCAAATATTTTTCACATTTATTTATTATACTGAGTTTTTAAAAATATTTTATTTATTTATTTGATAGTTAGATTACAGACAGTGAGAAGGACACAGAGAGAAAGGTCTTCCGTCTGCTGGTTCAGAGCTAAGACCAGAGCTGTGCGGATCTGAAGCCAGGAGCCAGGAGCTTCCTCCTGGTCTCCCACGTGGGTGCAGGGGCCCAAGGACTCGGGGCATCTTCTACTGCTTTCCCAGGCCATAGCAGAGAGCTGGATTGGAAGTGGAGCAGCTGGGACTCGAACTGGAGCCCATATAGGATGCCGGCGCTTCAGGCCAAGGCATTAACCCAGTGCACCACAGTGCTGGCCCCCACATTTATTTATTTATTTTTATTTTTATTTTTTTATTTATTTTTTGACAGGCAGAGTGGACAGTGAGAGAGAGACAGAGAGAAAGGTCTTCCTTTTCCGTTGGTTCACCCTCCAATGGCCGCTGTGGCCAGCGTGCTGCGGCCGGCGCACCGCACTGATCTGAAGCCAGGAGCCAGGTGCTTCTCCTGGTCTCCCATGCGGGTGCAGGGCCCAAGCACTTGGGCCATCCTCCACTGCCTTCCCGGGCCATAGCAGAGAGCTGGCCTGGAAGAGGGGCAACCGGGATAGAATCCAGCGCCCTGACCAGGACTAGAACCTGCTGTGCCGGTGCCGCAGGCGGAGGATTAGCCTATTGAGCCGCAGCGCCGGCCCCCACATTTATTTATGAATGGTTAAGGTGGTAGGATGGAACTAGTCTCTGTAACTTCATTTACTCAGAAGCAGAAATCTACACACAGGTTCTTTATTTGTTCTTATTTTCCAGAGACTCAGGAATTTTGATGTTTGTTTCCTTAGTCCTCAGATTCCTGTTACTATTTTACAAATCTTTACATGATATATATGCAATTTATTTTAAAAATTTTGAATTAACATGAAATATCTGCATATTTACTTAGGTATGATAGCGTGAACCAGTGACACCAGGCAAAATCAGACCTTCTATGTCCTTTGCTGCAAAATATTGCTACCTTATTATTCTGTGAGACACCAGAACCCATCATCTTCATGCAACTGCATTTTGATGTCCAATATTAAATCTTCCCATATCACCTTATCCTCTTCATCCTCTCTAGTGATTACTATTTTTAGACTCATAATGAATACATAAATACATATTCACATCAACTGTATACATATTCACATCATATACATATTTGAATATATATGTATTTAGCTTTCAAAAATAAGAGAAAAGATGTGGCACTTGTCTTTCTGTGTTTGCTTTACTTCACTTCACATAATAATATCTGGTTGTATCCTCTTTGCTGCAAATGTCAGGTTTCCATTATTTTTATGGCTGAGCTATAGTCCATTATATGTATATATGTGTGTGCGTGTGTTTGTGTTTGTGTGTGTATGTGTGTGTGTGCCTATTTGCTACTGTGCATAGTGTTGCAATAAACATGGGAGCCTATGCTGACTTCACTTCCTTTGGACATATTTCCAGAGTGGATATCTGGCCCATATGATAGATCTATTTTTAGTTTTTTGAGGGATCTCCATAATGCTTGTACTAATTTGCATTCCCCTTAACAGCGTATTTGGATTCCTTTTTCTCCACAACCTCACCAGCATTTGTTGTTTTCTGTCTTTTGATACTAGCTGATCTAACTGGAGTGAGATGTCTCATTGTGATTTCTGCATTGTGCTGATGTATCTCTCCTCACTCTGCTGAGACTTTCTTTTGATGTCTAGAATCTGTCTCTTCATGTCAGGACCTTGCTGCTTACAACAGGTCTGCAGCATGTCTTGAAATCAGATATTGTCATGCCTCCCTCCAGTTTTGTTCCTATTGTTCAAGACTGCTTTGTCTATTCAGGATCTCTTATGTCTCCATGTGAATGTTAGAATTGTTCCCTCAGGGCCGGCACCGCGGCTCACTAGGCTAATCCTCCGCCTTGCGGCGCCGGCACACCGGGTTCTAGTCCCGGTCGGGGCGCCGGTTCTGTCCCGGCTGCCCCTCTTCCAGGCCAGCTTTCTGCTGTGGCCAGGGAGTGCAGTGGAGGATGGCCCAAGTCCTTGGGCCCTGCACCCCATGGGAGACCAGGATAAGCACCTGGCTCCTGCCATCGGAACAGCGCGGTGCGCCGGCCGCAGCGCGCTACCGCGGCGGCCATTGGAGGGTGAACCAACGGCAAAAGGAAGTCCTTTCTCTCTGTCTCTCTCTCTCACTGTCCACTCTGCCTGTCAAAAATTAAGAAAAAGAATTGTTTCCTCAGATTCTGTGCAGAACGTCACTGGTATTTTGATGGGGATCTCACTGGGTCTGTAAATCACTTTGGATGGTATAGATATTTTAATAATATTAATCCAATCCATGAATATTTATAATCTTTCCATTTTGTGTGTGTGTCTACTTTCTTTTGTTCATGTTTTGTAATTTCTACTATAGAGGTCTTTTACATCTTTGGTTAAATTTATACAATTTTTTTTCATTTACACATATCTTACATTTCTTAGTACACACACACACAGTGTGGTCAGAAACTGAGCTGTGTACGATGATTTCTGGTGTTCTAAAATCTGTTGAGAATTTATTCATGACTTAGTTACAGGCGTTGTGTATTTTGCCTATCCTATTGAAGCACAGTGTATTCCCCCTCCCCCCAACCCTGTCATACTGGCACAGTCTGAAAGTTTCATCTCTAGTTCCCTGGTTCACCTCGTACTTCAGTTCATGGAGTTGGATTTCTCTAGGAAAAGTCTGTCCTCACAGCTGTTGCACTAACAATCTCTTGAGTATTTTCAGATTCTACCCTTCCAGGGGTGAATTCTGCTCCCTGGCTCCAGGTGCTTTCTTGTGTTGCAGAGAGCTAGGTGACCCTAAGAGCTGGACAATGCTCCACGCCCGGTGCAAGGCATTGCTATAGACCAGGAATTTCTGTTGGCATTCTTCCTTTTGAGTATAATCCCCATTCCCAGCCACTTTCTGTTCACCAGTGCCCTTCATTCTTTTTTTTCCCTTCATCCCTACTTTAGGATAGATGCACTACTCTAACCAATTAATTTCCCTGCATTTACAGCCAAATTCACAGAAGACAAGTCATTTCCCACAGTATGCCATAGAGTGGAAGAATTATTCATTCTGCACTACAGATCAAACAGAAATATCTTAGAAGTTACTTTTTGGAGTGTGTGCCATCACAAAGTAAAACAAATGAATGAGAATGCATGAAAAGATGCTGTAAGAAAATTTGCTTCAGGGTCCGTTTTGTGGAGCAGTGGGCAAGGCTGCTGCCAGTGATGCTGGCATCTCATACTGGAGCACCTGTTTGGGTCTGGTTGCTGTGCTTCTGATCTAGCTCCCTAGTAATGCACCTGGGAAGGCAACAGCATATGGCCCAAGCACCTGGACTCCTACTACCTGTGTAGGAGACTTGGACAGAGTTCTTGGCTCTAGGCATCGGTCTGGTTCAGATCCAACCATTGTGGCCATTTGGGGAGTAAACCACCAGATAAAAAACATACCTCTCTTTCTCACTCTCTTCCTTTCAAATAAATCAGTTATTTTATAAAGAAAAAGAAAAGTTGTTTCATTTAATTAAAAGAAAAATAATTTAATTCTATGCTAAATCAAGAAAGAGTTGTTTTATAATTACAATTCTTAAATTTTTAAAGCCAATGCATTTTTAAATGCATTTGAATTAAGCAAAGTGAGCTATAATTTATATTTTATATTTCACCTTGTTTATAGTAAGGATAACAAAAGCATCAAGTGAGTTAATTAACAATTTTTACTAGAATATGCTATTTCAGTCCTAAAGGAACATTTAGTCACAAAGGTTAGGGCCAGCATATGTGGGTGGATCATTATAAAACTCTATTTCTTAGTTTTATAAAACTCTTCTCTCTTCATGTTTAATCTCCTAGTAGTCACAAGGGTGAGAAACAAAATCATTCTGTTGACCAGACAGGAAAATGCACACAGAAACAAATTTGTATAAGGCTTTACAGTTCACAAAAAGCTTCTTCATATGGATAATTAATATATAAGAAAAAGAGGACTAAAATAAGGGAAATTATGTTTATTTAGTTTGCATCACTCTTCATTTTCCTGGAGTTATTTTTAGTAATTAAATTGAAATAACTCATGAAAATATTGAGTTGAATTAAAAGACATTTGAAAACTATCTTTTAGTCTTAATATGTAAATCAGGTTGGGTATCTTTCCTGTCCATTATTTCACTGAATAAGAAAAATATTAGTTTCAGTTCCACACTGCAAGTTTTTCACTTCCACAAATAAAAATAAACTAAACTGTTCTGATACCATCTTATAAGAAGTGAATGTTTGACTAAAAACATTTGGACACAGTAGATAAATAGTAACATCAAATAGAATATATCAATAATATTCTCAGTATTGCTGAATAGAAATAGAAAACAAGATGGCTAGCTCTAGGAAATTTGTTTTCTTATGAATAAATAGAAAGTTGTATCTCTTGCAGTAAGGAACATAAAAAACATGAATTGATGTTTGTACTACGTTTCAATGAGAAAGTCACATTCTTATAAAAGAATATAGGATTTCTTGTGTTTAGGTTTTTCCTGGTGTCACTTCATCAAGCACCTTAATAATAAAGAAATCTTATTTTTATAAGCAACTGTTTATAAATGTATATTGATTTCTTTCCAGTAATGTCATAAATAATGAATGAATGGAATGACAGAGCCAAATATTGGAAATAATTAAACGTGTATCAATTTACATTGTTATATAAAAATGACATCACTGAACCAAAGTCTTTCATAAATTATTTAACTATATCTGTATATATCAACCTCACTAGTTTTTAGTGGGACTAGTTCTCAATGTAAAAAAGAGAAAAAAAGGAAGAAAAAATGTTTTTGAGCCAAGCCAACTTATAGAACTTCTCATCAAGAACTCATAAAAATTGTCATAAAGATTTTTAGCTTCTATAAAAACATTTGGGTACAAATTTTATTGAGGTTCAGAATGGTAAATGAAAGCTTATTATTTTATACCAAAATTATATTTATCTGAGCACTTTAATAACATCCCAGTTATAGGTTACATGAATATTTTTCATCTTCAAGGATGATCACTCAATTTCCACTTGAATATTCTGACCTAATTACCATTGCATTTCATAAAAACTTAAAATCCATTACTACTATGATCAGCCTACTTAATATTTTCTCATTTATTTAATGTGTTTTATAATGAAGTTCATTTCAAGCTACTGAAGCCTTGTCTTCATAACATATTTTTTTTATCCTCTCTTAGTAAGTGTAAGGTTTTTTTTTTTTTTTCTGTTAGTTCTAATCCCTGTAGCTTGTTGCACAAAGGTACAAATGATTTCAAATACATGGCTGTGCTCTAGCATTCTCTATATTTTCTTTTTTTAAAAGATTTATTTATTTTACTTGAAAGTCACAGTTACACAGAGAGAAGAGAGACAGAGAGAGAGAAGAGGAGAGATTTCTTCCATCTGCTGCTTCACTCCCCAGATGGCCACAAGGGCCAGAGTTGCACTGATCAGACTCCAGGAGCCAGGAGCTTCTTCCAGGTCTCCCATGTGGGTGCAGGGGCCCAAGGACTTGGACCATCTTATACTGCTTTCCCAGGGCATAGCAGAGAGCTGGATTGGAAGTGGAGCAGCCGGGTCTTGAATGGGCGCCCGTATGGGATGCCAGCACTGCAGGCGGTGGCCTTACCCACCACACCACAGCGCCGGCCCCTATATTTTCTTACATTGATTTTCCCCCTCATAGATATATGAATATATATTATATGTTAATAAATAATATCTCCCTCATTTTGATTCTTTATTATTATAAACATGTAAATTTATTCATCTCATCTCATCTGTCCCTTAAAATTCCTCCTAGCACCCAGGGAGTCTACCAGTCTACTCTAATTCCATTCCCATTTATGATCAATCTTCTTGAAATACCATCTGTCCATTTCATGAACTTCCATTTGTTCATAACTTGTACTAACATTTTCTAATCAAATGTCACACTGCTAAACCAACTGAACACTGGACAGGATTCCTATAACCTGTGTTCAGAAATGTTTGGAACTAGTTGACAAACTAGTTTCTCCAAACTCTATCTTTATCATTACTAAAACCAAAACTCCCTGACTCTATCACTAACAAGAAAACTATTATTTGGTTTGCTCAGAAGCATTTTGATGTATGAATCTTTTATTTGGTCACATCTCTATCTTCTATCTGTTAACAAGATTTAATCACTAACTCTTGCATTAAATGTATCAAGATTTTTTGATAAATTGCCTCCTGAAAATTTTTAGATTTTGCTATGATTTGCCTGGCATGGGAAAAACATGTACAATATACTGAATTATAATTTCAGCATACAGTGTTGTTATTATTATGATATCATACTAAAATATTCTTGGGCACATTTTCATAAAGACTGCAGCTTAAATTTGCCTCTCATTTTAACAGAGCAAGGATGGGGGCAACAGGATTCATCTCTAATTATTATATCTGTGCCCTCCCTATATACAATAAGATTAAATATCAATATATGTTAACTGAATCATTGCTTTAAAATGTGCATGAATATTTCAATAGATTCAAAGAAAGCATTTGATAAAATACAACATTCTTTGATGATGAAAACTCTAAGCAAAATGGTTAGAGCAGGAACATTCTTCAACATGATCAAGGCAATTTATGACACACACATGGCCAGCATCATATTGAATGGGGAAAAGTTGGAAGCATAGCCACTATGATCCAGTACCAGACAAAGGTGCCCACTCTCACCATTGCTATTCAATATAGTCTTGGAAATTTTAGCCAGATACATTAGACAAGAAAATGAAATCAAAGGGATTCAAATTGGGAATGAGGAAGTCAAACTGTCCCTATTTGCAGATGACATGATTCTATATATAGGGGATCCAAAATACAACACCAAGAGACTATTTAAACTCATACAAGAGTCTGATAAAATAGCAGGATATAAAATCACTACACAAAAATCAACACCCTTTGTATACACAGATAATTCCATGGCTGAAAAAGAACTTCTAAGATCAATCCCATTCACAATAACTATAAAAAAAAAAAACAAATACCTTGGAATAAATTTAACCAAGGATGTCAAGGATCTCTATGATGAAAATTACAAAACAATAAATAGACGAGCATACAAAAAAATGGAAAAACCTTCCATGTTAATAGATTGGAAGAATCAATATCATCAAAATGTCCATTCTTCCAAAAGCAATCTACAGATTCAATGTGATACCAATCAAAATACCAAAGACATTCTTCTCAGATCTAGAAAAAAATGATGCTGAAATTCATATGGAAACACAGGAGATCTCGAATAGCTAAAGCAATCTTATACAACAAAAACAAAGCTGGAGGTATCACAATACCAGATTTCAAGACATACTACAACAAAGCAGTTATAATCAAAATAGCCTGGTCCTGGTACAAAAAACAATGTATAGACCAATGGAACAGAATAGAAACACCAGAAATCAATCCAAGCATCTAAAACCAACTTACATTTGAGCAAGGATCTAAAACCAATTTCTGGAGCGAGGACGGTCTCTTCAACAAATGGTGCTGTGAAAACTGGATTTCCATATGTAGGAGTATGAAGAAGGACCCCTACCTTACACCATACACGAAAATCCATTCAAAATAGATTAACGACCCAAATCTATGACCTGATATCATAAAATTATTAGGCAACTTTGGGGAAACCCTGCAAGATATTATCACAGGCAAAGATTTCTTGGAAAAGACCCCAGTGGCACAGGCAATCAAAGCCCAAATCAACAAATGGGATTACATCAGATTAGAAGCTTCTGTACAGCAAAAGAAACACTCAGGAAAGTGAAGAGTCAACTGACAGAATGTGAGAAATTGTTTGCAACTGATAAAGGATTAATAACCAGAATCTACAAAGAGATCAAGAAACTCCACAACAAACTACAAACTCCAAAACAAACAACCCAGTTAAGAAATGGGCAAAAAATTTAAACAGATATTTTTCAAAAGAGGAAATCTAAGTGACCAACAGACACATGAAAAAATGCTCAGGACCCCTAGCCAACAGGGAAATTTAAGTCAAAACCACAATGAGGTTTCACATCACCCCACTTAGAATGGCTTTCATACAAAAATAAACAACAAATGCTGGTGAGGATGTGGGGGAAAAAGGTACCCTAATCCATTGCTCATGGGAATGTAAACTGGTAAAACCACTATGGAAATCAGTTTGGAGATACCTCAGAAATCTGAATATAATAGGCCTACCCTATGACCCAGCCATGGCACTGCTGGGAATTTACCCAAGGGAAATGAAATCATCAAATAAAAGAGTTATGTTTATTGCAGCTCAATTCACAATAGCTGACACATGAGATAAACCTAAATGCCTATCAACTGAAAACTGGAAAAAAGAAATTATTGGATATGTACACTATGGAGTACTACACAGCATTAAAAAAATTAAATCCAGTCATTTGCAACAAAATGGATGAATCTGCAAACATCATACTTAGTTAAATAAGCCAGTCTCAAATGGGTAAGTAGTACATATCCTCCCGATCTACAATAACTAATAGAGCAGCCAAAAGGAAATCTGTAGAGTGAAATTGACACTTAGAGAGGTAATGACTTGAATAGCCCTTGTCTTGACTGTTAAGGAACAGTTTTGGTTTTTTTTCCTTAATAGAGAATGGGATTGGAAATGGGAGAGGGAGGAGCAGTTGGAATGGGAGTGGGAGTGGGATGGTGAGTATGATGAGAAGAATCACTACATTCCTAAAGCTGTACTTAAGAAATTTGTACTCATTAAATAAATGTTTCTTTGGGGAGAAAAAGAATGTGCATAATTTAAGAGCAATTTTAAAAAACTCATTTCAAAGCTTATTAATATGAACTTTATATCTAAAGTGCATTCTTTTTTTTCCTTTTACATATATACTCAATCTATAGATTCCTCTACTATTTAACTTGTTTTGCATTTATTATGTACTACCATTGATTTCCTACAATGGAAGGGGTGAATCATCCACTCCAGAGACATATTTTCAAGAGATATTCATTTTCTTGTTAGGATCATCGGTGGATAGGTTATGACTTGTACAGCTCATACTTATTGGAGTTGATGATGAGCAAATCAAGTTTGCAGACTTTGGCATCTGTCCTTGAGCAAACTATGTAAGGGTCACATTTAATACTCAGAGGATACTTGCTACCCTCAATGTCTCAGTTTTGAGTTCTACAAATGCCAATCACCTTCTTGATGACTGAAATTCTCATATTAGTACTAAACTGATGCATTCAAGAGTTTGGGTACACAAACAAAAAATTCTAATGATTTTTTTACCCTATTGCCCAGAATCTTCAGTGCTGTATCGCAAATGCTTCTTTCAATTCCTCAAAATCCAGATTCCTCACATTTCCATTACCTTTTTACCAAGAAATAAAATTATACTGATGAATCTTCTTGTATTTCCATTAATCTATTTACAGTGACATTTTAAGTTTTTTAAATTTAATACGTAGAGTCTCCCAACAGAGTGACTATTGTGCAATTTTCGAGAAAATAAAATCTATATTTAAAATATAAGTTTGAAGTTTAGGAGACGGCCACTAAAAATTACTGAAAATATATGATTGCAGTGTGAGAACTATAAAGGATTAAGCAAATATAGGATGCTATAGCTATTATTCTCACTCTATTGGATGCTGAAATGCATATCTTTTCTATATCTATAAATGTGGGAGGCCCAGGAGTGAGGGGAGGGCTAGGAGTATAGAAGGGAGTAAATCCCCATGTGTTTTCTGTGGATATTACACATCCTTGTGAAACAGCCTGGATAAAGCCCTATGTGCCCTCCCTCAGCTCTGCAGCTAAGCTACATGCTTCAATTGCCACGGCTTCTTTGGCCCTGTTTTATTAAATTCAACACTAGCATCGGTGTGTGAAGTTGCTAGGGAAATAATGTGGAAAGATTCTTCTTCACAGCCTCAATCGGTTTTCTCTGGATTAATAAGTAGCTCAATGCAATTTACTTCATTTCAAATCAATGATGCTACCTATCTATCTGTGGAAAAAAAATTATGCTTATCTCTGTTTAACATTTGGTGAGCAAATTACCTATTTGTGCTGCTTGCTCCCTTCAGTCCTTAAATGCTTTTAATTCTAATGTACACAACATAATCTCTGTACAATTCCAGTCTTTAAAATGTTGTTAAATTTTTGCAATAGCTTTCCAACCTCCAATACCTGCTACTAGTGCAATGTGGCAAGTGCAGTCCAGACGCCCTGCCTAAGACAATTTCACTGTGGTGCCACTGGCTCAGAAAAGGTCACCAGCTCATGAATGTTACTGAATCTTTTACTTGGGCTTCAAAATTCTCTAGAACCCATTAATCTAATCAGTATGATATCAAATCCAGTTTTGTTATGTTTTTTTTTCTCTCTCTCTAATTATATTCCAATCTGCTTAAGGGAAAGAACCTTGGATTTTCCTTTTGATTTCTACCTATCGTTCAAATCACCCTGCTACATTCTAAGAGCATTATGTATCTCCTATCTGTGATTATTCAGAGCCTCAGGCTAGACAGTCTTACGATCATTTTATATAAGGGAAATAGAGTCACAGAGAGGTATATGAATGGTCGAGTTCCACAGTCCTAAGTGCCTTTGCTGGCTCTCCTAACATCACAACATACTGCCTCCAAGTAACCTGTGTTTTCAATGAGATTTTTTTCTCCACCCTGCCCCCTAAAAATTATCAACAAGAGCATGAAACGAAGCTTGTCAGACTGCTGCTGCTTTTCCTGTTTGCTTGATTTGCTTGATTATGAGAGCCAGGTAGGAGAAGCAAAAAGAATCATGAAGCAGATGGCTGGAAAAACGTTCTGCAGACTGGGCACATTGCACATTGCTCTTATATGACCCATTTTCCCTAACTCAGGAAAATGTACAGAAATAGCAGCAAGAATGCTGTATTTAGATTCCAATTTATAAGCTCATTGAGGAGAAAAAAAAGCACAGGAAATTGTCACCTTATTATTAGAATTCTCTACTGGCTAACAGAAAAGGAAGGAACCAGCATCCTTATGTGTTGTAACTTTTATAACTGGAGGTACCACTGCCTTCTGGAATTGTTGGTGGTTATTTTTCTTAGACATATGGAAGACAGCAGGTATAAAGAATTTCCCTTAAGCCCCAAGTCCACAATGCAGAAAGAATGAATGCAATAAATATTTCCTATATGGCTATTCAATGTTTTGTTTCGTTTCACGTACCATCCATTAGAAAAAAAAAAAAAACACAACTTCTCATGCCACTAGTGAAATGGTAGGGATCATTTTTTTCTTTTTCATTCTACATGGCAGTTGATATGAATTCCTAAATATAAAAAACATCTCTTTTGGTATTCAGCTTCTGGGCTACCTCATCAGAACTTGACAGTCAGCCAAAGATAAAATTAATTTTTTAGGTGGAAGAACCTACACAAAATTAGATGTCCGCAATTTCATAAAATGTCTGAATTAGCAATAAGTATATTTCAAGACATCAAAAATCTTTGTTGAAGGTGGCATGTACCAATGCCATCTCACCAGCCCTGGTGATCAATTTCAGTTCACAACTGATCAAACTGATAGATCTAAGAGTCAAAGGGATCACACAAACAAGATTAATGTCTGCTAATACTAACTGATTAAAATAAAAAAAAGGGGAGAGAAGGATCCAACATGGGAAGGAGGAGACACAGCAGACTCATACAATGACAGATGTCCTAAATAGCACTCTGGCCTCAGAATCAGCCCTTAAGGCATTTGGA
Source organism: Lepus europaeus (assembly GCF_033115175.1). Classification (NCBI taxonomy): domain Eukaryota; kingdom Metazoa; phylum Chordata; class Mammalia; order Lagomorpha; family Leporidae; genus Lepus; species Lepus europaeus. The sequence goes on along the minus strand of NC_084836.1, from coordinate 38,819,113 downwards.
TCTGGCTGAAGAGCCTATGAGAGTATTTTAGGCATGGAAAGCCAAGACACGCTGGGGAAAAAAAAAAAAAAAAAAAAAGAAGACCTAAATGAAGGATCTCAGTGAGTGTGATCCCAGTGGAAAGAACGGGGCCATCAAAGTAGGAGGTACCTTTCTCTAAAGGGAGTAGAGAACTTCCACTTTGACTATGGCCCTGTCAGAATAAGATCGAAGTCGGCGAACCCTAAAGGCTTCCATAGCCTCGGCATCTCATGGCTAGAGCCTAGGGAGATTACTGATGCCATAAACAAGAGTGTTAAATTGTTAAATCAACATCAGGAGTCACTGTGTACTTACATCCCATGTGGGATCTGTCCTTAATAGGTTGTCCAAGGTGAAGTAATGATATAGCTAGTACTGAAACAGTATTTTTACACTTTGTGGTTATGTGTGGGTGCAAACTGATGAAATCTTTACTTAGTATATACTAAAGCGATCTTCTGTATATAAAGATAATTGAAAATGAAAAAAAAAAAACCCTTGGTTTTAAATTGGAAATTACATAGAAAAATAATCAATCTTTTTAAAAAAAATATCTTGCAGAATCTCTGTCATTAATGTGATATACACTGTTATTTAATGCTATAACTAGTACTCCAACAGTATTTTTTTCACTTTGTGTTGCTATGTGAGGGCAAACTGTTGAAATCTTTATATATACTAAACTGATTTTCTGTATATAAAGAGAATTAAAAATGAATCTTGATGGGAATGGAAGGGGAGAGCGAGTGGGAAAGGGGAGGGTTCGGGTAGGGGGGAAGTTGGGGGGGGGAAGCCTTTGTAATCCATAAGCTGTACTTTGGAAATTTATATTCATTAAATAAAAAAAAAAAGAAAAAAGGAAAAAAAAGAAAAGAAAATCTTTGTTGAGATTCTAAACAAAGCACTCCATCACAACTTTAGTTTCGACACTCAGGTTCTCTGTCAGAATCTTTTCCACCTGTTCTGCCTGCAGAGACTCCTCCGCATCAGATCTGTTCAACCTTGTGTTGACATCAGCATCCCAGGGAGGCCCTGTGAATGGACACGTTACATGAATTTTTCACACATACAAAGTTGTACAAGTCTTGAAATTCTTTTAATAGAAATTTTATGGGAAGGCCTTTCTTTTGTAAGAAGGCAGGCAGGCGTAACCTGCAAGATATAGAAATTTATGAATTTTATTAATTTCTAATATTACAGAAGAGAAAAGAGAAGCAAGCAGAAGAAGAATAATTTATGGTACACTGTAATAAAACACAACCATTGAATGTGAGTAGTAGCATTAATAGTACCTATCTATGGGTACAACATTCTTTTTTTCATAAATAAATGTCAATAAAAAAAAAGACGTGCAATTATCACTAATACTATTAATTTTTACAAGTATTTGTTTTGCTAGAAAAAAATGAAAACTATATGTATCTGACCCTAAAACTATATTAAGGAGAGGAAAAAACCAAGAAAGGGCTAAAGAGGAAAGGCTAAAATACATCAAGTAAGACAAAATCTAATTTATAAATAAGGATGGCCTTGAACATCTATATTGCAATGTAAATCTAAGTAATAACAAGTATATGTTATAGAAAAAAGAAGAAAAAAACTAGCCTAATTTGGATAGATCCTAGGATAATTTTCACATGTTCACAATTTAAAATACAGCACCCTGGAGCCGGTGCTGTGGCGCAGCAGGTTAAAGCCCTGGCCTGAAGCGCCAGCATCCCATATGGGTGCTGGTTCTTGTCCCAGCTGCTCCTCTTCTGATCCAGCTCTCTGCTATGGCCTGGGATAGCAATGGAAGATGGCCCAAGTCCTTGGGCCCCTTCATCCACGTAGGAGACCCAGAAGAGGCTCCTGGCTCCTGGCTTTGAATCGGCACAGCTCCAGCCATTACAACCATCAGAGGAGTGAACCAGCGGATGGAAGACCTCTCTCTCTCTCTGTCTCTACCTTACTCTGTAACTCTGTCTTTCAAATAAAAATAAAGTAAATCTTTGAAAAAATAAAATACAGCACCCTGGATATATTATACAGTCTTACTTGTGCTATAAAATATATTCTCATATAACTACATTTACATCTGAATTCAAAAGCCCATAGAAAACTTAGATAAGATCCTATTAAAATCACAGAAAACAATTAAAATAACCAGAATGAGAAATGATGTTTTTCTATAATTAGCTGAAAATGCAACTGAAAAATACAGCATACATTACGTTGTGCTGGTCTAAGTTAGCGCTCTGGGTAACCCAATTGTGATGGGGTCATGGGGTCCTCCTGATTTGCACCTGACTTACTTTATGCCCATCATGAATTACACTCAGAATTTTTTCACATCTTCCTTCAAATGCAATACACTCTGGAAAGCAAAAACTTGCAATGTAGACTTTACTGAAAATAGGGATTCATTATAACCACCACCAGATAGTAATAAAATTCGTTTTAACCACCTTATCCTCCATCCCATATTCCTAACTGTCTCTATAGGAACATCTCTAGCATCCAAAGCTGCAGCTTCTCAGCCCCTGGAATCTCCCCTGAAGTTTTTATTTCATGTTTGTTTGTTTGTTTTTCTATAGGATAATTCAGTTATTCCTCAACCTTTCAAGTCTTGCAAATTTTGGAGTGATTGGGTTCACATCCCAGCGCTGCTCCTAGTTCCAGCTTCCTGAAACTGCACACCTTGACAGGCAACAGCAATGGCTCAATCACTTCAATACCTATCACTCATGTGGGAGACCTGGACTGAGTTCCTGGCTCCTGGCTTCTGTCTAGCCCAAGCCATGGCTTTTGTGGGCGTTTGAGGAGCAAATCAGTAGATAGCAAACCTTTATGTGCCTGTCTATGTCTCTCAAATAAATAAAGATAAAAAGTAAAATCTAAATAATAAAAAATTAATAAAACAAAAATCTAAAAATACTGATGAAGGTAGCAAAAAATTCTTACAAGAATTTTTATTAGGTTCTGCTTCATAGTAGCAATGTTTCCCCAATTTCAATAAACTTTTAATTAACAAACTGTATTGATGAAACGAAACTAAATATGGTAGAGCCAAACTTCAGAGAGATTATATTTGTAATATTTATATCTAAAAGAGAATTTTCATTCAGGATATTTTGAAATTCAAGAAACCCATCTGTGGCTCACTAGGCTAATCCTCCGCCTTGCAGCGCCGGCACACCGGGTTCTAGTCCCGGTCGGGGCACCGATCCTGTCCCGGTTGCCCCTCTTCCAGGCCAGCTCTCTGCTGTGGCTAGGGAGTGCAGTGGAGGATGGCCCAAGTGCTTGGGTCCTGCACCCCATGGGAGACCAGGAGAAGCACCTGGCTCCTGCCATCGGAACAGCGCAGTGCGCCGGCCGCAGCGCGCCAACCGCGGCGGCCATTGGAGGGTGAACCAACGGCAAAAGGAAGACCTTTCTCTCTGTCTCTCTCTCACTGTCCACTCTGCCTGTCAAAAAAAAAAAAAAAAGAAGAAACCCATCAAGAAAATGATATGTGTTCCTTTAAAAAAAATTAGACAAGTGGCTTGAACAAACTCTTCACAAAGAGGAAATGTCAAATGGCATTGAAGCTTATGAAGAGGTGTTGTGCAGCAAAAGTCATCAGGGAAAAGGACATTTAAACACCCAAAAGAGCCTTAAAAGTAGCTGAGAATACAGGGTTGATGAGGACAAAGAGCAAATTAAACTCTCATGCAATGCTAGCAGGGCATACATTAGAAAACTGGCAGGGGGCCGGCGCCATGGCACAGTGGGTTAATCCTCCACTTGCTGGCACTGGCCATCCATATGGGCGCTGGTTCTAGTCCCAGCTGCTCCTCTTCCAATCCAGCTCTTTGCTATGGCCTGGGAAAGCAGTAGAAGATGGCCCAAGTGTTTAGGCTCCTGCACCTGCGTGGGAGACCAGGAAGAAGCCCCTGGCTCCTGGCTTTGGATCGGTGCAGTTCTGTCCGTTGCGGCCATCTGGGGAGTGAACCAATGGAAGGAAGACCTTTCTCTCTGTCTCGCCCTCTCGCTGTCTGTAACTCTACCTCTCAAATAAATAAATAAATAAATAAACTGGAAGTATCTGTTAAGATTGACCATAACTATACCTTGCATTTCTCAAATTCCACTCCCAAGTGCCCATACAATAGAAAAGTGAACAGAAATATGAGGTCAATGCCACATATTCCTAGCAGCAATCTTTATAGCAACTTTAAGATGGAAAAATCCCAATAACCATGAGCTGTAGAATTGGTAAATATTGTCACATTCTGAAAATGGAAAATCATACTCCAATGAGAAAGAACAAATTATTGCTATATACAACATGGAGAAATCTCAACTTAGATGAGATTTTAGGCTCCTGGTTTTAGCCAGACCCAGACCCAGCCTTTGTAGCCATTTGTGGAATAAATGAGCAGGAAGATTCCTTTTCTCTCTCCCTCTTTCTCTCTCTCTCTCCCTTTCTCTGTAACTCTACCTTTCAAATAAATAAGTATTTTTAAAGGTATTCCATGTCACTCAGATTCTAATGTTGCCTACTCTTTATTAATTCTCGTCTTCATCTGCAGCTGCAATGTGCCAATTAATATTCAACACCCCAGACCTTCTCCCAGTCAGGGAAGGCCATATCTCAGTTTTATGTGTAAGAAGAAGGACCCTGACATCTAGGGATTCTGGATGAGCTACTGTTTTCCAGATAAGCAAAATGTGGGGAAATAATGTGCTCGAGTTTTGCCCTTTGTGTCTTTTCTGACTGGAGTATTGATGTGAGGTCTGGAGATAGAACAGACTTGCAGCCAGGACCTTAAGGACAGGTGTGCATAATGAATAACCTGGTAAGAATCTAGAAGTATCCCGAGTGTCACTAGCACTGTGACTGACTACTTGCCCTGGGCTTTCCCATAAAAGTTTCTGCTATGTTGGGTGATGCCCAACACAGTACCCGGAAGCCACACAGAGTTACAGAGCACTTGAAATGCAGCCAGTGAGACTGCGAAATGGCTAAATGTTTAATGAACATTTTAATTTAAATTTAAATAGCCACATGTGGTTAGTGGTCATTATGTTGTGTACTACAACTACAATTATTCTCCTACTTTGTTATGCAGGCAGGCCGCTTTAACGTGCAATTACATATCGAGATTCCGTTGAACACACATGCACACACATGCAGTCTGAAAACCCTTCCCTTACACCGCTATCAGATGATGCTATAGTGTGACTCCACTAGAAAGAACTGAGGAGCTACAGTGGGGCATAAGAGCACAAGATGGAGGCAGGGGAGGCAGTCAGGGGCAGGGGAAAGGCAACATAAGACTGCACGGGACTGATTTACCTGGGAAAGCTCCAATACCTTGGGGAGATCTGCTTCCTTCTTAGTGCAATGAAGCCTTGCCGTCTGCATTTCCTCACAGTGCAGGCTGCCAAACAATGGAGAAAAGTGCACATTCCCAGTGGGTTCAGCCCTCCTTTCTCAAAGAAAACTGCTCTGCTTCCCTCCAGGTATGTGTGGCATCCTGCATGGCATCCTGTTTTGGATGCTGCCAGTCCCATTCAGGCATGCTACCTGTCCATTCAGGCATGCTACCTCTTTTACCCCGGGGTTTGTTGTATATTGAAGAAGAAGAGGGTAATGAGTAGGCAAACAACCCTGACGGATGGAACGTAATACACATATGTGCAATTCTTTCTTGTCTCCTGCTCATTCACTTGGAAAAGAGGAAGAACGGGGACCAATGTGACGATCACAGGGAGAAGCAGAAGGCCAGTTTTGGAAAACAGAGAGGATTAGCCACTACTGCTGTCCCGGAAGCGAGAAACAGTATTGCAAAGTCTCGTCTTTGACAGTTGTGAAAACAGAAGGATTTGTGTCTAGAAATCTCAATGTTAACCATCAATACGGTGGGGATACAAAATACGAAGGACATCACCATAATGACTTGTCTCACATTCAGCTGCTGATGGAGACAATCAGCCCCGTAGAGCTTTATATAGAGAACGTGTTGGGCATCATCCTTTGTGAAGAGAGAAAAGAAAGCCTTACTACCTTGTTACAGAATTGTTACCGCTTTCTATTTTAAACATTAGAAAGTCTCCTTATGTGTGCCTTTTGGTCACATGCATTGAGCTCAAGGATGTTTTACGACTGTGGCTGCTGTGTCAGTGTCCCCTCTTGTCTCATCTCAATGTAAGCATCTCTATAACTGCCGGTCGACCCTCTGTAGTTTCCGATGTTTACAGCTGGAGCTGGCTATGTTGCCAAGCAGATTTGTTCTTTCTGCAAACCTGTAAATAAACAGAGAATTTGGAAGCTCTTCCATCTTTGGCTTAATGTGTCTGCAGCCATTATTTTAAGTTAGAATTGATTATTTTCAATCACAGAGTTTACTTTTATATACTCACTATATACAAAATATTAAAGCATACAACATTTTAAAAGCAGTTTTGTGTGTTTTAAATTCTTTTCAGACAGACCTACTGGAAAAATTCACATGAAGACTGTTGACAGCTTGATGGTTTTTACCAGTACATACAATTCCAGATCTGGTCAATTCAGTAAAGCAAAGTACTAAAAGAACTTAAACAGCAGAAGAAAAGCATGCCACTCTTGACTGTAGAAATCTAAATTGTTTAATGGTGTACTAAAATTTAAATTATACTAGAAATGAAATGATAGTGGGTAGCTATAACAAACCCAATAGACATATCCAAGCCAAAAAAGAAATTTAGATAATTAACAGATTTGATGTAAAAGCTTCTATAGCTATAAAGTGAGAAGAAGCTTACCTGGAATCCATTAGTCACTTAATAAATAATGATACTGACATTGTACTGTGCACTTACTAAGTGCCAGACACTTTGTTAACCATTGTATATGAATGTTCTCATTTATCCTCTTCATCAATTGTTTAAAGGTGAGTATATTCAAGATAATATCCTATTATCTTTATGAAGAACTTATATTATCTCATATTTTATCAAAATATATTTTGTATTAGTTTTTAATTATTATTTATAACAATTAATGATTTCCTGTTGAGGAAGGAAACATGTTAGAAAGAATTTTTAAAGGTAACCCCATAAAATTCACACTTTTATACCCATTTGAGGCTCTTCTACTGGTTTATCAGATATGTAGCTCTATGCAAGCCTTTAAAACTCCCCGTAACAATTTGCTGTATATTTTTTAAATTTATTTTTATTTTATTTATTTGAAAGACAGAGTTACACAGAGAGAGGGACACACAAACACACACATACACGCACAGAGGCAGATAGAGACCTTCCATTTGCTGGTTCACCCTCAAATGGTGGTGATACCTAGCACTGAGCCAGACAAAAACCAGGAGCTAGGAATTCCATCCAGGTTTTCCACATGGGTGGCAGTAGCCCAAATACTTGAGTCATTCTCTGTTGCTCTCCCAGGTACATTAGCAGGGAGCTTGATCGGAATTGGAGCAGATGGGACTTGAACTGGCATTCATATGGGATGTTGGCATTGCAGGTGGTAGTTTAACCTCTTGCACTACAATCTAGGCCCAGCTGTGTATATTTTTAATTTTTTTCTCAAGTAATTTGCAAAATAGTATCTGAGATGAGAGAAACAAATTGGAAGAATTGAACAGAAAGCCATTGAAACAAGATAAGAGGAGGGGCCAGAGATGTGGTGTAGCGGGAAAAGCCACCGCCTGCAGTGCCAGCATCCCATATGGGCGCGGTTCAAGTCCAGGCTGCTCCCTTCCTGGTCCAGCTCTCTGCTCTGGCCTGGGAAAGCAGTAGAAGATGGCCCAATCCCTTATGCCCCTGCATCCAAGTGGGAGACCTGGAAGAAGAGCCTGGCTTCTGGCTTCAGATTGGCACAGCTTGGGCCATTGCGGCCAATTGGGGAGTGAACCAGCAGTTGGAAGACCTCTCTCTTTATGCCTCTGCCTCTCCTTCTCTCTCTGTGTAACTCCAACTTTCAAATAGATAAATAAATCTTAAAAAAAGATAAGAGGAACATACTTTCTTTATGTGTGCTTCCTAAGGGTAAGTGAAGTAGAAAAAAAGGAATGGGAAATGATTCAACAAATGCCTTAAACAGCACTCTGGCCTCATAATCAGCCCTTAAGGCATTAGGATCTGGCTAAAAAGCCCATGAGAGTATTTCAGGCATGGAAAAAGACACTGTGGCAAAAAAATTGACCTAAATGAAAGATCTCTGAGATTAAGATCCCAGTGGAAAGAAGGGGCCATCAAAGAGGAGGTACCTTTATCTAAAGGGAGGAGAGAACTTCCACTTTGACTTTGGCCTTGTCTAAATAAGGTCAGAGTTTGTGAACTCAAGAGGCTTCCATAGCCTTGGCAGCTCATGGCAAGAGCCTCGGATGATTACTGATGTCATAAATAAGAGTGTCAATTGTTAAAGCAACAGCAGCAGTCACTGTGCACTTGCTCCCCCATGTAGGACTTCTGTCCTTAATGTTTTGTATTTTGAGAATTAATGGTAAAACTAGTCTTCAAATAGTACTTTATACTTTGTGTGTATATGTTGGTGCAAACTGTTGAAACCTTTACTTGGTATAGAGTTGTTCTTCTGTATATAAAGATAATTAAAAGTGAATCTTAATGAGGAATGGGATGGGAGAAGAAGTAGGAGATGGGATGGTTTGTGAGTGGGAGGTTGGTTATGGGGGGAAAACCACTATAATCCAAAAGTTGTACTTTCTAAATTTATATTTATTAAATAAAAGTTTTCTATAAAAATGGGAAATGATTCAGGAGTTCTCCAGAGCCAGCATAGATTTTAACTGGATTTTTCATTAAGAAAAATAATAGTGAATACAGAAATAATAATGAATAGAAATTAAAGAATAAAATGGTAAGAGTAGGAAACCTCCTTGGAATCAACTTACAACCACTTATGGCATATCTCCTAATTGCGTCATTGCATTAGTTTCTGGGAAGAAGAATATTACAGAAAAGGTACAAAATGTGAGGACAAGGAAACATGCACACCTTTCACATTTATGTAACTGAAACCTCTTACTGCAGTAAGAACCAGTGTTCTTAGGAGGAGAGGTAGAAATGCTGGGCCACAAGTGTGCAAGCCTTCAGAGTTTGTGTGATACTCTAGTTCTTAATGAAGTTTATGGCTTTTATCTATTTTGGTGACTAACAATTTCCTCTGCCTATACTGCTTTCGCCTCAAATTACCCATGAAATCACAGGCATTCCACTCTCCATGGCTGTGAAGGGAGAGTACTGACTCTGATTTGCCACATTCAAGGAATTATTCCCTCTGCTGCAAAACAGATGTACCAAGACAGTAATGGAAATGTAACAACAGACACAACAGAAGGGACTTGCCAGAAACTCCTATCCTCAGAATTCTAAGACTATTCTGTCCAAGCTACGGAAATGGTACAAACTAAACAGAAAGCCAGGAATCTAACCTGGAACTTCAACCAGCCACATGACCCAGAAGGGTCTCCACTGATATTTAAATCAAAGAAAATAACTGCATCTAGGTGGCACCAAACTAACCAGGACTGGCTTCTGGAGCTTGCCCCTCATCTGCTTATACCTGTCCCAATCATTTCCTTAACCTTCCAACCATTTTGTGTTAAGAGTTTGCAAGACTCAGTTGTTTGGCCCACCTACTATATGGTGGTGAGAGGGGAGAAGAGTTATAAAATGAGACTGTACTCTCCTAGTTAATACTGTTGTACAACTTGGTTTTTCTCCCCATTTAAAGGAGTGTGCTCTTTGGGGATGGGGCTGTAGTGTTGTGGGTTAAACTACCTGCAATTCCAGCATCCCATATGGATGCCGGTTCAAGTCCTGGCTGCTCCACTTCAGATCCATCCCCCTGCTAACACCTGGGAAGGCAGTGAAAGATGGCCCAAGTCCTTGGGCCCCTGCACCCACCTGGGAGACCTAGATGAAGCTCCTGGCTTTGGCCTGCTAATGCACCTGGGAAAGCAGTGAAAGACGGCTCAAGTCTTGGGCCCCTGTACCCATGTGGGAGACCTAGATGAAGCTCCTGGCTCCTGACTTCAGCTTGGCTACTGAACCAGCAGATGGAAGACTTCTTTCTGCTTCTCTTCCCTCTCCCTCTTTCAAATAAAGTTTAAAAAAAAAAGAAATAAAAAGAATCATTAGAAACCACTACAAAGAGATGTATGCTAACAAATTGGGGAAACTGGAAGAAATGGATAGATTCCTAGACACATACAACCTTCCTAAACTGAGCCATGAAGATATAGAAAATCTAAACAGACCCATAACCACAGAAGAAATTGAATCAGTAATAAACGCACTACCAAAAAAGAAGAGCCCAGGACTGGATGGCTTCACTGCCGAATTTTACCAGACATTTAGAGAACAACTAACCCCAGTTCTTCTCAAATTATTCAAAACGATTGAAAGGGAGGGAACCCTCCCAAATTCTTTCTACGAAGCCAATATCACCTTAATTCCTAAGCCCAGAAAAGACATAACAGAGAAAGAAAACTACAGACCTATCTCCCTGATGAACATAGATGCAAAAATACTCAACAAAATTCTGGCAAACCAAATCCAACTGCACATCAGAAAGATCATTCACCCGGACCAAGTGGGATTTATCCCTGGTATGCAAGGATGGTTCAATATTTGAAAGTCAATCAATGTAATACATCATATTAATAAATTGAGAAACAAAAATCATATGATTATTTCAATAGATGCAGAGAAAGCATTTGACAAAATACAACACCTTTTCATGATGAAAACCCTAAGCAAATTGGGGTTAGAAAGAACATTCCTCAACACAATTAAGGCAGTCTATGATAAAACAATGGCCAGCATCATATTGAATGGGGAAAAGTTGGAGGCATTTCCATTGAAAACTGTCACCAGACAGGGATGCCCACTCTCACCATTGCTATTCAATATAATCCTAGAAGTGTTAGCCAGGGCCATCAGGCAAGAAAAAGAAATTAAAGGGATACAAATGGGAAAGGAGGAAGTTAAACTATCCCTATTTGCAGATGACATGATACTATATATAGGGGACCCGATAAACTCCTATAAGAGACTATTGGAACTCATAGAAGAGTTTGGTAAAGTAACAGGATACAAATTCAATGCTCACAAATCAACAGCCTTTGTATACACAGATAATGCCAGGGCCGAGGAAGAACTTCTAGGATCAATCCATTTCACAATAGCCACAAAAACAATAAAATACCTTGGAATAAATTTAACCAAGGATGTTAAAGACCTCTATGATGAAAATTACAAAACACTAAAGAAAGAAATAGAAGATGACACAAAAAAATTGAAAAACCTGCCATGCTCATGGATTGGAAGAATCAATATCATCAAAATGTCCATTCTTCCAAAAGCAATTTACAAGTTCAACGCAATACCAATCAAAATACCAAAGTCATTCTTCAAAGACCTAGAAAAAACGATGCTGAAATTCATATGGAGAAACAGGAGACTGAGAATAGCTAAAGCAATTCTTTACAATAAAAACAAGGCTGGAGGCATCACAATTCCAGACTTCAAGACATACTACAGGGCAGTTATAATCAAAACAGCCTGGTACTGGTACAAAAACAGATGGATAGACCAATGGAACAGAATAGAAACACCGGAGATCAATCCAAACATCTATAACCAACTCATATTTGACAAAGGACCTAAAACCAACCCCTGGAACAAGGACAGCCTCTTCAACAAATGGTGCTGGGAAAACTGTATGTCTACATGTCGAAGTATGAAGCAAGACCCCTATCTTACACCTTATACAAAAATCCACTCAACATGGATCAAAGAACTAGATATGCGCCACGAACCATGAAACTAACCGAGAGCATAGGGGAAACCCTTCAAGATATTGGAACAGGCGAAGAATTCCTGGAGAAGACCCCAGAGGCACTGGTAATCAGAGATAAAATAAACAAATGGGATTACCTCAAATTGAAGAGTTTCTTTACAGCAAAGGAAACAGTCAAGAAAGTGAAGAGGCAACCAACAGAATGGGAGACGTTATTCACAAATTACACAACAGATAAAGGATTAACAACTAGAATCTATAAAATGATCAAAAAACACCACAGAATCAAAACAAACAACCCAATAAAAAAATGGGCCAAGGACCTTAACAGACATTTTTCAAAAGAGGAAATCCAAATGGTAAACAGACACATGAAAAAATGCTCAGGATCCCTAGCCATCAGGGAAATGCAGATCAAAACCACAATGAGGTTTAACCTCACCCGGTTAGATTGGCTTACATACAGAAATCAACCAACAACAGATGCTGGCGAGGATGCGGGGGAAAAAGGGACACTAATCCACTGTTGGTGGGAATGCAAACTGGTAAAGCCACTATGGAAGACAGTTTGGAGAGTCCTCAGAAACCTGAATATAGCACTACCATAGGACCCAGCCATCCCACTCCTTGGAATTTACCCAAATGGAGTTAAAGGGGAGAAAAAAAGAGCTGTTTGCACCTCGATATTTGTTGCAGCTCAATTCACAATAGCTAAGACATGGAATCAACCTAAATGTCCATCAAATGTCCATCAAACTATGGGATATGTACTCTATGGAACACTATACAGCAGTAAAAAACAACGAAATCCGGGCATTTACAACAAAATGGAGGAAGCTGGAAAACATCATGCTGAGTGAAATAAGCCAGTCCAAAAGGGACAAATATCATATGTTCTCCCTGATCGATGGCAACTAAATGAGCATCTAAAATGATACCCATTGAAGTGAAATGGACACTATGAGAGACAATGACATGATCAGCCCTTGTCTTGACTGTTGACGAACAACTTACTATTTTATTCCTTTTAGTATTTTTGTTGTTGTGGTTGTTGTTGTTGTTGCTCTGTTTGTTCTACATAAGACCACTGGTTGAACTCTGTAATCAATGCACAATCATTCTTAGGCGTTTAAAATTAACAGAAAAGTGATCTCTGTTAAACATAGGAGTGGGAATAAGAGAGGGAGGAGATATATAGGTCGCCACATGCTCACTCGGACTTACCTCCAATGGTGGAACTAGAAATGTGCCAGGGGATTTCAACTCAATCTTACCAAGGAGGCAGGTACCAATGCCAGAGCACTTGGTAAAGTGATAAGTATAAATACACAACCGATCAAAAAGATAGGGTATGTGTTGAAGAGATTTCACAAATAAGGCCAGTGTAAGCAAATAATGAAGGATAGAATTAAAAGGGAGAGTATGATCCTGCGAGGGAAGCAGGACACACAGCAGACTCAAAGAATGGCAAACGCCCAAAACAGCACTCCTGCCTCAGAATCAACCCTTGGGACATTCAGATCTGGCTAAAAGGTCCATGAGAGTCTCACAGGTATGGAAAGCCATGACATGGTGGCAAAAAACAATTGAAATGAAAGATCCTGGTGAACAAGACCCCAGCAGAAGGAACAGGCCATCAAGGAGAGAGGCGCCTTTCTCTGAAGGGAGGAAGGAACCTCCACTGTGACACGGCCTTGACTAAACAAGTTCAGAGCCGGTGAACTCAAGGGGCTTCCATAGCCTAGACAGCTCATAGCAAGAGTCTCAGGTGATTGCTGACGTCATAAATAAGAGTGCCAATTGTTAAATCAACAACGGGAGTCACTGGGTACATGCTCCCCACGTAGGATCTCTGTCCTTAATGTGTTTTACTATGAAACGTAAAAACACTACTAGTCGAACAGTACCCTACACCTTGTGCAGTTGTGTGAATGCCGCCTGTTGAAACCCTTGCTTAGTATATACTAAGGTGATCTTCAGTATATGAAGGTAATTGAAAATGAAACTCGATAAAGGGCGGGATGGGAGAGGGAGTGGGAGAGGGGAGGGCCACGGGAGGGAGGGAGGGAGGTTGCGGGGGGGGGGGAGCCACAACAATACAAAAGTTGCACTTTGTAAATTCACATTTATGAAATGAAAAAAAAAAAAGAACAAAGGAAACATTTAGACAAAAGGAGGCACCAAGATTAAGGACTTAATAAACTTCTAATTATGCAAAAAAAAAAAAAAAAAAAAAAAAGATGTGCCAGATTCTGCAGTCTTGGAGTTGCTCCATAGGAAACTCACATGAGGTTCAGTGGTAGCCACACTGTATGGTGGCCATGTCAGAGAGACACGATCAAAACTATAAAAAACCTGATTTCTTCAGGGTTAGGTTGTTACTAGTCCCCTCTATTCTTTTAACACTTGAAGAGCTTAAGCACCCAGTAGTACCATCGACAAGGTGAGGACATTTCTAAACAAGAAAGCCAACCCTGGGTCCTGAAGGCCACTATAAGTTGGGGCAGGCATTATGAGGCTGGCAAAGAAACTGCAATTCATTTATCATTAGCCAGTGGATAAAAAATCCTACCTCTCTTCATTGGAAGTCTAGGCAAAATGGGATTGGGAGGTCATTCCTTAATCTTACAGAACCATGCTGGTCAAAGTGGCCAGACACCAGGAATTTGGTGAAGACTTTGCACATCGCATTGTCCTCATGCTACAGATCTGAGAGGAATGTAGAAGATTCTGAATGGTCCATGGGAGATTCTGGGAGAAAACACACATCTTATTTATGCCAAACAGCAAACTACTTGAAGAGAGCAAACATTGTTTAAAAGTAAGGAATTATTCTTCTGGTGGGAGAATTGATGAATGAAAGTAACCTTGTGCTAATGAATGTTTGCACAAATACAATGGGAATGTTGCCTTAAGAATATAGCAGAAAGTTAATTCTTACAATGTAGTACCACAAGAAAAGTAACAAAATATTACATAATATTTACTCTATGCCAGCATAAAAATACAAGAAAAATGCTATTTGAGTCAGAAGGAGAAAAAAGACGGAAAAGTGAAATGGAGACAGACCATCATAGTGGTCACTATATGGCATTTAGAGCTTAAACACTTGAGTTCAAATCCAGGGTAAACCACAGCACTTACAAATCCTATGATTTAACTTGTTATCTAGCTTCATAGGATCATTAGGTTCCTTGCAGATAACACTGGACAGTTAGAATAATGGAAAAATTCACAAAAATTGTACAAAATGTAAAAATAAAAGTACAGGATAATATATGTAATACAGGCTTGAAAACGCTAATAAAAAACTACCTAGAGAATATCACTAAAAATACACAGCTGAAAGCTTATCTTTCTGAGAAAAAAATAGTTACACCCTGGCCTTACACATTTTCTTTCTTTTCTTTTTTTTTAAGATTTATTTATTTATTTGAAAGGCGGAGTTACAGAGGCAAAGGCAGAGAGAAAGTCTTCCGTCCTCTAGTTTACTCTCCAAATGGCCACAAAGGCCGGTGCTGGGCCAATCTGAAACCAGGAGCCAGGAGCTTCTTCCTGGTCTCCCATATGGGTGCAGGGGCCCAAGGACTTGTGCCATTTACTGCTTTCCCAGGCCTTAGCAGAGAGCTGGATCAGAAGTGGAACAGCTGGGACTCAAATGGATGCCCATATGGGATGCCGGCACTGCAGGTAGCGGCTTCATCCACCACTGCAGTGCCAGCCCCTGCACCATATTTTCTAACAATTCCAAGCACTCAGGAGAAGTATACGTAAAGTACATAGTTTGTAAGGGAACTAAATGGGAACACAGGTTGAGGGTGTGAGTGTGTGCACACATGTTATAGTGTGTGTGCATGTGTGTGTGTGTGTGAGAGAGAGAGACAGAGAGACAGAGAGAGCAATCAAGGGGAAGAAGATAGGCAAAAAATATTGAATAAATCCTAATGGAAAAAATAAATTTGAATATACTATTATTACATATTATTACTTTTTAAGAGTTATTTATTTTGAAAGGCAGAATGACAGAAAATAGAGAGATCTTCCATCCACATATTCACTCCCCAAATGGCTGCCATGACCAGGGTGAGGCCAAGCTGAAGCCAGGAACCAGGAACCCCATTCAGGTCTTGACATGTGTGCAGGGCCACCAGCACTTGGGCCACCTTCTACTGCTTTCCTAGGCACATTAGCAAGGAGGCGGATAAGAAGTGCAGCAGCCAGAACTTGAATAGGCACTCCAAGATGGGGTGGCAGCATCGTAAGCATCAGATTAACCCACTGAGCCACAACACTGACCCCTAGACATTATTACACAATAAAAACAGGAAAACCACCAAAAAATTTAAAAGCAAACATTAAGTTGGAGAAATATTATAATAGGTGAGAAGGAAAAATTGTTTTCATATATGAAGAGTTTCTGAAAATCAATTTGTAATAGCCCACCATCTCTTTTTTGTCAAAGTACTATTAGTAGACATGGAGCATTAGTAGATATTGCTCACATCCTATAATGAAGTTCCTGGGTTCTACTTCCCTACTTTCCACTCCACTTCTGATCCAGCTTCCTGCTACAGTGCACCTTGGAAGCTATAAGTCGTTGGTTCAAGTACAGGGGTCCCTGACACCCATATGGGAGAATCTGATGGAGTCCCTCACTTCGGGTTTTGGTTTGGTCCAACCTCAGCTATTGTGAGCATCTCAAGGGATGAATTAGCAAATGGAAAGTATCTCTCTATCTCTAACTCTCCCCATCATTTTTCCTTTCAAATAATTAATAAATAAAACTTTAACAAAACAGTATTAGTGGATAATTCATAGAAGCTATAATAATAGCTAATACACATGCAATAATTTTGAACCTCATTGTAATAATTACATAAGCTAATATTTTATAGTACCTATCAAATTTGCAACATTTACAGGATGATAGTGTGGGTGGAAGAGTACAAAATTGTTTCTCTTTACTCCTGCTGGGAATAAGGCCCAGAACTGTCCTTCTGGGAAACAATTTCATGACTTGTATTAAAACAATCTTTTTAAAGTATTGCATACACGTTGACTTAGGGTGCTCCTCCCTACCATTCTATCTAAAGGCAATAACAATTCTGAAAAAGACAAATGCACAGATGCCTTCATTTTGGTGTTACTTTCAATAGGAAGACATTGGAAACAACTTAGGTGTTTAATGTCTGGAAAGTGATTAAGTGCATAATGACATATCCATCTGCAATTTGGGAGACTGAGGCATAGGTTTAAATCCTGATTCTCCCCATGACTCTTTCTAAGTTATTTAGTCTTTAGTTTTTGTTTCCTAAACAGTTTTTGTTCCCTAAAATTCATGATGAGTTTTAAAAAGGCTTTGTCAAGAGTAAACGTGATGATACTTTTAAACTGCACTGCACGTGTAGGACATGGAAATGCTGGTTGAAGTGATCACTACAGTGATTTTGAAACTAAAATTATAGTAATTGGTCTGAATATTTCTGAAGGAACTGTGTCCGTAGCAGTCAGGATCTTATTTTGTTTGTTCTCCTCTAGTCTTGGGCGTGTATCTTGCACAGTGT
This sequence comes from Lepus europaeus, assembly GCF_033115175.1. Lineage (NCBI taxonomy): Eukaryota > Metazoa > Chordata > Mammalia > Lagomorpha > Leporidae > Lepus > Lepus europaeus. The sequence continues at coordinate 38,801,737 of NC_084836.1, read as the reverse complement.
GTCTTGTTCCTTCCCTGTATTTTACCTGAATGTAGAGCCTGGATTCTATAAACTGAACTCTATCAGATGTTTCCCCGGAACCTGTCATCACAACCAGTGCAGTTTTCCCAAGTGTATTATAAAACTTGCACACCAGTCACATCCCAGGGATGGGTCCCCCAGGGAGTGTGCAGAGTGGCACCAGCCTCTTTATCACTGAGAAGCTGGAGGGAGGGAATCCAGTAAAATGGCGACCTCCTAGGGAGTTTTCTGGAGGTCCATGAAAGCTACACATTACTGTTTGGTAGGAATAGCGTTTGTGAATGGGCTGGAAGCAAAGGCACACAACACGAGTTTCTTTAGTTTCCCTCTACCCACATATGGACAAATAAGAGCTCCTCAAACTGAAATGTGCGATTGTCAAATGTGGTAAATAAGAGGTTTCAATCAATTCCTCAATAAATAGTATGAAGAATTATTATTGCCCAAGCCTCTAGATGCTAGACATGATTCTTCAAGCTTTCATTTATTAACTCAGTGATTACCACATTCCCATGAACAGGTCGGGTTATTGTCACTATTTTGTAAAGGAGAAAACTGAGCCAGAGAGATAATAAATGCTTCACTGAGGGTCATACACCTAATAATTGTCTAAAGCAGGTTCCAGTCCCACAAAGCCTTACTTCAGAACCTGAACAAATATACAACTGTCACTCATTACCATTCACTGATAGCAATAATAACCATAGCTATTAGTTGATTTTGAAAGTTCACTATGATCTAAGCTTTGTACCGAACTTTATAAAGTTTTCTTCCTCCAATACTCATCTAGAAGTCTTTGGTATACGTAAAGTGTACTCATATTTTCCAGTACAATTTGATGACTATCTTATATAATAGTCTGAATTTACAAACTATTTGAGATTACTTTCTTCCACTGGATTTACAGGAAGATCAAAGACATAGATTCATGGATTTTTGGATTAAAAAATGAAGATAAATAAACACTGTTACTACACATGGAATTCATGGACTGTAGATTGTATTTCCTGGAGACCTCATTACCATTCAAACAAAAGTTGATGGTCTTTGTGTACCTTCCCAATTACAGATTTTTACAAATAAACTGCCATGTAGAACATGTGATTTGATCAAAAAGTGTGTTTGTCTCTAAATCTCTCCTTCAATACCAGTTCTGTGTATGATGCTACCATTAGCATTATTCCCATGAGGTAAGGCAGAACAGCTACATCAAGATTCTTGTTAAAATGCAAGTTTGGTACCAAATGTCATAATTTCCCTGGCTACTGTAACAAATTACCATGGATTTCTTGACTTAAAGTGGTGGACTTTTATTTTCTTACTGTTTTGGAGGTCAGAAAGCTGACCAGTGCAGGTGTCAGCACTGCCATGCTCCCTCCAGAAGTAACAGGTGACTTCCTCAACACCTACATCTGTATCTCTACATCACCTGGCCCACGGCCCCTCCTTGCATCCTCAAAGTCAGCAGCATGGCTTCCTGCAAAGTGTTCACACTGCCTTGTTGTGTCAAAAGTTCTCTCTGCATCTCAGTTTGGGAATTTCTTTAGAGTCCAATCTGACAGTCCAGGAAAATCTTCGCATCTTGAGACCCTGAATCACACCTGCAAAGTCCATTTTTCCAGATAAGGTTATACAATCCCCAAGAGTTAGTACTTGGTTGTCTTTGGAAACCACCAATCATCCCACTACATCTCAGAAATGTGATTACTTTCAGTAATAAACATAAAGGAAGAGAAAATAAATGCATATTACCCAGAAGTACAATGCTTATGTCAGTCAGTCCAGAGTGTCATAATAAAATATGGGCTTGAGATTACCAGAACAACTTGGGGGTAGGGGGCTCTGAACTGCCATTCTGTCTTTAATATTATCTTTTGAATTTGAAAAACTTAACCTTAAATGTCTACCTTGTACAGCACTGGAACCCTCAGTGCTGTAGAAGTTCACAGCAGATTTGAAAAACAGGCAGTTCCTCAAAATTTAAACACAGAGTTACCACATGACCTAGCAATTCCACTCTCAGGCACCTGCAGAGGAGAAACAAAATACATGACCACGCAAAAACAAGCACATGGATGTTCAAAGCAGCATATGATTCATGACAAGAGTAAAAACAAATCAAAAGCCAATCAACCGCTGAGTGAATAAACAAAATGTAGTATATCTATACAATCAAATATTATGTGACATTAAAATGAAATAAAGTACCGATAATTGTTACAACAGGACAGAATCTTGAAAGCCTTATGATAAACAAATAAAGACAATCACAAAGTATCACGCGTTGACCCCATTTCTAATAAATGTCCAGAATATGCAAACCCAGAAAGATGGAAGGTAGTTAGTGACTGCACTGGCTGGTAATGGAACAATTAGAAAGACGGGGAGAGACTGCTAATGGGCATGGAATTTCTTTTAGAATTAATCAAAGTGATATAAAATTGATCATGATGATGATTGCACAACTCCATAAATATATTAAAATTACTGAACACCTATAAAAATGTTAATTGTAAGGTATACAAGTTGTGTTTTTAATAAAGCTCATACATATAAAGCTTGTCTTGAGTTGGGCATTATGGCACGGCAATTAAGCCAACAGATGGGACACTCATCCTATATCAGGGTGCCTAGGTTCAAGTCCCGCCACTGCTTTTGATCCAGATTCCTTCTGATGAGTGCCCTGGAAGGCAGCCAGTGATGGCTTAAGTACTTGTGTCCCTCCCACCCACATGGGAGAACTGGATTAAGCTCCAGGCTCCTGGCTTGGGTCTGATCCAGCCTTGTGACAGCAAATGGAAGTTAAAGATCTCTCTCTCTCTCTCTCTCTCTCTCTCTCTCTATATATATATATATATATATATATATATGTGTGTGTGTGTGTGTGTGTGTACATATGTGTGCATATATATGTATATGCACATATATTATTTATATATAATAACAAATATTTTCGTTTGTAGATTAGAGTAGCATCTGAAGTGATGGAAGAAAGCACGGTCTTCCCCTTCAGTCCCCATTTGCTTGCAGTTTTATTGCTAGAACAGAATGAAAGTTATTTAGGACCTATTTTGTTACATGGCATTATTAAACACATAGTTGTTAGCAAGTAGGCAAATAACAGTTTGCACAAATTATTCTGTAAATCAAAGTGTCCCAGTTCCTTATATTTTAGGAGTTCCAGGGACACACTGCAAAAAGAGCATATAAACAATGTTTTGATACACAGATGGTCATCTTTAAGGCAACTAGCACTCACTCTGCTGGAGGCTGACTGCAGGATGTGAGACAGGACTTGCTGAATTCTTAGGTTCCTTTGTGCAAAGCCAGGTTGTATCTCTCAAATGTTTTAACCAGAGTATATTTGCTATTGTTCAAATGTAACCGGCATCATAACGGCCAACTACCATACCTTTCACTTATGTGAACTTATGTACTGCGGATGTCCAGTGTGCCAATCAGAGAATCATTAGCTGATGGCAACACAGATATCTAAAGCCCTCATTGCAGCCACCACCAGAATGGAGGCCTTCTGCAATGATGGGAACCCAACCTGCATACTTCTGGTTTTGGAAGCTAAATGTCCCTGGTTATTGGCCCTTAAACTAACCTGTACCTAGCAACAGTACCCTCTCTAGGCTGAGCTATTTAAAGTATGGTCAAACATCTTAACATCTCTCTTGTTTATCATCATATCCTCATCCTCTAGAACTGTGTACAAGGAGATGCTTGGGGAATATTTCCTGAATGAATAATTTCCATATATGTAGTTTAAAGTTCTCAAAATTGTTCATTATGAATCTTAGTTTAGGTTATTTATTTTCTCACGAGAATTTGTGATACTTTTAGGCTTTTTTTTTCTGTAAAATTTAAATGACTGTGTTCACTGTCCTATTTTCATAGATTCACTTCCTCGTTTATTCAACACCTACCAGGTGTCTGTTATTGCACAGAAAACAGTTTAACAAAAGCGTGAGAAAATGTTAATTCCCCTTTATCCCTTAAGTTTCATCCTGAGATACTTATTTTATAGTACATTCAACTGTACCTGAGTTAAAGAATATTACCTAAAAGCAAAAAAAAAAAAAAAAAGGGACCTAAAAATGATGTTCTTTTGAATCAAGTTCCTTCTGTCTCATGAGTCTTGCTTTTTCCTTTTCATTTATGTACCCTTTTATATTGCTTACAAAAGGATCTTTTTCCACCAAGGATCAAGCAGAATTTCAACTGAAAATTCTTCACTTGGCTTTGTTATCTGTGGAAAAATCATCAATGCACATCACAGTTTTATATTATAATTGAAAGTATTCTCTGCTTACTATAATTTTGACTAAATTATTTTCAATCTTGCAAAACATTTTTTTCATGATAGATCAAAATTTATATTTAATTATACTTGCTGCTATATGGTATGTAAAATTGTGTAATCACTAGTTAATACAAGTAAACAGAGTCTTCAAAAAGTTTATGGAAACTGTATATCACATTGGAAATGTATATCACAAAGGAAAGCTAGTCACAAATTTTTAAAAAATTTTTGCACCAAAATAAACTTATTTTTAATTCCATTTTTTCCTTGTACTTCTTGAAGGAACTTTCAACTTACTACCCAAAATAATAAACGTTTACTATAAAGGAAACCATATAATTCACAAAATGTAGGATTGTTAATGTATGTGGGTAAGAGTTTTTTCACGCTCAGCATTGTGGCACAGCGGTAAAGCCACTGCTTGCAATGCTGGCATTCCACGTGAATGTGGGTTCATGTCCTGGCTGCTCCACTTCAGATCCAGCTCCCTGCCAATGGCCTGGGAAAGCAGCTGATTACCTGAGCACTTGGGCACCTGCCACCCATATGGGAGACTGAAATAGATCTCCTGGCTCTTGGCTTGTACCTGGCCCAGTCCTTTGTTGCCATCTGGGTAGTAAACCAGAAGACAAAAGGTATCTCTTTCTCTCTGTGTGTGTGTGTGTGTATGTAACACTGAATTTCAAATAAATAAACAAATCTATTTTAAAAGTAATATTTTCAGAGTTGCTTCAGGTTTAGACTCACCTCAGGCAACAGCATTCTGTCAACACAGCTGATATGGGCAGTTGGCTCACTCACATTTTCTTAAAACTCTCTATTCTGGGCAGGGAGGCAAAATTCCCATTACTACTCCACTACCACCTCCTTATAGAGTTGGCCAAGACACACAGTTTTGGCCAGTAGAATGTATCTGGAGGTCTTCAAAATGTTCATGGACAGTGTTTGCTATCTTTTAACTCTACTTTTCATTGAACAAATTGAAGTGTCTTCATAGAAGGAAACACCAAGCTTCACTTCCTGAGTGTAAAATAATCTAAGTCTCTTAAACAGAAAGACTTTGCCTTTGAATTCTTCTCCCCCTTGTTCCTGTGTACAGTGTGAGTGCAACGACCAGAGGAGCAGCACCCATCTGAAGGCCAGGAGGAAGAACTGTGCCTGTTAAGTATGGAAGAAAGAACTAGAGAAATCTGAGTCCCAGACAACATCTTCGAGCTGCTTTGCTCTACTTGCACCACCTAGTTTCCAGATTTTTGGTTCGAGACAATAAACGACTGTGTTATCCCAATAAAGCAAATGTAGGTTAAAGGTAGAAAAAGCTAGAAATAGTTTCAATATTTGAAAAAGTGTTTTAAACTCTAGGCAGAATCATTCATTTACCTCCTTCACAGAAAATGTGGTTAACTGAAAGGTGTTTTTATAATTTTACTTTTAGATAACTGACAAAATTTTGTTAGCAGACACTAGAAAAAAGGCTCAGCCTCACTAGCCATCAGGGAAATGCAAATCAAAACCACAATGAGCTTTTACCTTACCCCGAAAGAATGGCTTCCATATAGAAATCAACAAACAACAAATGCTGACAAGGATGTAGGGGAAAAGGTACCCTAATCCAGTGTTGGTGGGAATTTAAATGCACTGTGGAAGACAGTATAGAGACACCTCAGAGGTGTGAATATAACCTACCCTATGATCTAGCCATCCCACTCCTGGGAATTAATCCAAACCAAAATAAATCAGCATATGAGTTATCTTTGCCCCCAAGTTCATTGCAGCTCAATTCATAATAGCAGAGATATGGAATCAACCCAGATGTCCATCAACTGCTGACTAGATAAAGAAAGTATGGTATGTACATACTATGGAATACTACTCAACTGTAAAAAAGAAAACAAAACAAAGCAAAGCAAAAGAAATCTTGTCCTTTGCAACAAAATGAATGCAACTCGAAACCATTATACTTAGTGAAATAAGCTGGTTCCAAAAAGACAGATACCATCTGTTTTCTCTGATCCAAGATAGTAATAGAGTATCTAAAATGTAATGTATTGGAGTGAAATGGACTTTTTGAAATTCAATAATTATTTATAGCCTTTGTCTCTTCTGTTGAGGAATAGTGGTTTTCTTCTTCACACTATTTATTGAACTCTTTTACTTAGTATAGGTAGGGTAATGTTATAATCATTAAGTAAACTGAAAGTAGATCTTTGTAAAATGTAAGAGTGGGAATGGGAGAGGGAGGAAGAAGAAGAATTGGAGCATGGGCAGGAGGGAGGGTAGGGTTAAAAGTATCACTATGTTCCTAAAATACATGAAACTTGTATAACTAAATAAAATTTTTTAAAAAAGAAAAACATTTTATTGTCAGAAAAATGTGGACTCTATTTACCTTTTCATTTATTTTTAAATATATATTAATATAAACCAGACATGTAATTTGAAATTTACATTGTAAGTTATGACAGAGAGCTGACAAATGTGAATTATCATTGCTTATATTCATTTATATAGAGTTCCAGCACAGTCATGATTATGACCTCTTCTGGGCCAGTGCTGTGGCATAGCGGATAAAGCCACTGCCTGCAGTTCCGGCATCAATATGGATGCCGGTTCAAGTCCCGGCTGCTCCACTTCTGATCCAGCTCTCTGCTACGGCCTGGGAAAGCAGTAGAAGATGGACCAATTTCTTGGGCCCCTGCACATGTGTGGAGACCTGGAGGAAGCTCCTGGCTCCTGGCTTTGGATTGGCACAGCTCCAGCCGTTGAGACCAATTGGGGAGTGAACCAGTGGATGCAAGACCTCTCTCTCGCTTGCTCTCTGCCTCTCCTTTCTCTCTGTGTAACTCTGACTCTCAAATAAATGAATAAATCTTTAAACCTAACACTTGTGAGCCATATGTATTTAAAAAAATTACGTGGCTCACTTGGTTAATCCTCTGCCTGAGGCACTGGCATCCCATATGGGTGCCAGGTTCTAGTCAGGTTGCTCCTCTTCCAGTCCAGCTCTCTGCAGTGGCCCAGGAGGGCAGTGGAGGATGGCCCAGGTGCTTGGGCCCTGTACCTGCATGGGAGACCGGGAGGAAGCACCTGGCTCCTGGCAGCTCCATCCATTGTGGCCATTTAGGAAGTGAACCAATGGAAGGAAGACCTTTTTCTCTGTTTCTCTCTCTCTCACTATCTATAACTCTACCTGTCCAAAAAAAAAAAAAAAAAAATTATGACCTCTTCTTGAGCTTCACTCAAAAAAATCCATTTATCTCAGCAAAATAAAAGTTGTAGTTTCAAAACAGCTAACAATGGGTGACACAGAACTTTTTAAATTAAAAATACCAACTTTTTTATACCTTTAAGATATCTTAGAGTTCATTTATACCATTTTTCTGTGCTCCCACTGGAAATTGAAAATGCAGAACAAGATAAGGGAAAAGGAAAACAGTTGAAGGGCACAGCTTGTGTATTGTGGTTAATATTTTGCAAATAGTGACCCAAATGCATTTTCATTTCCCCTTTAAATCATGTTTGATTTTCCATCTCCCACCTCTACAGCCAAGGCAGGAAGTTTATGGCTCTGAAAAGGAAAAGGGCAAGACCTTGCTCTCCTTAGCAAGACACTGGACTTTAAGAACCATCTCTACAGACAGAAAATTATCAGACTGCTCCAGTTCTAATGCAATGCTTTAAAGGATAATACCAAGGAATACAAACACAGAATAAAAATATTTCTTCCTCCTGTACTAACTAGTCCTCAAGACTCTGTGTTCTCAGTCAAAAGAGGACATAAAAGGTGGGGATAAGCCAGTACTTCTGTGTTTTGTGAGGAAGGAAATGAAGTTAGTTCCAGTAGGTGCTGATTTATCCTTTGTATGCTTTGACATGGAAGGATCCAACAAAAGAAACAGAGAGAATGCCCTGGCCCATTGTCCCTGTGGATTATGACGTGAACCGTCTCAAAGACGCTCTCTTCTTCCACTTGGGATGATGTGGCCATGAAGCCAGGGTTTCACTCCTGAAAATTATTCCATGAATTATGCTGGACCAAGAAGGTGGCTCATGGTGCCGGTTGCTGTGCTATCAGGAGTGAGCTGGGAGGTCATTTAAGCAGGTGACCCACCCAAGGAAGGAATTATAAAAGGAGCTGAGATGACACCAAGTCTCTAAGGGAGCACCATCCTGCTTCAACCAAACTGGAGTTCAACAAACGGGTCACTGATTTCAGATTCAATTCCAAGTGATTTTGTTACAGATTTGTGACCCACAAAACAGAAATTTTCATATATTTATATATAAATATACATTTATCATATATTAAATATATGTATATAAGAGAGAGAGACTTTGCCACTTAATACATGCAATTATTGCAAGAATAATTTTACAAATCATCTCTGGCTCCATATATTGTACGTCTTTTAACATTTTTCTACACCAATATCCACCAGATCCTCTGGTTTCTGATACCTTAAAACATGTCAATATTATAATAAATCCTTTTGTGTTGCATCTTCAGGGCACAAGTAGGTTAATCTGTCACAGGGGGACTGTATGAGGTAGTGTTCTGGGATGCCAGACTACACTGGCATGGGTAGCAGTGACAAAAGCCTACCTAAGAGTAACACTTAGCCCAAACTTGACATAGTCACAGTTCAACCTCTCCTTTGCTGAAACGCTAACCAGTAACCTCTGTCCTTTCATTCAAGATTTATTTTTTTTCCCTTTTTTTTTATTAAACTTTTATTTAATGAATATAAATTTCCAAAGTATAGCTTATGGGTTACAATGGCTTCCCCCCTCCCATAACTTCCCTCCCGCCCGCAACCCTCCCCTTTCCCACTCCCTTTCCCCTTCCATTCATGTAAAGATTCATTTTCAATTCTCTTTGTATACAGAAGATCAGTTTAGTGTATATTAGGTAAAGATTTCAACATTTTGCCCATATAGCAACATCAAGTGAAAAAACTACCATTGGATTACTAATTATAGCATTAAATAGCAATGTACAGCACATTAAAGACAGAGATCCTACATAATTTTTTTTCAAATTAATTAATTTTCTATGCCATTTCCATTTCAAGATTTAATGGAAGTATTGTCAGAGTAGAAAATACAGTGTTCTTAACTGATTCTGATTAACTATGCAAGTTATTACTTGCTAAATTTTGGTAATCAAACAAACCTGTGAAAAAATGGAAAATTCTTTGTACTAAGAATTCTTCTGGGGCCAGTGTTGTGGCTCAGCAGGTTAAACTACCACCTGGGCTGCTGGTATCCCATATTGGCACCAGTTTATGTCTCTGATGCTCCACTCCAATCCAGCTTCCTGCTAATGCACCTGGAAAAACATTGGAAGATGGCTCAAGTACTTGGGTTCCTGTGCTAATAAAGGAGGGCCAGATGGATTTCCAGGCTCCTGGTTTCAGTCTGGCTCAACCCTAGCTGTTGTGGCCATTTGGGGAGTGAACAAGACCAAAGGAAGGCCTCTGTGTGTGTGTGTGTGTCTGTGTCTGTGTGCGTGTGTCTGTATCTCTGTCCATAACTCTGCTTTTCAAATAAAAGAAATAAATCATTAAAAAAAATTTCTTCTGGGGCCAGCATTGTGGCACAGTGGGTAAAACTTCCACCGGCAATGCTGGCATCCCATATAAGTGCCAGTTTGAATCCTGGCTGCTCCACTTCCTATCCTACTAATGCCCTGGGAAAAGCAGCAGAGAATGGCCCAAACACTTGGGCCCCTGCCACATATGTGGGAGACCCTGGAGAAGCTCCTAGCTCCTGACTACAGCTGGCTCAGGGCCTGGCCCAGCTCGACATTGCAGCAATCTGGGGAGTGAAGCAGCAGATGGGAGATATCTATCTCTCTGTCTCTTCCTCTCCCTCTGTAACTCTTTCAAATAATAAATAAATCTCTCCTTGAAAAAAAAAATTCTTCTGAGTTGAAACCTACACCATCTGAGAAACTATTTTTCCTATAATATATTAGTATGCCTGGGTTTCATATTTTTGCACCAAAAATATTTTAATTCCATTTTTACAAATTGTTGAAGCATCCTCCTACCCCTGAAGAAACTATTTAAAATATATTAATGAAATAACATTAAAACTGGACAGCCCTGAAATCTTGATTTCCTCACTAAGCAAGGACTGTGGTTCTGTGTGAAAACCATACCTGAAAAAATCTCCAATTTTAGTGAAAAATATTTGTTTTCAATATAAAAACAATTATACTAAAATAACATATTTGAATAAGCCATTTGCCCAACATTTTTTCTCTATAAAAATCTCACTTTCTTTTTTGTAAGACCCAGAATAACTGCTACTTCTCTGAAGATGTCCCTGATTACGTGGGAAACTTAAACTCGACGAATCATGAAGTCCAATGGTGCTCACTTTGTCCTTATTTCCTGACATTGACTACTTGCCAGTTTCTACTTTATTTGTTGGTTTATGTGAATTATCTCTAGAGTGGCCTTAAAGTTACTGATATAAGAAAGCATCTTTCATAATTAAAGGAAGACTGCCTAGAGGAAAACAGGTATGCACAGAGGCCTCTGTCCTCCATATTTGAATGTAAACTTTTTTCTTTTCTTTTCTTTTCTTTTATTTATTTATTTATTTTTTATTTTTGACAGGCAGAGTGGACAGTGAGAGAGAGACAGAGAGAAAGGTCTTCCTTTTGCCATTGGTTCACCCTCCAATGGCCGCCGCGGTAGCGCGCTGCGGCCGGCGCACCGCGCTGATCCGATGGCAGGAGCCAGGTGCTTATCCTGGTCTCCCATGGGGTGCAGGGCCCAAGGACTTGGGCCATCCTTCACTGCACTCCCTGGCCACAGCAGAGAGCTGGCCTGGAAGAGGGGCAACCGGGACAGGATCGGTGCCCTGACCGGGACTAGAACCCTGTGTGCTGGCGCCACAAGGTGGAGGATTAGCCTAGTGAGCCGCGGCGCCGGCCGAATGTAAACTTTTGAAATGGAGTAGTGCTTTGATGCTTGTTCCTTTACGGTGCTTATTAATGTGCCTTTACATACAGGAGTTTGATACTATCTGTTAGATAATTGCTTTGTAAATTTTGGAAACTTCTGTTTATTCAATTTCTAAGTAGTTCATTTTTCTGATACATGAATAATAAAGATATAACACAGCCTTAGACACATCTCATATAAATAAGAATTGCATAGGTGTCATAAGTGAATGCAGCCTCTTTATGCTTGGTCCAATAAACACACACATATATAATCCTACACATAAGTTATGTAGATACATATCACTACTGAATAAAGGTGACTCTGAATTCTGAAACACATATTTCTCCCTTTTTCATTTAGTGGTCTGGATGCTAATTTTGAAAGATTTGGGCCTCGGGGAAAATAAAAGACAGAACCAACAAAATTTACTAGATCAAGGGAGATAAGGAAAATTTGAGTGGTTTATCACATTATCGAAATTTTTATTGATCTAATTATACTAAAGTATTTATTTATTGATATGATTATACATTTTTATTGATATGATTATACTAAAGTATTTTAATTTTAAGCTAAAAGAATGCTAATGTTTTTTCTGTTTTATTATCATTATGTAAAGGAAGTTCAAAAATTGTCAATAATTTTATCTTGAATGAATTTTTCCATTATTTGTAATTCAGATTAGATCCTGGCTCCATTTGTTTCTATTTAAAGATTTTTGTAAAAAACTAGGTTTCATTTATTTAATAAATGTTGATAGTTTATTTTTAAGTCATGAAAAATAGATCATTCACTGTGCTGCATTGTCATTCAAATACAAAACAATGAAGATGACATATTTAATCAGAATGGAATACCATCTGAATTATCATTGACAAAATTAAGCTGAGATGTAGTTTTACATTGGGGATGCAAAATTGCTAAATGGAAATGTTGGCTTTCAAAAATAACATTGTGATAAATGCTATAAGGACACATTAAGTGTGTATATGATTTTTACTTTTACATGATCAGAAAAAAATACAAATATAGGGAAGAATTAATTTGTTTCTTAGTCATCAGTAGAATAGTATATAAATTACCATATAGACTTCTGAAAACAAACTTGGTTACTGCTAGAATGAAATTATTCTGGATGATCCTATAGTTAACCTTTTGAGGTCAAATTATATTCATTTTTTAAGTTATCAATTAATTTAAGTTTCCAAGATTGAGTTACTTTTTTTGGCCAAAAATGTCCCTCTGATTAGCTTTGTGTTGACTAAAACACTACAGGCCATATGGTAAACTTAGACATATAAATTTGGAATTAGACCTGTGTAAACAAAAATATATCATAGGTTGTATATAAACGAGGGTCTCAACAGGAAACATGATACCAGAGATTCATTGAGAAGGTTTTATTAAAGAGAATATTTTAGATATGTAAAAAGAGAACTTTTTGGAGGAGAAGATCATTCAAGAAGACTAAGTGTACTAAACATCTGGTGTGTCTGTCTTCCTTCCCTTTGAGCATCTTTTGTCCAAATTTAGAGGACAAAAGCCTGAAGTAGTCAATATAGGTCCAATTTCCTGGAAGGGGAGCAGGGTGGAAAGTGAATCGAAAGGGTAAGTAGAGAACAGATGACACAGTACATCCTTTTATTTCTCACCTGCACATTGGTTTTTGCCTTAGGTGACAGGTGTGTTCTTTCATAGGATACACATGAAATCCCACAGCACATTCATTCAATCCTACACCTATCTGAAACTGATGGATCACAGTGTTCTTACAAGGAAGTCTGAGAAAAAAAGAGGCAAGAGAAGAGTGGACTAATGCAAAATGTGACTGATAGGTCACCCTTTGTTGGTCAAAAGTTCTGGGTTGGTGATCATAACTGTCTCATCCACAAGACACCCAGATTACCTTACTGTCTATCAGGGACTTCTCTGAATGGGATTTTTCAGTGGGTAAACTGATCAGCCTTTCCTAGACAATCTGATAGCTTGTTTTTCTAGGTTTCCATTGATTAGGATTATTAAAATGTACCAAGTATCAAGAGATGCTCTAATGAACCTCCTAAATTTCAGGAAACAGCCTCACTTCGCTCATTGTTCAAATATCTCTCTCTGATATGGGACCACTAATTCTAGTAAATTCTCTTGTCTATTTAGAGGCAATCAGAAGCTCAAAATGGCAATCAGGAATAGGCTGTCTCCAATTTATTAAATTTGTGACATTTGTTTGCTTCTTGGAGGAAACATTCTTGTTTTGGACCTTGGGCCTGATCCCTATGTTTACCAAATTCGAAGTTGCCATGACAAGAAAGAAAAATCCTTAAAAGAGTGATCTGTACTCATATGTTTATTGCAGCTTAATTCACAATAGCTAAGATATAGAATCAACCCAGATGTCTTTCAACTGAAGACTGGAGAAAGAAATTATGGTATATATACACTATGGAGTACCACACAGCAGTTAAAAAAATGAAAGCCTGTCATTTGCAACAAAATAATGGAAACCATTATACTTAGTGAAATTAGCCAGTCCCCAAAAGACAAATACCGTATGCTCTCCATGATCTGTAGTAATAGATTATCTAAAAGGTGAACTATAGGAGTGAAATTGATGTTTCGATATAGGATGATTTTTAACAGCCCTTGTCTCAACTGTTGAGGAAAAGTGTTTGTGTTTTTCATAATATTTGTTGAACTCTTTACTTTGTGTAGGGTTAATTTTATGAGTATAAAGTTAACTGAAAATAGATCTTTGTAAAATATAAGAATGGGACTAGGAGAGGAAGAAGGAAGAAAGGTGGGAGTATGGGCAGTAGGAAGGGTGGGATGGGAAGTATCACTATGTTCCTGAATCTGTATACATGAAACACATGAAATTTGTATAATTTAAGTAAAATTTAAAAAAGAAAGATTATAAGATATAATATTGAAAGGCATCACTTTCATCAATTTTTGGTTCTCAAATCTAGGCTTTCTACACATATGCAAGGAATATATCACACCCTATAAAATTGTCCATTTCCTCTAAACAACAGAGGTCCTCAGTTTTATGCACATGCAGGACATAAATCTCATTAGACAAATTCTGTTACCAGTTACTTCCTGCTTTCTCATCATAGGTGAGACCGTCACCACATGGGGGAAACTGAGGTTTGGGTATGAAAAAATGTGAGCTATTATAGTAGTATTTAGTGTAAGGGGAGAAGGGGAACAGGAAAACAATCTCTAAAAAGTCTCCTTAGGAGTAAGATGATCTAAAAAATATTGAGAAACACAAATATGTTATCATTTAGAATCCCCAGATAATTCAATAAGCTTCTTCCTAAAATTAAGGATATGGGTTTTAGTAAAACTACAAAGGATAGCGCCATCTGTAGGCCAAATAATATATCAGAAGAGGGAGCAAATAAAAGTTGGAAGCAAGTAAACTTGTTTTAAAGACTGATTTAAGAGAATCCGAGGCACTTTTTTTTAAAAACTCCAGGGAAATAAATTTCCCAATATCAGTTTTTTCCCTTATTTCACATCTCATGCCACAATTCCCCAATCACTAATCCTTACTGGAAGCTATAGGGAAAAGGATTATTTTGATATAGCTTAAACAGGTCAGCCACCTATTATACAGAGTAGAAAACGTAGAAGGGTAAATCATTGTTATTCAATACATTTAAAGATAATCAACAAAGAAAGATATTTTCTGAAACTGGTCTGTTGTTTGCTATAAGTGAAGATTCATGTGTGAACTCATACCCATGAAATGTGTTTCTAAGTAAAACCATTTTGCATCAACCTCAAACTAAATAAAGATGGGCTACAGGCACGTGGTGCAGTGGTTAAGACACCATTTGGGGGACCAGCACTATGGTGTTCTGGGTAAAGCTGCTGCCTGCAGTGCCAGCATCCCATACAGGCACTGGTTTGAGTCCCAGCTGCTCCACTTCCAATCCAGCTCTCTGCTATGGCCTGGGAAAGCACTAGAAGATGGCCCAAGACGTTGGGCCCCTGCACCTGTGTGGGAGATCTGGAAGAAGCTCCTGGCTCCTGGATATCTGGGGAGTGAACCAGAGGATGGAAGATTCTCTCTCTCTCTCTCTCTCTCTCTCTCTCTGCCTCTCTGTACTCTGCCTTTAAAATAAAGAAATATTAAAACAAAAACAAAAACAAAAAAATACACCATTTGGAACCCCCACATCACATAGTCTGTCTCATATCTTCTACCTGCCCCAACCCCAGCTGTTGCAGGCATTTGGTGAGCAAATCAGCAAATGGGAGATCTCTCTCCCTCCCCGCCTTCCTCCCTCTCTCTCCCTCCTTCCCTCCCATTTTCTCCCTTCTCCTCTCTCTCTCTCTTTCAAAGAAAATAAATAAATAAAGATGTCACTCAACAAATGAATATATACTGAATATACTGACTCAATGATACAACAGTACATAAAGATGGCATAACTTGCAACATACCAGACAGCCTTCATTATCACTTTTATACTACTATATATACAAATTTGTAATTTTCTCTAAAACTAAGCAAAGCTAGCTGGTTTAGCTTAGGTATAACATAATAACATTGAGCTAATGAACCAATACTGTTTAAAAAGGAGTTCATTTTCAAACATCTCAGTTCATGGTCTGAACATGCCTTAGCTATATCCTTGTTAGTTTGCCACATAAATTCTATGTAGTTACAATGAGGGACAGGGAAAACCAGAAGGCACCCCAAGTGGACCATCAGGAATTAATATTGATTTCTTCCCACCCCCACTGCACAAAACTGCTTTACATTCTTTGCTGATAAAGATCACCAGCCTGTGAGAGAGTGATGACTTTTTCCCCCTGTTGATCTTTTAATAAAAGATTTTAAAACACCCTAGTTATTTCCGTAACAAATGTTAGGTAAAAACATGTTCCTCAAAGATGTCCATGTCTGAATCAACAGATTGTGTGGGTATGCTTATTTATATGGAAAATGTGAATTAAACTTGCAGATGGAATTGTGGCAGAGGTTGCTAAACAGCTAAATTTAAGATTGGAATACTATTCTGAATTATCTGGGTGGCTCCAGTTTATTAAAAGTATAGTTAAAATTGAAAGAACTAAGTCTTCCTATTTTTTACTTGTTTAATATTATATCTAGTTGTACATTAAGCCTGGGATTTATAGAGAGGATTGAAAGTTTGTTTTATAAAAAATTAAAGAAATGAAAGAAAGAAGGGGATCGAGGGAGGGAGGGAGTGGTGAAGGGAGGGAAATACGATTATCTTAGAATTATACCCATGAAATAAATGAAATCTATTCTGTTTATATATTTTTTTCAGCTTGTTCAATTAATTAATTTATTTATTTTTATTAAACTTTTATTTAATGAGTATAAATTTCCAAAGTACAGTTTATGGGTTACAATGGCTTCCACCCTCCCATAACTTCCCTCCCGCCCGCAACCCTACCCTTTCCTGCTCCCTCTCCCCTTCCATTCACATCAAGATTCATTTTCAATTCTCTTTATATACAGAAGATCAGTTTAGTATTTATTAAGTAAAGATTTCAGCAGTTTGCCCCATATAGCAACACAAAGTGAAAAAACTACCATTGGAGTACTAATTATAGCATTAAATAACAATGTACAGCACATTAAAGACAGAGATCCTATATAATATTTTTTAATTAATTAATTTTCTATTCCATTTCCAATTTAACACCAGGTTATTTTTTTTCATTTCCAATTATCTTTATATACAGAAGATCAATTCAGTATATAATTAGTAAAGACCTCATCAGTTTGTACCCACACAGAAACACAAAGTATAAAAATACTGTTTCAGTACTAGTTATAGCATCGCTGCACATTAGACAACACATTAAGGACAGATCCCACATGAGATGTAAGTACACAGTGACTCCTGTTGCTGACTTAACAATTTGACACTCCCGTTCATGGCGTCAGTAATCTCCCTAGGCTCTAGTCATGAGTTGTCAGGGCTATGGAAGCCTTTAGAGTTCGCTGACTTTGATCTTATTCCGACAGGGTCATAGTCAAAGTGGAAGTTCTCTCGACTCCCTTCAGAGAAAGGTACCTCCTTCTTTGATGGCCCCGTTCTTTCCACTGGGATCTCACTCCCAGAGATCTTTCATTTAGGCTTTTTTTTTTTTTTCCATGGTATCTTGGCTTTCCATGCCTACAATACTCTCATGGGCTCTTCAGCCAGATCCGAATGCCTTGAGGGCTGATTCTGAGGCCAGAGTGTTGTTTAGGACATCTGCCATTCTATGAGTCTGCTGTGTATCCCGCTTCCCATGTTGGATCCTTCTCTCCCTTTTTGATTCTATCAGTTAGTATTAGCAGACACTTGTCTTGTTTGTGTGATCCCTTTGACTCTTAGACCTATCAGAGCCATCAATTGTGAGCTGAAATTGATCATATTAATAAACTTTTTTCACAAAGTTAAAGAAAGAAGCAGCAAAGAGAGATCTTTTTGCAGTGTTACAAAGACTTGGCTCTAAGTTGCTTAAAATAAAACCTATTCAAATTAAAATAAAATTAAACATTCTAAACTTAAAAATTAGTAATCCTTATACGATATTGACACAAATACCTGAGGGGACCTCTTGGTATACAGTGCTGGACCTAAAGGATGCTTTCTTTTGTATTCCATTAAGCTCAGTATCCCAGTTTTTATTCGCCTTTGATTGGACTGACCCAGCCTCTGGGATAACTCAGCAGTAATCATGGACTGTCCTCCCCCAAGGGTAGCGGGACAGCCCTCATCTGTTTGGTAATGCACTTGCAAAAGACCTCAGGGAACTGCAAGTAAAGAATGGGGCAATCTTACAGTATGTAGATTATATTCTCATCTGTAGCCCCTCTAAAGAGGACTCAGATGAAAACACCATCCAGGTTTTAAACTTCCTAGCTAAATGAGGGTGCAAAATTTCTCCTGCGAAGGCCCAAATTTATAGACAAGAGGTAGATTACCTGGGTACATCCTAGCTCCAGAGAAATGGACCCTCTCAGTCAAAAGAAAGGAAGCTATTTTATGTATAGGGCCACCAAAGACAAAGAAGTAACTCAGGGCATTTTTGGGAATGGCAGGATTCTGTAGAATATGGATCCCAGGATTCGGGTTGATAGCCAAACCCTTGTAGGAGGTGTTAAAGGACCATGATGCAGACCCACTCTATTGGACAGGAAAGCTACAGAAGTCATTCCAAAGAATTAAAGAGCTTTCAACAGAAGCCCAAGCACTAGATATTCCTAATCTGAGCAAGCCGTTTACCAAAAAACTGGGTCCACACCCATGACCAGTGGCCTACTTTTCAAAACAGTTAGATTTAGTAGTGACTGGATGGCCTGCATGTTTAAAGGCAATTGGTACTACCGCACTATTGGTGGAGGATGCCACCAAACTGACCTTAGGTCAGCCTCTTGAAGTTCAAACTCCTCACCAAGTGCAAGGAGTCTTAGAAATTAAAGAACACCAATGGCTGACAGCAGGGCGCCTCATAAGATATCAAGCCCTATTGTTAGACTCACCTGAAATAACTCTTAAGGTGTGTCAGGTACTCAACCCAGTGACTTTGTTGCCAGCTGACAACGCTGGAGAGTTGACCCATTCCTGTGTAGAAACTATAGAGCAGGTGTACTCTAGGAGGCCAGTCCTACGAGATGAGCCCTTGGAAAATCCAGATGCCGAATGGTTTACTGATGGCAGCAGCTATATGAAGAAAGGAGTTAGAAAAGCAGCCTATGCCGGAGTGGATCTTACTCGAGCAATAGAAGCCCAAGCACTACCACACAATACTTCAGCCCAAAAGGCAGAACTTACTGCATTGACTAGGGCTGGGAAAAGGCCAGCGAGTTAATATATATATGGATTCCAGATATGCTTTCCTTGTTATATGCACATGCAGCAATCTGGAAAGAGAGAGGGTTACTGACTGCAAAGAACTCCCCTGTTAAGTATGGAAGAGAGATACTGGCTCTACTTCAGGCAGTACTGGAGCCTTTAGCAGTGGCTGTCATCCACTGCAAGGGACATTAGAAGGGAGATAATTATGTTAACCAGGGAAATGCATTAGCAGATAGAGCAGCTAAAAGAGCAACTACACAGGAGGGTTTGGAAATGTCCCTTACACCTCAATCTGTGGAAGTGACTAAGGAACCTCAATATATGGAGCCTGAAAATTGAATGGGCCCAACAATGGGGCTATACTAAAAATGCAAATGGATGGTGGATGTCACATCATAGAGTAATGCTCCCAATGGCCACTCAATGGAAAATTATTAAGGAGATATACAACTCTACCCACTTGGAAAGAGAGGCTTTAGTACAAATAGTCTCCTGAGCTTTTGGAGGAAAAGGACTAAATACTGTCATAAGGAAGTAACTCACTCATGCCCACTATGCTTACAAAATAACCCTGGCCACGTAAGGCCACCACCCCTGTTGACTTCTGTGCAGAGGAGGGGAACATACCCAGGTGAAGACTGGCAGGTTGATTTTACCAATATGCCCCCAACAATTATAGGTACCTCCTAGTCTTTAATACTTTTACAGGATGGATAGAGGCCTTTCCGACTCGAATGGAGAAGGTACTCAAGGTATATAAGGCCTTGTTGAAAGACATCCTGTCATGCTTTGGACTCCCATGGTCACTCCAGAGTGACAATGGACCTTCATTTATATCTAAAATAACCCAGCAGGTAGCCACCGCTCTAGGAATTTCTTACCACCTCCATACTTCTTGGAGGCCTCAGTCATCATGTAAAGTTGAAACGGCTAATCATAACCTTAAAAGAATTCTGGCCAAACTTTGCTAGGAGACCTCAGAAACGTGGCTCAAACTGTTGCCAATTGCTTTTCTCAGGATGAGAATAGCACCTAAAACTGCCTTAAAGTTTAGCCCCTAGAGATGCTCTATGGAAGGCCTTTCCTCACCTCTGACATCCTCTTTGATTCAGAGGTGCAAGATCAAATAAAGTACATTATCAACTTGGGCCAGATACAAAAGGCTCTGGTAAAGTATGGCAACAAGGTCCTTCTGGCGCCAGACCCGGAGGCTCATGAGCAGCCTATCTCCCCAGGGGACTTGGTCTTATTAAAGACCTGGAAGGAAGGGTCTCCCTCAGACCAGTTACAGCCCCAGTGGAAGGGGCCCTACCGGGTACTGCTGAGCACACCTACTTCAGTAAAATTACAGGGAGTTCCAAGCTGGGTACATTTGTCAAGGATTAAACCTCTACCTCTTGAGTCTCCACAGGTGGATCCAACAGATACATCTGCTTATTCCTGTGAACCAAAAGAATATCTAAAATACCTCTTCAAAAGGCAGAAAGATAAGTAGAACTCTTGTCCTAGCCACATCAAAATGCTGCAATTCAGTGCCCACCTGGTGTACATACCTCTTTTGATTCTTCCTGGGTGGTATCATTGGCAGAAGGACTCCTTAGTGGGTTCCTCAGCAATAAAGAGTAACAGCCCAGAAGAATTTTATGAAACCAACTTTAAGAACCTGACCTTAGCTCTGGGTAATCTGGCTTACACTTCAGGATGGCTTCTACAGCAAGCTCTGACTTCAGTAGACTCCCTGTCCAGGGTAGTTATGGACAATAGACAGGCCCTAGAGTTCATGTTAATAGAACAACGGGGCACGTGTGCAGTGCTAAACGGGATCTGCCACCTTTACTCAAATAATAGCATGTCCACAGAAAAGGACATCAAAGCCCTCTATGCTCAAGCTAAATGGTTTTATAGTTTGCATAGGGGCAATCTCTCACCACCTACTGTCTGGGAGATGGCTAGACATGTTTTTTCCATTTTAAGGGGCACGCCAGTTGCACTTGGGGTTATTCCAATCTTGCTTATGGTGACTGACAAACTTATATGTTTCAGAACCCAGCAACTAATGAGAATAATGATGACCATGCAGGGGACACAGACGATGGCGGTGACTGAAAGAGCTCCAGCTCGTGAAAGGAACTCATTAGAAGAGATAGGCAGAGACTTCTGGACAGAGAACATGCAGGGTCTGCGCCCCTAAGAAGCAACAGCTACAGAAGCTGGTGACTTGATGCCCATCAACATCCCCTTAAGATTAAGGTCTGGAGTCTCTGAGGGAGGAATAAAGTAGATGGCTAAAACTGATTAGGTTTGTGAGCTGGAAGACTATGCCTTTGCCATGCCCCTCTGTGACCTCACACCCTACTTGATACCCTCACCACGCCCCCGTGTGACATCATGCTCTACCTGACCATACCTGAGTGCCCACCTGCCCTCAAACCACTCCCCTGTGAAAAGTATATAAAAGGCAAGGAGCATCCCAAAAGGCTCTCTGCTTCTACTTTGCTGCCGGTGATAAGCAGTGGATAGCAGTGCAAGGCACTTGCTGCACGTGGCTTTTGGCCTGCTCTCTGCTTGGTATGGACGTTACCGTTTCCAGATTTTCCCTTCTCTTTAAACTGAACGAAAGCCCTCACATTCCTTTGCACCTTTCACACTAAATAAAAGCTTAAAATGTACCATGCTGCCTTGTTTATTGATGCTGGTATTTAGAATTCTTCTCTAACTATTAGGCAAGAACCCTCTCAGGCTTATTAATATTGGGGATTTATTAATAAGCATATGGTGATATCATATAGCACCCCAAATTCCGGGAACATATGTGGCAGCCCAGATGACACTTCTGGGGAACTCTAAGGGGCCACATTTTTGTATAGATTTTAGGGGGTCATCTTTGATATCAGTACCTATTGAATATCTATAGTTTAGATATACATGAAAGAAGAAAGTATTAAAGTATTTTTTATGCTCTTATTTCACAACTCTAAAAAGAACTATTAAAATTACAGCAGAGGGGGCCGGCACTGTGGTGCACTAGGCTAATCCTCCATCTGCGGCGCCGGCATCCTAGGTGGGTGCCGGGTTCTAGTCCCAGCTGCTCCTCTTCCAGTCCAGTTCTCTGTTGTGGCCTGGGAAAGCAGTGGAGGATGGCCCAGGTGCTTGGGCCCCTGCACACACGGGGGAGACCGGGAGGAAGCACCTGGCTCCTGGCTTCAGATTGGCGCAGCTCCGTCCATTGCGGCCATTTGAGGGGTGAACCAATGGAAGGAAGACCTTTCTCTCTGTCTGATCTCTCACTGTCTGTAACTTGACCTCTCAAATAAATAAATAAAAATCTAAAAAAAAATTACAATAGAGAAGATATTTATAAAACATAAATGAAATAAACAACATGGAAGGTTATCTTTGGGAAGTATGCTTTTATAACCAAATGTCATAGAATACATGGCTTCGACAACAGACACTTTTACAAATCTGGAGACCAGGAAGCCTGAGACCAAGATGCCAGAGGATCTGGTTCCTCTTGAGGGCTCATCTTGGCTCCCAGGGGGCCATCCTCTTGCTGTGTACTCACATGACAAAGAGGCAGAAATCACTGGTCTTTTTTTATAGGGTGTCTAACCACATCATAAAGGCTCGACCACAGGAGCTGATAACCTCTCAAATATTCTATTTCCAAATACCTCCATACTCGGGTTTAGGTTGTCAATGTATGAATTTTGAAAGAATATAATTTGGTCTATAGAAAAAATAAGTACACAAGAGAGAAGACTCAAAAAGCCAAGTTTGTTCCTTATAAAAAATACTTATGAAATTAATAGAGTCCTAGTTAGAGATAAAATAGAAAAATTGGACATTAATGACATTTAAGACAATTAGAAGATGTCATAAATACCTTTATTCAAATCAGCTAGGCAACTTACATGAAAACAACAGGTTTTGAAAAACAAAATTTAGAGAATAAATAGAAAATCTGACCAGTCCAATTACAGGTAAATTGAGTCAACAACAACAATTTAAAAAATCATAAAAATGTAGAACACTTCAGGGCCATCTGATTTCATATCTAGTTTTTTGAACATTTAAAGATAAATTGAAATCATTGTTACACAACCTTTTTTCAGAAAATATAAAGTATATTTCCAAACATCAAAAATAATCATGTCGATAAATCTAATAGGTATAGACACAAAATTCCTGAACAAAATATAAGAAAATGAAATCTAAGATATATAGAAAAATAATAAATTTTGATTATGTGAACATTATTTCAAGAATACAAGGATATAAGAATTATTTAAACTTCAAAAATGGCTAACATTTTTCTGTAATAGCATAGCCAAAATAAGAGCTTAAATTATAATTTCATAGCTAGATTTACTTCACCATCAGCTAAGTAAACAGTAAGTAGAAAAAACCTCCCTTTCAGACCAAAGGGAAAGAAAGTTTTAAAGTGAGAATATAATTTTCCTCATGGGCATCGTCTACCTTAGAAAAACTACTACAGAACATACCTGTGACTATAGACTTGTAGTTTAGGCCACCGAAGATTAGAGATGGGACTTGGGCACTCCCTTGTCTTGCATCCTCTGGTCTGCTTTAACACAAACCAGGAGGAAAAGAAAGCTCGGCATCAGAAGCAATGGGTGGCAGACCTATTAATGGCTGATCTGTACAGTGATCTGCCCTCAAGGAGACCCAACAGGCCAGTCCACTGCAGTGGCTTTCAATGTGGTAAGCCTGGGCTTCAGCAGAAGTCAGCTTGGGAAGAGCCTTGGCAGCTCTGCCAAGAGTTGGATCACTGGAAATGGACCTGCCCTGGAGTCGAAGGATGCCCAGGTCAGAGCCACAGATCTTATTGGCTCTAAGCTGAAAAGCCCTTCACTCAGCCCAGCTTCCAAATTGTCCACCGCAGCTGAGGGGACGGCCAAGTAGGGTCAGCAACATTGCAGGCAGAACTATAAATTTCTTGTTAGAGATACCACCTGCCTTTACCTGGCCAGCTCTCCTCCCAGGCCAGCCAAGTAATGAAAGTCAACAGAGTGCCTTCCCCCAGGAGGTTCACACCTCCCTTAGGATGTACCCCATGGGAAGAGATAGATAGGTCTGGGCCTCTTAACTTACAAGGCCTAAAGCCCACCAGATTATTATCAAGCCCCTTCTATCAGGTTCTATTTGCCTCTCAATCAGTAATTTAATTGTAGCTTAGACAGCACCTTTCTTAGCTCCTCTAATAATGACTCTGTCCTTTGTTCTAGACCCTGTCTAGCACACTTGGGCCTCACTCCTTCGTAATCATAACCTCTACTCTCACCAATGGCTCTACTCCCAACCTGTGTGTACTGATGGTCCTCTTCCCCACGTAATGCTATATAATTGTTCAAAATTTCTCTACTTACAAACCCCTCTACCTACAAAACATGAGTGACTTTTCTCCCAATCTTGGCTGGAATCAGTTTTCTGGTCTGTTGGGTATTCCCCAATAAACTCGTTCTCAAAAAACAAAAGAGGGTGGTGCCTTTCTCTGAAGGGAGGAGAGAACTATGACTATGACTATAAATATGACTATGACCGTGTCTAAATATGATCAGAGTCGGTGTACTCGGAAGGCTTCCATAGCCTTGGCAACTCATTATGGGAACCTCGGGTGGTTACTGGCGCCATAAACTAGAGTGTCAATTTGTTGGGTCAACAACAGGAGTCACTGTGCACTTGCTCCTCATGTAGGATCTCTGTCCTTAATGTGCTATACATTGTGATTTAATGCTAGTACTCAAACAGTATGTTTCACTTTGTGTTTCTGTGTGGGTGCAAACTGTTGAAATCTTTACTTAATATATACTAAATTGATCTAATGCGCACTCTAGGGCACAGCAGATGATGGCTCAAGTCCCTGTTACCCACATGGGAAACTCATTGAGTTCTATGCCTTTGGCTTTAGCTTGGGTCAGCCATGGCTTTTGAGGGCAAATCGGGAATGAACTAGTGGATAGAAGAAATCTCTCTGCTTCACTGTATCTATGAATTTCAAATAAAAAGAAAATAAATAAAACGTTAAAAAAATTAAAGAGAAAGAATGGTTGCCAGGGACTGGGTTAGGACATAATGGAGAGTTGTTGTTTAATGATTACACAGTTAGTTTTAAAAGATGAAAAGAATTATGAAATGATGGTTGCACAACAATCAGGATGTATTCAACATTACTGAACTACACATTTAAATGGATAAAGTGGTAGATTTTATGTTATCTATATTTTATATCAAAGAAAGAATATACATAGGACTAAATCGATCAAAATAAACGTAAAACTTTTATACCTATAACTATAAAGAAGCTGAGAAAACGTTCACTTAAGTATATGAAGTGATTTATCTACAAACAATTAATATTGTTGAATGTTAATTCTTTTCAAACTGAGGTATAGATTCTATGAAATTCCAGTCAAAGTTTTTGTAAGCATTTTGGGGATATTAAATAAAATTTCTTTGGAAAACAAAAGCCTTTCACTATCATAGAAAATTTTGAAAAATATGAAAAAAAATTCAGAATTCTCACTATCAGATTACAAGACTTACACTAAGGCTATAATAATTAAGACAATGTGGTATTGACATAAGAACACTCAAACCATTGGCTACAATAAAAAGTCAAGAAGTAGATTTACCCATACCAATTCAATGTATTTATAAATAAACATACCAGTGACAGTTAATGGGAGACAGTAGACTTCTCAATAATGATACTAGAAAATCAAATATAAATCAAAACATAAATCTCTGCTCGTATAGTCATTATTTCTAAAAATTCATTTTGAATTATTGATTCAAGTGAAAAACATAAAGCCATAAGCCTACTAGAAGAAAACATGGGCAGGAGCCAGCTTTGTGGCACAATGGGTTAAGCCATCACCTATGATGCTGGTTTCCCATAGGAGCTCTGGTTTGAGTCCCACCTTCTCCACTTCCAAACCAGCTCCCTGCTAATGTGTCTGAGGAGACAGCAGAAGACGGCCTAAGCACTTGGCCCAGCTCTTACCATCGCAGCCACTTTGGCGGTGAATCAGCAAATGCATGCTCTCTCTCTCTCTCTGTAACTGTCTTTCTTTTTTTTTTTTTTTTTTTTTTTTTAATTTTTGACAGGCAGAGTGGATAGTGAGAGAGAGAGATAGAGAGAAAGGTCTTCCTTTTGCCGTTGGTTCACCCTCCAATGGCTGCCGCGGTAGCGCGCTGCGGCCGGCGCACCACGCTGTTCCGATGGCAGGAGCCAGGTGCTTCTCCTGGTCTCCCATGGGGTGCAGGGCCCAAGCACGTGGGCCATCCTCCACTGCACTCCCTGGCCACAGCAGAGAGCTGGCCTGGAAGAGGGGCAACCGGGACAGGATCGGTGCCCTGACCGGGACTAGAACCCGGTGTGCCGGTGCCGCAAGGTGGAGGATTAGCCTAGTGAGCCGCGGCGCCGGCTGTAACTGTCTTTCAAGTAAAAATAAATAAATCTCTTCTAAAAAGCATGGGGGTATATATTTTTACTACTTTAGGCTACAAAAAGATTTTTAAACAGTTCACATGAACAAAATTAAAAATGGCTTCTAAACTACACAAGACTAAATTAAGAATGTAAGTCAAAATGTGTCAACGATGTCAATAAGTAAGGAATTTAATTTATATAATGAGAGAATATTGATAATAAACATACTTGACACAGACTCATATACAGGATAAATAAAGAATTCTAACAAAACAATAATAAAGGGTTTGGCATGTGTTGGCCTGGTTAAAGTATCACTGGGGAAACCAGTGCCTCTTGCCAGAGGGCCCAGGTTAGGACCCAGCTCCACTTCCAAATCTAGCTTCCTTTTACTGTGCATTCTTGGAGGCAGCAAATGACATGACGGGTCAAGTAGTTGGATCCCTGCCATCAGTTGAGGAGACATGGATTTAGTTCCTGGTTCCTGATTTGGGCTGGCCAAGCCCTGGAGGTTCCAGGTTCTTGGAGTGTGAAACAGTGTATGGAAGATTTATCTCTGTCTGTCTGTGTCTCTGTTTCTGTCTCTCTGCCTTTCATATAAATACAAATAGAGAAATTTGAAGTTTTTCCAAAGTTTATGAAAAGAAATATAACACAAATTCAAGAAAATAAATATCCAAAAGACTGGCCAATCATTTCACAAAAGAGGATGCTCAAATGGCTAATAAACATATGAAAAATCCCACATCATTTACTATGAAAAAAATTCAAGGGGCATTGTGGTGCAGCAGGTTAGGCAGCCACTTGCAAGGCAAGCATCCCCTGCCTTATTTAAGTCCTAGATCCTCTGACTCTGTTCCAGCCGCCTGCCAATGTGCTTGGGAAGGCAGCAGATGATGGTCCAAGTACTTGGGCCCCTGTAACCCCTATGAAGACTGGGATGAGTTCCTGATTCCTGGCTTATACTGAAACTAGAGAGTGAACCTGTGGATGAAAGATTTCTCTCTCTCTCTCTCTCTCTCTCTCTCTCTCTCTGTCTTTCTCTCTTTCCCTTCTCCCCTCCCTCCCTCTCTCTGTCACTTTGCCTTTCAAATCAATTAATCATTTATTTAAAACATACGAAATATCTGTCACACTGGCTCTGAATGAAGTTTTACAGCAGAGGTGGAGTGAGGAAGCCTTCATACTTTAGTGGCAGTAGTGTAAATTCAATTTAGCAAGTGTTTGGCAAGTATTTATGAAAGTTAACCTGCAGATGCTGGCGCTGTAGCACAGTGGGCTAAGCCTCTGCCTGTGGTGCCGATCTCCCATATGGGCGCCATTTCTAGTCCTGGCTGCTCCTCTTCTGATCCAGCTCTCTGCTATGGCCTGGGAAAGCAGTGGAAGATGGCCCAAGTGCTTGAGATTCTACATCCACATGGGAAATCCAAAAGCTCCTGGCTCCTGGCTTCACATTGGCCTACCTCTGGCTGTTGTTGCCATTTGGGGACTGAACCAACAGATGGAAGACCTTTCTCTCTGTCTCTCCCTCTCTCTGTCTGTACCTCTACCTCTCAAATAAATAAATAAAATCTTTTTTTAAAAGTTAACCTACAGTAACTCTAGAATCATTCTTTTTTTTTAGGTATCCCTAATAGGGCATATTTATACCAGATGATTTATTCATAGTATCTTTACTTAAAATAGCCAAGTACTTAAAAAAAATGGTCATGTACAATAGAATGAGTACATGGATTACGTTTATGCACACATAGAGGAAAGCTACATAGCAATAAAAACCTAATAACTACAACAGCATACATGGATCTCACAGACATAATGTTGAACACGTGTAGAAGTCATGCACACTATATGATTCAATTTATAACAGGTTGCAAGGAAGGGTGAAAGGTGATAAATATGAGAATATTTTGTATCTCTGGAGGGACTTACTAAGGGGATGGTGCATACCACAAGAGATTTCTGGAGATTGATATCTTGGTCTGCATACTGATTACATAGTCATTAGCATTGTATATATTCATATATACATATATTCATGTTAAATGTCTCCATCTACATTAAGATAAAACATACATAAAATATTAAAATGTGTAAAATTAGTGTAACTAATTTCTTATATGAGAACTCAATTTAAAAGTAGATACACACACATCACCCACACACATACAAGGACACAATAGGTATAACCCAAATGCACTGGACGTATGGAAGAGAAAGCCATTTCTTTGGCCTGTACAAGGGCAAGTATGTCCAGCTTAAGAGATGCTGAGCTAACTATTCTATCTTGTATAACATATTTCACATATGACTAACAATAGGCCAAGTCTGAAAACACAAATTCTCGTCTAATTTTCGTATGGTAATGCAGGATGGCTTTGTTCTCTTCATGCTTTGTGAGGCTTAATGACAGTATCATGAATCTTTTTAAATTACTAACTTGATACGATGAATTACATTTGAAAATGGAAGCATTTTTAAAAACCAAATATTTTCTCTAATTTATGTAAATTATTATACAAATATAGCCCCTTTCTGTGCTGACTGACTCAGTACAAGTGTCCGCTTGCACGGACATTGCCATTCTCAGCAATGGGCATTGTGCCACAGCTGGTTGGGAAGCCCCCAGCCCATGTAAGAGTGTCAGTGGAAGAGTCTACAGTATTACCCAGCTTACTGCTGGTATCGTTGGATACTAACAAGTAAAGGCAAGATGCTTGCCAGGAGAATTTATATTGTATTGAGCATACTAAGCACTCTAAGAGCCAACACAATTTCCTGAAACGTGTGAAGGAAAGCGAACAATAAAGGAAGGAAGCCAAACAGAAAGGTACCTGGGTTTAATTGAAACACCGACCCCCTCCAGCCAGAGAGCAAATTTTTCCAGAACCAGTGGAAAGGGGACAAAACAGATGGAACTGAAATCTATTTCCTATGCATGACAAAGTAAGAATAAATAAATAAATAATCAAACTCTGGACTATAAAAATGTATCTTAATTGATTAAAAGTGTGGTGTCCTGTCCCCCAAAGAAAAAGGTAAAGCAAAAAAAAAAATCTTAGCCCATTTTAAAAATGAAATATATTTAAAGGTATTAATAAATTTGTGAAGTCTTCTGCCATAAGTTATTCTATTTTCAATTAATATATCTTAATAAAAGGCTAACTCATTGTTTTTTAGGACACTTTTCCTTGCTGGTAAACACAGAAATAATCAGGACCTAAGAGCTAATTAACATAACAAAAGACTCAGTGATATTTGCTCTTGTTGTGAATATCATCACTTTAAGACCAATTCCTTTAAAATCCATTCAAGACTATGCAGTCTGGTATTTTTTCTTCTGGACACAGAAGGATAGCTAAAGGTAATTTTAGCTATCCTACCGTGTAATTTTAGCTATCCTACTGTGACTAAAATTTTTCAAATCCCTTTTCAGTATTCAGTAATTTCAACATGTTTTCCACCATATCCAAAACATGTTCTTCATAGACTGCAAATTTTCTATTGCTTTTTTAACCAATATGAAAGAACAAAATTTCATATATCAAATACACTTGGGAAATTCCAGATCAAATAAAATTAAGTTGTTTCTCTCTGCAGGATGTCTTAGACATTTTTATGCTACTGAGATTTTCCAACAGTAAGGTAAAGTATGCCACAATTTCCCAAATCTTTAAATCAAATATGTGCTAAGGAACAAGAGAATTACTTCACAAAATTTTGAAAGGACTAGCTGAGGCATATTGATACACAATTTGCCTACTATATTCTAATTTTCTTAACTGGAACTAAATACAGTTTTCCTACTGATGATTTATTTAATATCTGCATAGAAAATTATTTAATCTTATTCTCATTTCATTGAAATAATCAGAAGTAAAAGATATTTTGTTTCAACTACTACAGTTTGCAAGGGCTCACCCTACACGTTAGCTTCTTTATATACTTGTGCCTTACTCATTTGGACAATACATGTGAGCTTAGTCTATCCTTTGTCACATCACCATTTTGCTTCATTTTGCTTTCATCAAATAATGTGCATCCCATTTGTGTTATCATAGTAGAGTTGTTGATTTCATTACCATATCACCAATACAATAGTAGCATCTGATACATAGAAAATATTCTATTAAAGCTTGTTAAATTTCTATGTTTGTTAGGGTTTTAGGTTTGTAGTAACTTAAATAAAGGATATATAACACTTTATAGTTAGATACTAAAAGCACTCAAAGTTTGTATTAAAATCCACATACCTTCCTGGAGAGCAATATTAATTGATTAAAGGATTAACATTTCAGTAAAAGACATCAAGCCACTAGGTACTGCATTAAAAGCTAAGCGCCTTTTGGAAAAGTCCTAGACTGGTGACGTCCATATTAGATTATTGTGTGTCACTTAAATGTTCATCAGGTTGAATGGATTCACTTTCCCTCAGAAGTCCAGGATTTCCCCAAAATGAAGACCCATGAGGTCAATGATTATGGAATACTCTGATGTTACCAGAGCATGCTGTATTTATCATATTTAGAACCCCTTGGCAATCAAAATTTAAAATACATATTTAAATATGTACAATTCCTGAGTATTCCATTTCTGAAGGAAGAAACTTAGAATATGTCCAATATACTTAATAATTATTTCAAAGGGGAATACAGCTTTATAAAATACAACAAAATGATAAAGTTTTATAAAAATAGCAAGAATCCTCAAATTCACCAATGCTTTGATTCAACAATATTCTTATGAAACGCATCTCGAATGTTATGAGAAAATAATAAACTGAATTGCATTATAAAGTATACAATATTATTTTAAGCTTTAAATACAAAAATTTTAGCACTCAAACTGTTGAACTGTATTATTATTTATTTTCAATATTGTCTTCTGCTTACTGAATAGAGTGAGTCTAAAAACAATCATTCTCACTGGTAAATTCTTCCTTTTTTATTTTTCAGTCACTCAATGGAATTTGATTTTGGTCATTGCTTGAAAAAGAAATTCTGTTCCAGGTCCAATCTTGACATGTATTCAATTATATTCAACTTGAATTATATTAAATTACACATAAATTTTATTTACAGTAAGTAATTATGCCTTCTTTTTTGTGGAAGAAAACTCCCACTCAAATAGTGCCTTTGTTTTCAGACTGATGAAACAAAATGCAATTTGTTAACTGTAGTGGGATCATTTATTTTGTTAGCTCAAACTGGTGTAATTTTGATAAAGGAAGGAGACCCCAAAATAAACTAAAGAATATAATTAAATACATTTATAGACTTAAAAACTTCTATTTTTGTGATAGATTTATAAAATATTTATTTTCATAAATTATTTCCAAATATGGCCTTATGATCCACCAATTCCAATTCTATTTCCATATATATGTTCTCCAAGCAAAACACTAAAATGTTTAAAACAATATTACAGCTAACAGCCCAAATTGGAAGCCATGAAGGCCTCCATCAAGATAAGGATAGATAAATAAATTTTTTGGTCTATTCACATAATTCTACAATGCAATGAGAACGAATTAACTATAGCTATAAATATAATAAAGAAAACACTAGCAAAATCTATAGAGGGACAGTGAGTGGAAGGTATCATACGGAAAACTTTACATTGTTCTTGTAAAGTTCTGCCTCATAATGGTTCCTAGTGTACCAATGAGTTCAGTAGGTGACATTGTGAAGTGGTGCACACATCATTTGTGCACTTTCAAATGTATTCTTCAACTACTGGCTTCCAAAAATTTTCTTTTTTTTTTTTTTTAATTTGATAGGTAGAGTTTACAGACAGTGAGAGAGAGACAGAGAGAAAGGTCTTCCTTCTGTTGGTTCACTCCCCAAATGGCCGCCACAGTCCACACTGTGCCAATCCGAAGCCAAGAGCCAGGCACCTCCTCCTGGTCTCTCATGTGGGTGCAGAGGCCCAAACACCTGGGACATCTTCCACTGCCCTCCCGGGCCACAGAAGAGAGCTGGACTGGAAGAGGAGCAGCCGGGACTAGAACCTGGCGTCCATATGGGATGCTGCTGCTGCAGGTGGAGGATTAGCCAAGTGAGCCACGGCGCCGGCCCGCAAAATTTTCAATAATAAATTCCAAAAGCAAATACTTATGCTAGTGCCCTGTCTTTGCAATTTTCTGCAGGATAACTGATCTCCTTATTGTGATTTTTCATAAAATTTTCCTTGATTTTATAAAGATTTATTTATTTTACTTGAAAGGCAGAATTACAGAGAGTGAGAGGGAAATCTTCCATCTGCTGGTTCACTCCCCAAGTGATCGCAATGAGCAGTTTTCAGCTGGACTGAAGCCAGGAGCCAAGAACTTCTTTCAGGTCTCCCACATGGATGCAAGGGTCCAGGTATTTGGGCCATTCTCTGCTGCTTTCCCAGGTGTATTAGCAGCAGGATGGATCAGCAACCGGGCCCATACGGGATGCCGACATCATAGGCAGCAGCTTAACCCACCACAATTCTGCCCCCAAAAGGTGTTATAAAATCATCTTCAAATTTGTATTTTTGGTTAAAAATTTGAAAATTCATAATTGCACCTCTTCTAGATACCATAATATGCTTATTTGAGAAAATAATCTCTCTATGGGTTCTGAAGGAAAGAAAATATAGGTAATAGTTTGTAGTTGGAAAATATTCTCAATTTTAGTTTAATATTGAAATGGAAAAGTATTTAATCCATATATTTTCAAATGTATTTACTGTTTGACTTTAATCAGAGAAATTTTTTCTTACATTTTATAAGGCAAATTGTTATTCATTTTATTAAAATTTCACTAAACTTAGATTCAAATTTATTCCTTTTTGATTCAGAAGTTTAATGTATTCAATTAAACATAAATATTCCTTTTAAAATATTAATATAGAATATTAAGTTAGTATATAAAAATAATTACCCTTTTCAAAACTACATGCTATATACTATTTATATTCTCCTCAAAGGATTTGTTCAACTCTTTCTTTGCTTTGGCAGTAAGCAAAAAGATGCCCGTTTGCAAGAATCATTTTAAATAATTGCAACTAACCAAAATATAGCCAACTGAAGATTACTAGTGTAGCATTTGTTGCTTATAGGCTTCCATCTGAGATTAGCTAAATTAACAAAGTTTAGAACATTAATTCACACAAAGAAAAATGCAGTACTACTGTAAAGACACATCTATTAATATTTTACAAAGAAATTTATCTTATGTTCAAAGACTTAAAACCCAAATGATGATGGGAAACATCGAAGGCACTGACATATTGTTTCATATTTAATATCAGATTCATTATAAAATATTTTAGTTCAATCAGTTAACAATATACACTCAAAATTACTTGCATTGACAGGCATTTAGCATAGCAGTTAAGATGCCAGGTACTGCACCTGTGTTCCATTTTGGACTAACTGGACTTGAAACCAGGATCCTGCTTCTGGGTCCAGCTTCCCCTTAATACATACCCATAGGAAGCAGTGGTGAGAGCTCAAGTGGTTGGGTTTCCGTCATCCACAAGTGTTTGGATTCCTGCCACTCATATGAGAAACATGTGTGGCTCCTGGCTTCAACCAAGTCCAGTCCCAGGAGAGATTTGGGAAGCGAACCAGCAGATGAAAGTATGCTCTTTTTTTGCATATCTCTCTCTGTCTCTCTCTCATTCTCTCTCTCTCTCTTCCCCCTCTCTCAGATAATAAATTTAAATTTAAAAATAAATATCAACATATGGGCAACCAGGTTTCTAATTTGCTTGGTAGAATACCAACATTTGTACATAATTATAAATTTTGTGTGGACAGTATAGAATTACACAACTGCTAGAAAAATTCCTATATCCGCCATCATATTATGCTCCACTAAAATGTAAGTTTAAATTTTCATGACAGCGGCTGGCACTTTGGCACAGTGGGTTAAATCACTGCCTGCAGTGCCGGCCTCCCATATGGGCACTGGTTCAAGACCCACTTGCTACATTTCCAATCTAGTTCCGTGCTAAAGCTCCTGGGAAAGCAGCGGGAGATGGCCCAACGTACTTGAGCTCTTTCATCCATGTGGGAGACCCAGATAAAGCTTTTTGCTCCTGGCTTCATCCTGGCCAATTCTGGCTAATGTGGCCATTTGGGGAATGAAACAGAGGATGGAAGATACTCTCTCTCTCTTTCTCTCTCTCTCTCCATCTCTCTCTGTAACTCAGCCTTTCAAATAAATAAATCTTTTTAAAAATTTCCATGACAAAGATCCTATTTTATGTTCAACATTGGATTTTTAACTTAATTAGAGTAACATTCATTATAATAGATATTTCACCTAATACAGAATAATCTTCTAAAAGCTTTACTTGACTCCATGAAACAGTTTAAAACAGTGAATTAACCCAACTAAATATCCTTTTGGTGCATCTGATAACACTGACATGAAACAGTCATCATTGATGTCAAGTGATTTTCTTTCACTGCTTTTCAAAATTCTTTTTCTGCTGGTTGATCAACACATTGACGTTAATTATTTCAGTCGCTCACATGTAAAGGAAAATTTGGGCTTAAAAATACCAGAGGAATTAATTTAGAATAACAGTTAATCACTCTACATTAAAAAAAAAAACATGCTTCAGAAAGTGATGCATATACATTTTCTGTAACTACCTGATTCAATTTTCATTTTCTGGGAAACCATTTTTTTTAAAGTGAATAAAATGCTAAATGAGTGCAGTGTATGCTGGTGTCCCTTCAGCAGATTTGAAACTTTTGATCTTCACAAACCATTGATATCACAGTAAGTCCCCATGAGAGATATTAAATGTAAACAAATATTTTGGTCAAGTCATATATATGTTCACGATCAATTTTTTTTAAAAGTAATTCATCAATAGGATAAGAGATGAAAATGGAAACGTAACAACAGACACCACAGAAATAAAAAGAATCATCAGAAATTACTACAAGGACTTGTATGCCAGCAATCAGGGAAATCTATCAGAAATGGACAGATTCTTGGACACATACAACCTACCTAAAGTGAGCCAGGAAGACATAGAAAACCTAAACAGACCCATAACTGACACAGAAATTGAAACAGTAATAAAAACAAAGAAAAGCCCAGGACCAGATGGATTCACTGCTGAGTTCTACCAGACATTTAGAGAAGAACTAACTCCAATTCTTCTCAAACTATTCAAAACAATCGAAAAAGAGGGAATCTTCCCAAATTCTTTCTATGAAGCCAGCATCACCTTAATTCCTAAGCCAGAAAGAGACGCAACATTGAAAGAGAATTACAGACCAATATCCCTGATGAACATAGATGCAAAAATACTCAATAAAATTCTGGCCAATAGAATGCAACAACACATCAGAAAGATCATCCACCCAGACCAAGTGGGATTTATCCCTGGTATGCAAGGATGGTTCAGTGTTCGCAAAACAATCAACGTAATACACTACATTAACAGACTGCAGAAGAAAAACCATATGATTCTCTCAATAGACGCAGAGAAAGCATTTGATAAAATACAACACCCTTTCATGATGAAAACTCTAAGCAAACTGGGTATGGAAGGAACATTCCTCAATACAATCAAAGCAATATATGAAAAACCCACGGCCAACATCCTATTGAATGGGGAAAAGTTGGAAGCATTTCCACTGAGATCTGGTACCAGACAGGGATGCCCACTCTCACCACTGCTATTCAATATAGTTCTGGAAGCTTTAGCCAGAGCTATTAGGCAAGAAAAAGAAATTAAAGGGATACAAATTGGGAAGGAAGAACTCAAACTATCCCTCTTTGCAGATGATATGATTCTTTATTTAGGGGACCCAAAGAACTCTACTAAGAGACTGCTGGAACTCATCGAAGAGCTTGGCAAAGTAGCAGGATATAAAATCAATGCACAAAAATCAACAGCCTTTGTATACACAGGCAATGCTACAGCTGAGGAAGAACTGCTAAGATCAATCCCATTCACAATAGCTACAAAAACAATCAAATACCTTGGAATAAACTTAACCAAGGACGTTAAAGATCTCTACGATGAAAACTACAAAACCTTAGAGAAAGAAATAGAAGAAGATTCCAAAAAATGGAGAAATCTTCCATGCTCATGGATTGGAAGAATCAATATCATCAAAATGTCTATTCTCCCAAAAGCAATTTATACATTCAATGCAATACCAATCAAGATACCGAATACCTTCTTCTCAGATCTGGAAAAAATGATGCTGAAATTCATATGGAGACACAGAAGACCTCGAATAGCTAAAGAAATCTTGTACAACAAAAACAAAGCCGGAGGCATCACAATACCAGATTTCAGGACATACTACAGGGCAGTTGTTATCAAAACAGCATGGTACTGGTACAGAAACAGATGGATAGACCAATGGAACAGAATAGAAACACCAGAAATCAATCCAAACATCTACAGCCAACTTATATTTGACCAAAGATCCAAATCTAATCCCTGGAATAAGGACAGCCTATTCAATAAATGGTGCTGGGAAAATTGGATTTCCATGTGCAGAATCATGAAGCAAGATCCCTACCTTTCACCTTACACAAAAATTCACTCAACGTGGATTAAAGACTTAAATCTATGACCCGAAACCATCAAATTATTAGAGAGCATTGGAGAAACCCTGCAAGATATAGGCACAGGCAAAGACTTCTTGGAAAAGACCCCAGGAGCACAGGCAGTCAAAACCAAAATTAGCATTTGGGATTGCATCAAATTGAGAAGTTTCTGTACTTCAAAAGAAACAGTCAGGAAAGTGAAGAGGCAACCAACAGAATGGGAAAAAATATTCGCAAACTATACTACAGATAAAGGATTGATAACCAGAATCTACAAAGAAATCAAGAAAATCCACAACAACAAAACAAACAACCCACTTAAGAGATGGGCCAAGGACCTCAATAGACATTTTTCAAAAGAGGAAATCCAAATGGCCAACAGACACATGAAAAAATGTTCAAGATCACTAGCAATCAGAGAAATGCAAATCAAAACCACAACGAGGTTTCACCTCACCCCGGTGAGAATGGCTCACATTCAGAAATCTACCAACAATAGATGCTGGAGAGGATGTGGGGAAAAAGGGACACTAACCCACTGTTGGTGGGAATGCAAACTGGTTAAGCCACTATGGAAGTCTGTCTGGAGATTCCTCAGAAACCTGAACATAACCCTACCATACAACCCAGCCATCCCACTCCTTGGAATTTACCCAAAGGAAATTAATTTGGCAAATAAAAAAGCCATCTGCACATTAATGTTTATTGCAGCTCAATTCACAATAGCTAAGACCTGGAACCAACCCAAATGCCCCTCAACACTAGACTGGATAAAGAAATTATGGGACATGTACTCCATAGAATACTATACAGCAGTAAGAAACAACGAAACCCAGTCATTTGCAACAAGATGGAGCAATCTGGAAAACATCATGCTGAGTGAATTAAGCCAGTCCCAAAGAGACAAATTTCATTTGTTTTCCCTGATCGGCAACAACTAACTGAGCACCAAAGGGGAAACCTGTTGAAGTGAAATGGACACTATAAGAAACAATGACCTGATCACCTCTTGTCCTGACTCTAGATGTACAATGTAATACTTTATCATTTTTAGTATTTGTTGTTGTTGTTGTAGTTGTTGTTCTAGTACTAGTGGTTGAACTCTGTAATTAACACACAATTATTCTTAGGTGTTTAAATTTTAACTGAAAAGTGATCCCTGTTAAATTTAAGAGTGGAAAAAGAGAGGGAGGAGATGTACAATTTGGGACATGCTCAATCGGACTTGCCCCAAATGGTAGAGTTAGAAATGTGCCAGGGGATTCCAATACAATCCCATCAAGGTGGAATGTACCAATGCCATCTCACTAGTCCAAGTGTTCAATTTCAGTTCACAATTGATGGCTCTGATAGGTCTAAGAGTCAAAGGGATCACACAAACAAGACAAGTGTCTGCTAATACTAACTGATAGAATCAAAAAGGGAGAGAAGGATCCAACATGGGAAGGAGGAGACACAACAGACTCATAGAATGGCAGATGTCCTAAACAACACTCTGGCCTCAGAATCAGCCCTCAAGGCATTCGGATCTGGCTGAAGAGCTCATGAGAGTATTGTAGGCATGGAAAGCCAAGATACCATGGAAAAGAAAAAAAAAAAGAAGAAGACCTAAATGAAAGATCTCTGTGAGTGAGATCCCAGTGGAAAAACGGGGCCATCAAAGAAGGAGGTACCTTTCTCTGAAGGGAGGAGAGAACTTCCACTTTGACTATGACCCTATCGGAATAAGATCAAAGTCAGCGAACTCTAAAGGCTTCCATAGCCCTGGCAACTCATGACTAGAGCCTAGGGAGATTACTGACGCCATGAACAGGAGTGTCAAATTGTTAAGTCAGCAACAGAAGTCACTGTGTACTTACACCCCATGTGGGATCTGTCCTTAATGTGTTGTCTAATGTGCAGTGATGCTATAACTAGTACTGAAACAGTATTTTTACACTTTGTGTTTCTGCGTGGGTACAAACTGATGAGATCTTTACTAATTATATACTGAATCAATCTTCTTTATATAAAGATATTTGGAAATGAAAAAAAAAACCTGGTGTTAAATTGGAAATGGCATAGAAAATTAATTAATTTTTTTAAAAAATATTATGTAGGATCTCTGTCTTTAATGTGCTGTACACTCTTATTTAATGCTATAAGTAGTACTCCAACAGTATTTTTTTTCACTTTGTGTTGCTATATGGGGGCAAAATCTTTACCTAATATATACTAAACTGATCTTCTGTATATAAAGAGAATTGAAAATAAAAAAAAGTAATTAATCAGTATTTCATATTTTACCATATAAGCAATTCTATCTCTGATTCATTGTCATAATTATAAAATTGTCAAAAGTATAAAACTATATAACTATTAAATATATAATATATACTATATATAATAAACATGTGTGTTTAATAGTTATATAATTAAATCAAACATTAAAGGGAACAAACACTGTATAAAAAGAACTTTCAGGGTATCCATATTTGCTAAGACAGGGGGCTTGGCCTCTATTTCTTGCTTATATTTGTGTACCCAACCTATGATTCCCACTGTCTGTGTAACTGCTTCCAGGAGGCTTTGTGTAGTCACAGGGCGTGGAATGGGTCATGGCACAACTGACAGTCACATCACAGTACTCAGCAGGGTCCCCAGCGGGCTTGTCATATTTCTTACTTATGATTCTTCACCCTGCCCATGAAAATAAAGATCAGGTTTACATTTTAAAGTGAGAATTCTTCGTACTTCACTTGCATTTCAGAGGCTGCTTGAAAATGGTATCTCAGACACAGGGCAGAATACACAACCAACTGCATTCTAGCTTATTCTAACGCAGCTATTAGTAATATTACTTTATCAAAAAGAGAAAACTCTTAGATATTACTAAACCACATGGAATTCCAGGAAAATAGTCATAAATCAAAACAAGTATGTTTTGCTGCCTATGATCATGAAAGAATTCTTACAAGAGGCAGCACAGCATTTCAGACATAAAAGATGAAGAAGCATTTATTAGAAGAAATGGGAGTGAAGACACTTCAGGCAGTGAGAATAGCTTTCATAAAAATTCACAACTTGCACTACTGTCAAGAGGTAAACCAATTTTCTTGCTTTTTGTAGCAAGAATACAAAAGTTCAAGATATGGTCAACTGCACAAAGTAACACCAATGCTTTCCTTACCAACAGTCTTCCTACCTCTTTTGATGCATTCTGGTGTGTAGGATCATACCACTAGTAGAAAAAGAAGATTTTATGTGCATGAGCACAACGTTAAATAATTAAACCAAACAATGAGACAAGAATTCACTTCGATCTCTCTACTTAAAAAAAAAAGAAAAAAAAAAAAAAAAAAAAAAAAAAAAAAACGTGGGGCCAGCACTGTGATGCAGTAGGTTAATCGGCCTGCAGCGCCAGCATACCATATGGATGCTGGTTCTAGTCCAGGCTGCTCCACTTCCGATCTAGCTCTCTGCTATGGCTTAGGAAAGCAGTGGTAGATGGCCCAAGTTCTTGGGCCCCTGAACTCACATGGGAGACCCGGAAGAAACTCCTAGCTCCTGGCTTCAGATCTGCGCAGCTGTGGCCATTGCGCCCAATTGGGGAGTGAACCAGCTGATGGAAGACCTCTCTCTCTGTCTTTCCCTCTCACTGTTGTAACTCTACCTCTCAAATAAATAAATAAAATATTTTTAAAAACATAATAATGTGTCACGCTGTTTTTTATTGGATTATACTTTCATATACTTGATAGTATATTTTTCAGGTAATATTTATCTGGTAAAATTGTAATTACTGTTAAATCATAAATTTAATAAAACTTGCTAATGTAAAGTACATGTTAATGAAATTATTTTATTATACTAGAGTTTAGATTTTATTTGTGAAGACTAATACTTTCTATTTAAAGGAATAATATAAAATTTTTCTCATTAAAATATCTTAAAAAATGAAAGTTGATTAAAATAAACATTTGATAAATGATAGTCAATGTAGTTTGCAAGGTGGTACACATTTTAGTGGTCATGAGAGTCCTTGAATTTCGTGTAACAGTGTATTCAAAATTTGGAAGCAAATACAAAGAACATTCTAAATTCACTGAAACAGTAACCAGGCATTTCACTTTTACAAACTAAGGACTGCCTGGGGCTGGCACTGTGGTGCAGTGTATTAAAGCCCTAGCCTGAAGCGTCGGCATCCCAAATGGGTGTTGGTTCAAGTCCCAGCTTCTCCACTTCCAATCCAGCTCTCTGCTATGGCTTGGGAAAGCAGTATAAGATGGTGCAAGTCCTTGGGCCCGTGCACCCATGTGGGAGACCCAAAAGAAGCTCCTGGTTCCAGCCTTCGGATCGGTGCAGCTCTAGCTGTTGCGGCCATGTGGCGAGTGAACCAGTGGATGGAAGACGTGTCTCTCTATCTGTAGCTCTGTCTTTCAAATAAATAAAACAAATCTTTTTTTTTTAAAAAGGACTGCTTAATTTTCTGTTATAAAGCCATCAGTTTTCCAAATGTTCCATATATAATTCAATATTCATTTTATCTCAAGATATATCTCTATTTTTTCAACATGTAGTAAAATCAGAAATTTTCAGAGTGGTGGTTTTTTTTGTTGATTATTCCTAATGAGAACTACAATTATGATATATTACATCTGCTATTTGACCTCACTCTTCCCAAAAGAATGTATTCTACACATTTATTTATTTGAATTTATTCTCAAATTATCTCTAGAGAAACTGGAGGGAAGATGTTATACCAAATACTTTCAGAAAACAGCAAGTTAACTATGCTTAGTATGTTAAACATGATGTGTTTTATCAATATCTGTCATAATATACTGGATTCCTTACAATTGGAAAATATTTTCTAAAGTTTTTTGGAAAAAAGAAATAAAATGGCTATTATTCACCTACTTTAGAAAACATTTCTTTATTTATCAATATTGACAATTTATACATAAAAGACTTTTTCAAATGACAATAAATAGAAGAAAAATTTCAGTTGTATGTTATCTTATGTACAAAAGTTGATTAATGAGGACAGATATTGTGGTCATAGTCTAACACTTATAACTACATTATAATTTTTTATGAAAACCCTGAGTTCAACCGCTCCTTCCACTCATGTGGCAGAGCCCTCTGTCTTTTAATTAGACTTGTCTTTTAATTAGACTTGTTTCTAACTGACATGATTAAAGTTGAGGTAGAGGCCTTCCCAAGGTTAGAAGAAGAAAAAGGGAGGCATCTGTCCTGGGAATGAAATGTGGCTGCTCTCTGCTTGCCTGTGAGCGCTTCAACTACAGTCTCTATCTGCTTTTATGCAAGCATTTTAGGGTCTGCTTGTTAGTGCAGAGCAATGATGTTAATCCTTGCCAGACAGCTTACAGCTCAGTGTGTGTGTGGAAAAACATCTTCAGGAACTATGTTCCCATGTATAGAACTGTATCAATTCCATAGCTGCCATGTAATATTAAAAAATCAAATCAAATGTATGCAAGTAATCATATAAGGGAGACAAAGAGGCCAAAACCATATATAAAGGAGAATTCTTTGTTTGGGGCTCAGGATTTTGGATAAGAAAATCTGCCTGGGCCTTATGCCAGCATTACTTTCTGTTAAGAGTCCTTGGTGTCTTGTCTGGGTACATGAATCCTGCTATACCCCATCTTTACATCAATTCCTACATGATGTCCTGTATTTGAAATTGAGTTGGTCATTAACCTGTAAGCATTGATTCAGATAAAATGTAATATTTGAAAAAGAAGCTAAAATCATTCCCTGTAGAAAGGACAGTCTTTTCCACAAATGATGCTGGGAAAATTGGATTTTCACCTGCAGAAGTATGAAACAAGACCCCTACTATACACCTTATACAAAAAAGAGCTCAAAATGTTCAAAGATCTAAATCTATGTCCTAATGCCATCAAATTACTAGAGGAGTACTTAGAAAAATT
This sequence comes from Lepus europaeus, assembly GCF_033115175.1. NCBI lineage: Eukaryota > Metazoa > Chordata > Mammalia > Lagomorpha > Leporidae > Lepus > Lepus europaeus. The sequence goes on along the minus strand of NC_084836.1, from coordinate 38,758,653 downwards.
CTGCAGGAGATTGGCATAGGCAAAGTTTTTTTGGAGAAGACCCCAGCAGCACTGGCAATCAAAGCAAAGATAGACAAAATAGGATTACATCAATCTAAGAAGCTTCTGCACGGCAAAGGAAACAGTCAGTAAAGTGAAGACACAAGTGACAGAATCAGAGAAAATATTTGCAAATTTATCAGTTGTATAACTGATAAAAGATTAATACCCATAATATATAAAGAGCTTAAGAAACTCAACAACAACAAACAATCCAGTTAAGAAAAGGGCAAAGGACTTGAACAGGCATTTTTTTAGAAAGGAAATTCAAATGGCTGACAGACAAATGAAAAAATGCCCAGAATCACTAGCCATCAGGGAAATGCAAATCAAAACTACAATGAGGTTTCACCTCACCCCAGTTAGGATGGCTGTCTTACAGATATCAATAAAAAATAAATGCTGGTAAGGATGTGGGGGAAAAGGTACCCTAACCCACTATTGGTAAAAATGTAAACTACTATAGCTATTGTGGAAGACAGTAGGGAGATACCTCAGAAAGCTGAAAATAGATGTACAGTATGACACAGAAATCCCACTCCTGGATATTTACCCAAAGGAAATGAAATCAGCATATAAAAAACTTGTCTATACTCCCATGTTTATTGCAGCTCAATTCACAATAGCTAAGATATGGAACTGATGACTGGAAATTGTGATATATTTATAGTGTAGAATATTACTCAGGCATAAAAATGAAATGAAATCCTGACTTTTGCAGCAAAAATAGATGCAACTGAAAACTATTACACTTAGTAAAAGAAGCCAGTCCCCAAAATACAAACACCATATGTTTCTCTAATCTTTGGTAACTAATAGAGTACCAAAAAAAGTAGTGTATATGAGTGAAACTGACATGTTGAGATTTAGTGATTGCTTATAGCCCTTGTCTCTACTGTTGAGGAAGAGTGATTTTTCTTCTTACTATTTGTTGAATTCTTTACTTAGAGTAAGGTTAATCCTATGAGTATAAAGTAGACTGAGAGTAGATCATTATAAAAATCAAAGGAAGGAATGTGATAGGAAGGAGGAGAGAGGGTGAGTGTGGGTGGGAGGAGGCTAGCATGGGAAGTATTACTATGTCCTGAATCTGTGTGTATGAAATACATAAAATTTGTCTACCTTAAAAAAATTAAAAAATTTAAACATACAATATCTCTAATCAAACAGATGATCTCAGTCTTCGAACAGTTCTTTACTTGAAAAGCAGAATGGCAGAGGTAGGGTAGTGTTTAGGGGCCACTCCCTAAACACCTAGAAATAGCTGGAGATGGGCCAGTCTGAATCAGGAGCTAGGGACTCTATGCAGGCCTTGCATATGGTAGCAGGGATCCAAGGACTTGAGCCATCATCTGCTTCTGCATTCACTGCAGATCAGCACAATTCTGTACGAAAACTGAAGGCAGGACTGGAGCCAATTAGGTCCAAAATGGGACGTGGGTGTCCCAAATGATGGGTCAATATACTGTACCACCGTGCCCAACACCGTTCTTCGAATTTTTACACAATTCAAAATCGAATTCTTTCCCCATATGAAAATAAGATTGTATTTCTAATCAAGCAATGTCTGTATGTCAAATGTCATCATATCCTCTTATTGAGCTTAACCTATTCATAGTGAAATCAAGTGAAAAAAAAACATCTGTAAGGAAAGTGATCATTTGAAAGGATGCTCCCCCTGGTTATTTGGTTTCCATTTGCTGAACAAAAATCAGGGGACATGAAAATATCAAGTGAAGATCAAATACAACTAAATTAGAAAATATAGTAGTGAAGGGCAATGCTTTTTGAGCCACTAAGTACTTGCTCTTCTGCCTACTCGAGCACCTTTTGCTATTTAATTCTTTCAATCTGAAGTAGTTAATGACAGTTCATATTTATTTCACATTCATCATATGTCAGGCACCTTTCAGGCATATTATATCAACAAAATTATGTATTCTTTGTAGCAACCTATAGAAGTAGATACTATTGACGACAGCCTAGGATGGTTACTGGCGCCATAAACTAGAGTGTCAATTTGTTGGGTCAACAACAGGAGCCACTGTGCACTTGCTCCTCATGTGGGATCTCTGTCCTTAATGTGCTGTACATTGTGATTTAATGCTATAACTAGTACTCAAACAGTATGTTTCACTTTGTGTTTCTATGTGGGTGCAAACTGTTGAAATCTTTATACTAAATTGATCTTCTGTATATAAAGAGAATTGAAAATGAATCTTGATGCAAATGGAAGGGCAGAGGGAGCGGGAGAGGGGAGGGTTGCGGGTGGGAGGGAAGTTATGGGAGGGGGGAGCCATTGTAATCCATAAGCTGTACACTGGAAATTTATATTCATTAAATAAAAGTTAAAAAAAAAGAAGTAGATACTATTACTATCCTGTTTCACTATTTGACAAATAAAAGTCAGTATTTCCCATATTTATACTGAGCATGTTATGTTATTGATTTTGTGATTATTTGAGTGTGAAAGTAGGAAAAATTAAGTAGGACAGTTAATAGAATGTAGGACTGCTCCAGGTAAACCAAATCATACAGCCATCCTACTCATATTACATAATGGTTTAAGAAAAATAGAAGTTATAATATATATTCCTCACAAGTACTCTAATTTTAACAATTAGCACAACTTTAATTTTTTATCTTACTAGGTCCTGATACTTGAGACTTATAACGTTGTACCTTTGTAATATCATCAATATGATTTCGGGCAATATTTTTTTTGATCATTCAAATAAAAAAACAGCTTTGTAGAAGTTCTAGGCAGAAAAATATAGAGAATTTTAAGCTCTATTTACATCTACAAATTGAAATTTTTAAGATAAAATTGCTTAAGTTTGGATATAAATCCACATGCATTTGTCAAAATTTGTTGTTCATCTCAGAAATGTCAACATAAAGCAATTATTAAAAGATATCATCCATCTGTTTAACATATTTGCTCAGGATATGTATGTACAAATATTTTAGACTTAAGTCTAAATGTTACACAATACACAGTTTCAATCAATAGAAACTGATTTTACTGACATTTGTTGACTACCTATTTTGTTCCAGGCATATAAGAATTTGAAAATGAAATAGTCAAGTTCTATTCAGTGAGTATGTATATATAGACAAAAAGAATAGCAATGCAATATGAATAAATAATCATAATGTATCAAATATTAATAATTGATATAAAATAGATCATTGAAATAGTGATGGGGCACCATGGCATAGAAGGCTAGGCCTCCACCTGCAGTGCCAGCATCCCATATGGGCACTGATTCATGTCTCGGCTGTTCCACTTTCCATCCAGCTCCCTGCTAATGCACCTGGGATAAGCAGCAGAAGATGTCCCAAGTACTTGGGCCCCTGCACCCACATGGGAGATGCAGAAGAAACTTCTGGCTCCTGGCTTCAGCCTGACCCAGTCTTAGCTGTTGTGGCCATGTGGGGAGTGAAGCAGTGGGTGAAAGATCGATCTCACTCTCTCTCCATCTCTCTGTATCTCAGTCTTTCAAATAAATAAATTTTTAAAAATAAAAGAAATAGTGATTGAGGAATAAAGGAAATTGATAGGATTTTCAAGGAATTTGTCGCAGGAGTAAATATGTAAGAAATTCTTTTCTATTTTATAAGAGATTTATTTGTTTTATTTGAAAAGCAAAATTACAGAGACAAAGAAGGAGAAAACCTTCCACTAACTAATTCACTCCCCAAATGGCTGCAATAGTCTGGCCTTGGCCAGGCTGGATACAGGAGCCAGGAGCATGGGCGGCAGGAGCCCAAGTACTTGCGTTATCTTCTGCTGCTTTCCTAAGCACATTGGTGGGGAGCAGGATCAGAAATAGATCAGCTGAGACTCAGGCCAGGACCCATCTTGGATGTGGGCACTGCAGGCAGCAGCTTAACTTGCTGTGCCACAGGGCAGCCCTATTGATTTAACATTTTAATGATAGGAACAAATCTGTTTTAGAAAGTTAGGGGAAGTATTTAATGCAAAGGCAAGAGATGAGGCAAAGGACTGGGATGGGAACAAACTTGGGTCGGTGGAGGGGAGGAAGAATTCAGTGGGCTATATCATAGACACGACAGGAGAACATGATCCCAGGTGAAGTTAGAGGAGTTGGCCCTGGCCCTGGGTGGTGGGGGTGTGGGGAGTGGTTCACTTCTCTAATGGCCTCAACAGCCAGATCTGGGTTGGGCCAAGCCAGGAGGCTGGAACTGTATCTGGGTCCCCCAAATGGATAGCACGGACCCAAGTACTTGGGCCATCATAAACTGCCCTCTCAGGCACATTAGCAGGAGGCTGAATCAAAAGCAGAGTAGGAGAAACTCAACGTACACTCCAATATGGGATGAAGTATCCCAAGGGCAGCTCAACTCACTGCACCACAACACTGGCCCCAACAAGCTCAGCTTTTTAATGCTTTTTGTTTATTTTGTTTTTCATCTGTCAGAAGATTCAGAAAGTCAATTAATAGATTTCAGGTGTTCAGTGAATTCCCTAACATTGTATGCAAAATAATTCAGTGCATTTATTAATATATACACTTTTGAGGGGAAGTGAGTTAATTACTTTCTTCAGGTAATCAGAAGTCCATGACCCACAGCAAGACAAGAACTATTAAGCTAATTTTCCTAAGTCCATCCCATATGTTTTCCCATGACATGACTATCTCTCTGCCTTCATCTCATTACCGCCTCTTGGTAATTAACATCTTAATAATACTGAATTATTTTCTCTACCTCCATGCAGTATAATACTCATTTTTTATTCAATGTCTTTTTTCATATTGTATTCTCTGCCTCTTAAGAATTTTTTATTTGGCAAAATTTCCTCATCCTTTAATATTTGGCTAAGACATCAACTCCTTGGCACAGGGTTATCTCAACTTCTAAACTGAGCTAATTATTCCCTCTGTGTTCCCAAGACTTACTGAAAGGACACTGTGTGTTTTAAATCTTATACATTTGTGTCCCCTGTGTAGATCATAATGTTTAACGTGTGTCATGTCTAACTGGAGGTAGGCATTGTTTTCATTTACAAACATCTTAAACATCTTATTTTATATGATTTATTGTTCATATTTGAAATGCATGAATATATATACCCCTTGCAATTCTTGTCTAATCCTCCTACTTTTACTCATGTGAAGGACCTTACTTTTATCTTTATAATTTCAATTTATCACTTTGTGCACCTAAATATTTGGGAAAAAACTGCTTTTAATATTTCATCAGTTTTGAAGTTTTAAAAGTTAATTCTCACTGGCACTGTGGCACAGCAAGGTAAGGCCTCCATCTGCAGTGCTGGCATCCCATATGAGTGCCGCTTCAGGTCCCAGCTGCTCCACTTCTGATCCAGCTCCCTGCTATGGCCTAGGAAAGCGACAGAAAACGGCCCAAGTCCTTGGGCCCCTGCACCTGCCAGGGATACCTGGAGGAGGCTCCTGGCTCCTGGCTTCTGATTGGTGCAGCTCCAGCCATTGCAGCCATCTGGGGAGTGAACTAGCAGATGGAAGGTCTCTCTCTCTCTCTCTCTCTCTCTTTCTCTCTCTCAGAATAGAGAAAAAAAGAAAAAAAATCACTCAAAATGCTATTAATTTAATATCACCACTGTGGTAGGATGCACTTTAAGATTTCTTTTGTTCTTCTTTTAATTTTTGTCATTTCTATTTCCTTTTTACTTAAAACTCAGGATTTTCCTTTTGACTATAATTTCTACATAGGAATTATTTGTAATCAGGCCGGCACCACGGCTCAATAGGCTAATACTCCGCCTTGCAGTGCCAGCACACCGGGTTCTAGTCCCGGTCGGGACACCGGATTCTGTCCCAGTTGCCCCTCTTCCAGGCCAGCTCTCTGCTGTGGCCAGGGAGTGCAATAGCTCACTACAATCTCAGAAAGAATCATGTGGTAAGTGCAATATTACTCTCAATTCAAAGGAAAATGAGGTACAAAGCAGGACCATAACTTCCAGTAAAGAAAGCGCAAGACTTCAAAAATCAGCAAGTCTGACTCTAGATGTCCTGTTACCCCCACCCTCCAAATAACTAGCATGTTGCTATCGATATGTTGCATTTGTTCTACTTTTGAATGCATCACAGGGATAAAAATCTAAGATTCTGAATCAGAAAAATCAGTGGCCTGGGGCAAATGAATACATTTCAGTTTCCTTATGTTTAAAATTGGAATAATCACATTGATCTTCTCTAAGGTGTATCTTAAGGATTTAATGTGGTTGTAATGTAATAAGAAAGCAAATTATAGCTTAATTGTTCAATAAGTGCTATCAATGTAAAATAAGGTGAGACATTAAAAGTAATCTCAAAATAGTGCTTTTCACTGATATCTGGTCACTTTGAACATACATTTTGCATGTTATTTTTGTGCCTCTGCATCCTGCCTCTGAGGTCTTCTTCACTTCAGTGGTTATACATACCAATAAATGAGGCCATTGTGAAAAATACACACTTGACCTGGTTGTCACTGAAATACAGCTTGTTTCAGTTGGGAGAATGTTTGCTCCCCTCCCATTCGCTGTTTTTCAGTTAAATCAAAACTGAAAACATGATTATTTCAGTTTATTTTCCAGATTGCTAAAACTGATGACTTCATTTATTATTAAGAGCAGCAGCTGGTAACATCTTAGAGCATGCAAATCAGTTAACCCACTGGGGTTAGATTTTCTTGTCTCTTCAAGCGGGCTGCAGCTTTATTATTGATCCAAAATATAATTATGTTCAAGACAAGAAAGTATCAGCAGTGTGTTTATCAATATCAAGTGGATTATGCACTATGAAGAGACATAAAGGGTTTGGAGCTAATAGAAGAACTCACATCAAATTATAACAACTTGTGTTCAGTATATTAACTGAAGCCCAGGGCGTTACTTTCTTAAAGAGATAAATTATTTTAAAGATGACTTGCTTACCTCTGTCATCAAAATCAATTACATTGTAATTAGAATCATGGCCAGTTATGGCTGATATATCTGGGAACCATTAAATAAATATACATTTTAGTGTTGGCATTGCTTTTATAAAATGTAGGACTGTTAATTTTTAAAAATGTTAAAATTATGAACTTGTTTAATGAATGCTCTAAAATCAAAATGGAAATTGTCACATTAATATTAGCATGCTTAGAAAAAATCACATGACATCCTCATCAAAGTTTTATTATGTTGACAAGAATGATACTTGTATTATTACAATAAGGACAATTGCTTCATGTTCTTTATTTTACTTAGTCCTTCTACAGAGTAAAAAGTCAGGAAATATCAGCATAAAGTTTCCATCCTAATATGAAAAGAGAAATGCTTCCTAATAAAAAATTAACTTTCAGCATTTATCATCCATTATTTGATTTTAAAATAATCATAATTATTACATAACTTATAGCATAATTTTACTTATATATCACTATATGTTTGCACATGCAAATTCCTACTAATCTTCTGGGTCTGTCATAAATATTAGATGTGTAATCCATAAAAGTCTTCCAATGAGGAAAGGACAAATAGCAAAACCAAAAATACAGGATCTTTCCTAGGCTTTCTAAGTATCTGATTTTACTTTCCATTGGAGTTCTAGATAAATATTTTATTTGAGTTGCTGTTCAAGCTAAGATTATGAATGAGGAAATACAAGAACAAAACGATTATTCAAAATGATGTATTGGCCAGCGCCGCGGCTCACTAGGCATATCCTCCACCTGTGGTGCTGGCACCCCAGGTTCTAGTCCCTGTTGGGGCGCCAGTTCTGTCCCAGTTGCTCCTCTTCCAGTCCAGCTTTCTGCTGTGGCCCGGGAGTGCAGTGGTGGATGGCCCAAGTCCTTGGGCCCTGCACCCGCATGGGAGACCGGGAGGAAACACCTGGCTCCTGGCTTCCAATTGGCACAGCACGCTGGCTGTGGCGGCCATTTGCGGGGTGAACCAACAAAATAGGAAGACCTTTCTCTCTGTCTTTCTCTCACTGTCTAACTCTGCCTGTCAGGAAGAAAAAAAAAAAAGATGTATAAATGTGGACAACATGGGTAGAGTCTGGAATTAGGACACTCATAAACAATCAAAAAGAGATTAGTGCAGTTTCAGGATCATATTGTGAAAGCATTAGTAAGACTTGAGAGAGATGCAAGACCAAAAGAGTAGGGAAAATTGTGGTAGAAAGAATACCTCCGATGAGCAAGTGGTGGACACTCAACCACACTTTAAACTCCATCCCCTTCTTGTAATAACTCTGTGGTTTATAGACTCTCATTTAGGGTTAATCGTCTTTTCTACATCTCAGTCTTTTAGCATTAATGTAATTTTATAGTGCAAATCCTTGAATCATCTTCCTTTTGCAGAAAAAAAAAATGCTTAAATTTTCTCTCATTTCTACTCCAGATGCTCCTAAATTTTTACTCCTTTATATATATTCTCTCAACTACTTTTCTCCTTGCATTTATCTAAACAACAGACAAGGAATTCAGTTTTTATATCATCATTTAAAGAACAAGCTCCAATTTCAGCAGCGTCATTTTCCCCCTCTGTTGTGAAAACTGTGGGAGTCTTACTTCAAGGAAGGTTTTTTCTTGTTTCTAACATCAGCTACATGAGAGCCTGTGTCAACCACAAAGAGAACAGGATCACGCACATCATGGAAAGGTAAGACTTGGCTATTTCACCCACCTCAAGACAGCTCCAGACCTGTCCATCTGTAGGAGTTCCTAAAACGGGCCCTGCTGATCCCATTTCACTCCCCCCCCCTCACCCCGCCTCCTAGGTACCCAAGTTGCAGCAGACTTCTTGTGGCCTGACTGGGGTTTGGCAGTATGTGATCCTTATTACAAATCTCCATATTTCTCCTCTCTTTGTCTTACAGCTTCTCATTTCCAGTTTTCATGAAAACTATATACATGAAAAAAAAAAAAAACCACATTAAAACAGTTGATTCCACGTGCTTTCTACTACCTTGGCATTGTTTTCATTAAATATCTTCCTCCAGGACATTATCATCTATCCAAATGTCTGTATCCTCCTGATTCATTCCCCACGGTTTTCTTTCTCTCCTAAGCTCCACACAAATACTCTCAATTATCTATTGAACACTTCCTCCTGGATATTTCCCAATCATGCCAAATCAAGACCATTGAAACAATAACTTCAACCGATTCATTCCAAATCCACTCCGCCTTCAGAATCTCCCCTCTGCTACTATCAGCATTCACCTCCTCACTCAAACTAGAACAATTCTCAACTCTTCTACTAATATAATCTTCCACATTTAACCAACAAGCCCTTCTTTGTGAAGAATTTCTAAACGACTTCCCTACATTTCAACTACACTCACTTAACTTCTCTCTTGCTTGTGCTATAGAAAAGCTTCTTCCATACTCTTCTTACCCCCTCATTCCTGTCTACCCTTCACACACACACACACACACACATTATTCTTTGTTAAAAATGAATATTTTTGTAGATTCTGTGTTGCTCCACATACCACAGATGCATAATTAAATGCAGATCTTTGCCGCCCCTCATTCAACTTGCATGCAATTAAGCATCATTAGGTTCTCTGGAAAGTGGTTAGCAGCCTTGAAAACAATAGATGGCAAGAAATTTCTGAACGTAAGTAGTGGAAGTCTCTCTCTGTGACTAAATGGAATGAGAAAAATTACATAACAAGAGAAGACAAAGATTTCTGAGCCTTGTGAGAAACAAGAACAATATTCAGTTAAGGTATGCTGTCAAGGACATGTCAGCTTGTACTTCTGAGATAGTGGATGAGGAAATAAAGATAAGAATGGACGGGATGCTGAAGTAGTCTAACAATGAAGGTTCCTGAATGCTTGTGAAAGGAGTATGAAGATGCTTTTCTGAGAAGACTAATATTGATAAGCCTTATTTTCTATATCTTGATCATATTGATTAAACATAACTTGCTAAGTTAATAAACTGACATGGATAAGCTATTTGTTCCTATGTTTTTTAACTAAACCATTGGACTAGGATAAGCACAATTCTGAAATTTCAGAATCTTTTGATGTAATGAGTGCCCACAATACTTGAGATATTACTACCAGGATAAAGAGGAAAATATGAAAATGTACTATTCTACTAAAATAATTTCAGTTTCCCATGACTATAGAATGAAAGCAGCACTCCTTCCAGGAAATGAAAATTCTTTACAATCAGAAGCTTCTCTTCCTTTTTATCTCCTATATGTAATACTCTGCACAGGCCATAGTCCTTAGGACACAAATAGGACACTCACAATGGGTAATGTGGAAAGTTTCATAAAAGGGCCAAATACATGTTAGGTAACGTAGTAAAAACAGTTCAAGAGAATAATTGACAGAAATGACATCATAAAACATTAACAGAAGTTTGGTTCATGACTTTTCTTATTTAAAATACATACACATATATGCAAGAAATGCCCAACCAAAGTAGAAATTCAATTCAGGCCAAAGCATAAACCTTCAGTCCAAATGTAAAGCATTGGACTCAATAAAGCACAATTCAATTTAAAGTTGAACAATAGGATTAACAATATTATCTATATGTATAAAGTATGTTCAAGATACTAGTGGACATAACCATGCTCATGTCTTTGGCAAAATTTTCCTTCCCTAGTTTTAATGTACTATTGGTCTCACAGAAAATGACATGTTAATTTTTGTAAGATGTTTTATTTGTTTTTTAATGAGAAAAGAGAATTCATTTTTCTATGAAAAATTGGTGCTATAAAATTTGGGCCTTGGGGCTGGCCCTGTGGTATAGTGGGTTAAGTCTCCACCTGCAGCACCAGCATCCCATATGGGCACCAGCTGGAGTTCCTGCTGTTCCACTTCTTAACCAGCACCCTGCTAATGGCCTGGGAAAGCAGTGGAGGAGGGCTCGAGTACTTGGGCCCCTGAACCCACATGAGAAACCTGGAAGAAGCTCCTGGATCCTGGCTTCAGGCTGGCCCAGCTCTGGCCATTGCAGATATTTGGGGAATAAACCAGCAAATGGAAGACCCCTCCCTCCTTTCCTCCCTCCCTCTCTCTCTTTCTCTCTCTCTCTGTCTCTGTCTCTCTTTCTCTCCATTTCTCTCTGTAACTCTTGCTTTCAAATAAATAAAATATATCCTTAAAAAAATTGGGGCCTATGAAGCCGACGCTGTGGCATGGCAGGTGAGTACACTGCCTGCCGTGCCAGCATCCCATGTGGACGCAGGTTCAAGTCCCGGCTGCTCCACTTCTGATACAGCTCTCTGCTATAGCTTGGGAAGGCGATGGGGGATGGCCCAAGTCCTTGGGCCCTTGTGCCAGCAAGGGACACCCAAAGGAGGCTCGAGGCTCCTGGCTCCTGGCTTCGGATCAACATAGCTCTGGCTACTGTGGCCATCTGGGGAGTGAAACAGCGGATGAAAGACCCCATTCTCATTCTCTCTCTCTCTCTCTCTCTCTCTCTCTCTCTCTCTCTGCCTCCCAGCTTCTGCCCAATTCTTCATGCCTTCTTGTGTAATTACACCTGAGCAACTCCCAACCTGTGTGTACTGATGGTCCTCTTCCCCACTTAATGCTGTATAATTGTTCAAACCTGGTTAATGCCACTGTTAGGATCATTGGTTACTATCCTCACTCTGTCTTTTATGACCTTGTCTAAATATGATCAGAGTCGGTAAACTTGGAAGGCTTCCATAGCCTTGGCAACTCATGACGATAGCCTAGGGTGGTTACTGGCGCCATAAACTAGAGTGTCAATTTGTTGGGTCAACAACAGGAGCCACTGTGCACTTGCTCCTCATGTGGGATCTCTGTCCTTAATGTGCTGTACATTGTGATTTAATGCTATAACTAGTATTCAAACAGTATGTTTCACTTTGTGTTTCTATGTGAGTGCAAACTGTTGAAACCTTTATACTAAATTGATCTTCTGTATAGAAAGAGAATTGAAAATGAATCTTGATGCAAATGGAAGGGGAGAGGGAGCGGGAGAGGGGAGGGTTGCAGGTGGGAGGGAAGTTATGGGAGGGGGAAGCCACTGTAATCCATAAGCTGTACACTGGAAATTTATATTCATTAAATAAAAGTTAAAAAAAAAAGAAATAAAATCTGAAAAATTATTTAAAAAATTGGAGCCTTATAATTTAGTATCATCTGGTGAAAGAAAGTTTCTGACTCACGTGAAAAGCAAGAGTCCAGAAACGAAGCAGTGCATTAACAGTAACCAGCGTACTCTCATTCACTTCATTGCCCTTCCACAGATTATGTTCAAAGTAAACAGGGCAGAGAAATCAGAGACTCAGGGCATTTGCAATGGGTTTTATGTCCCACAAACATCAACAGTAGGGCTAGAATATGAATCTAAATCTCCTAAATGACACTCTAGGAGTGATATATATGAAATTTAAATTATATCCAATCAAGCAGTCATGACTATTAGGCACTAAGTTCCCTGAAGTTAGATGATAAGGAATTTTAACCCTTGGGTATTTACAATCTTGTTTGCCAAAAGAAATACAAAAATTTGATAATACTACTCATAAATTCACTCTGAGGTCTAAAAAGATTTTTAAATACAGCACTATACATAGAACCAAAGATAAACCTCTCTGATTATTGTGCTCTGATGTGGCAAATGTGTGGTAAACCTTTCCTAAAAAGACTGTCTCTGATTTCTTACCAGCCCTTTTCCCAAGCAACTTCTACAGCCAGTGGCAATTTGTAAGTGCTTCCTATGGTATGCTAAAGTCACAAAAATGCACTGAAGAAAATGGTTCTTATATATATTTAGAGAAAAAGTGTATAATTATTCATATTACTTGGTGTCAGTATTTAATTGCAAATTACATGGTATTTTGAAATGTCTCTGTGGTATGATAACATTACCTTTGATATTTTAAGCTTTGAATGTCAGTTTTTATGCTCTTCAAGGCATTTATGGCAAAAAAAATGCACTATACTTACCTTTAAATATATTTGCAAATATTTTAGAATTAGTTTTTTTTTAAAAGATTTATTTTATTTATTTGAAAGCCAGAGTTCCAAAGAGAGAGGTCTTCCATCTACTCATTCACGCTTCAAATGGATGCAACAGGCAGCGCTAGGCCAGGCCGAAGTCAGGAGCCAGGAGCTTCTTTCGGGTCTCCCACATGGGTGCAGGAACCCAAGCACTTGGGCTATCCTCCGCTACTTTCCCAGGCACATTTCCCAGTGCAGGGAGCTGGATCAGAAGTGGCACAGCTAGGACTAGAAATGGTGCCCATATGGGATGCTGGCACCAGGCCATGGCTTTAAGCCCCTGTTCCATAGTGCTGGCACATAGAACTAGTTTTAAAAATTAAACCATGGGGGCCGGCACCGTGGCACACTAGGTTAATCCTCTGCCTGCAGCGCCAACATCCCATATGGGTGCCGGGTTCTAGTCCCGGTTGCTCCTCTTCAGGTTCAGCTCTCTGCTGTGGCCTGGGATAGCAGTGGAGGATGGCCCAAGTGCTTGGGCCCCTGTGCCCACATGGGAGACCAGGAAGAGACTCCTGGCTCCTGGCTTCAGATCGGCGCAGCTCTGGCTGTTGTGGAGAGTGAACCAATGGAAGGAAGACATTTCTCTCTGTCTCTCTCTCTCACTGTCTGAAAACTCTACCTGTCAAATAAATAAATAAATAATCTAAAAAAATTAAATCATGGTGATTTTTGATCCCTCCTCCTAACCCCTACCCAAGTCATTCAAAAGTCATATTAGGGCAAAAATTGATTATTTAGTATGTTTATTCTTTGGAAAATAATGAATGCATACTTTATTTTTTCTGATGGTGATTTTAAAATTAATGCATTATTATTCAGGGAAATATAGGATGAGGACAAAAATTACATTTTTCCTGAGGCTTAACCTGTGGTTTTAAGATCAGTAATAAGTTAACCCTGTAATGGTAGGTAGAAAAATGAGATAAATTATATACATCATTATATCAAGTATAACACTTTATGCAAAAAGGAAACTCATATAGTATAATGATAACATTTATTGATTGCTTATGATTAGCAAAACAGAATGTTTGGTAAGGGCATCATATATAGTATCTCATTTGTTCCTCATAATTTTAACTTTTAAAAGATTTATTTAACTTTAAAAGATTTATTTTATGTTTTAGAAAGGCAGAGTAAATGAGAGAACAAGGAAGAGACAGAAAAAGAATCTTTCACCTGCTGGTTCACTCCCCAAATGGCCACAGTGGCTTGGGCTGGGCCAGGATGAAGACAGGAGCCTGGAGCTTCTTCCAGGTCTACCACATGGATGCAGCTGACTAAGTACTTGGGTCATCTTCCATTGCTTTCCCATTGCATTAGCAGGGAGCTGGATAGGAAATGGAGCAACTGGAACTCATACCTTGCCCATATAGGATGCAGGCATTGCAGGCAGCAGCTTAACCCCCTATGCCACAATGCTGGCCCTGATTTTTTTTTTTTTTACTTTTTTTTTTTTTTTTGACAGGCAGAGTGGACAGTGAGAGAGAGACAGAGAGAAAGGTCTTCCTTTGCCGTTGGTTCACCCTCCAATGGCCGCCGCGGTTGGCGCGCTGCGGCTGGTGCACCGCGCTGATCCGATGGCAGGAGCCAGGTGCTTCTCCTGGTCTCCCATGGGGTGCAGGGCCCAAGCACTTGGGCCATCCTCCACTGCACTTCCTGGCCACAGCAGAGAGCTGGCCTGGAAGAGGGGCAACCAGGACAGAATCCGGCTCCCCGACCGGGACTAGAACCCGGTGTGCCGGCGCCGCAAGGTGGAGGATTAGCCTAGTGAGCCGCGGCGCCGGCCCTCTGGCCCTGATTTTTAAGTATTTATATTCACTTTACAGTGAGAAGCTGGAAAACAAAAAATTAAGTAAATATCCAATTTATATGAAGTGACTATGGGATTAAAATTCAAAATTTTCTAATACTAGCCATTGGTTTTTATGTTGTAATCTTCACCATCTCATAATATCAGGGTAGTTAAGTTTAATATTGAAAAAATAATTTTTAAGAAAAGAGCTTTTCTTTCTATAGAATATTAGAACATAGACTGATTGTTGATACACAAAACAGTTTTATTATCCATCTGTTCCTTGGGTCATCTTTTGTTAACAGAGATTATTTCACTTCATTTTAAAATAATCAAAGCATTATTAAATTCCAAGACTTAATTTATCATTTCATACTAATTCATATCAGTTCTTTCCAATGTCTGAGGTGTATATTTTGATTTTCTATATACATCTTTATAAATATATGTTACAAATATGTATATTTGAAAGGCAGAAAGACACAGAGAAAGAGAGAGAGAGAAATCTTTGATCCACTGGTTCACTCCCCTAATGACTGCAACAGCTGAGGCTGAGCCACGCTAAAGCTAGGAATCAGGAACTCCATATGGATCTACCTCATGGTTGGCTAGGACCCCAGAACTTGAGCCATTGTTGGCTTCTCTCCAGGCACGTTTTTAGGGAACTGGATGGTGAGCAGAGTAGACAGGACTATCACTGGCACTCAGATAAAGGATGCAGGCATCACAAGCAGCAGCTTAAGCTGCTGCACCACAGCACCTGCCCCCAATGATACCTTTTAATTATCTCCCATAAGAAAGCACGTGCTGTCCAACAAGTACTGCAAAGCCAAGGACAGAAGTGGTTAACTTGGGTAGTCCATATTTTAAAAATAAATTTCTACTCCAAAATATCATGTGAAATGTTTCTATGTGTGTGTATGTGTGTCTGCGTGTGTGTGTGTGTGTGTGTGTGTGAAGAAATATGTATGCCTGGGTCATTTCATGACATAAAATTCTAGGAACCTTCACAGGTAAATAGATGACTAACTTTTAAAGACATTAAAGATATATGGAGAAGCATGGATAATAATCAGTTGATTTTTCAAATATTTTAACTATTAAAATAAAGCATTATGCATAATTCAAACTAACTGTTAAAAATAAAAATAAAATATATAAAAATTATGAGTAAGATAATATTTTTCTTATTATTTTAGGAAATTTAAGCTAGATAAAAGTGAAACAATATGAATACAACTTCTAAAATATACATAATGAATTATGCCAGCACTAACGAGACAAAGGATCTCACAGAATCTATGCTGCATCATTTAATCCTTGAAACCAATTACTTTGCTTTTCCATGCATGGCATTCATTCTCCTTTGGGGGAAAAAATAAACAAGACATGTTAACTCATATTTTATTTAAAATTTTAATCATTACATGAAAACATTCTTTTGTACATTTTTAAAATTATTTATGTATTGATTTAGTGAAAGGCAGAGTGACAGAGAGAGGAAGAGATGAGAGAGAGAGAGAGAGAAAGAGAGAGAGAGAGAGAGAGAGAGAGAGAGAGAGAATACAGCATCCCCTGGTTCACTTTCCAAATGGCCACAACAGTCCATTCTGGACCAGGCTGAAGCCAGGAGTTAAGAACTCCATCCTGGCCTCACACATGGGTAGCAGAGGCCCAAGTAATTAGGCCATCTTCCGCTGTTTCCGGGTGCATTAGCAGGAAACTAGGTCAGAAGAGGAGCTGCAGAAACTGGAGCAAGGCACTCTAAGATGGGATACCTGCATTGTAAGCATTGATTTAACCTGCTGTGACAAAATGCCAGCACCTCTTTCATAAATTTCTATTAGATTTCTTTAAGATTAAAAAATCTTGGCAAAAGAAAAGATCCAAAGTTTATTATTAGGCATCATGCTGGAATCCTTAAAATAATTCCCTTATTTGTAGTAGATGTTATTTGCCCTGTTTTGTATGTAAGGAAACTGAGGCCAGAGAAAAGCCAACCAAAATATTCGAGCAATTATGTTGTTTCTTCAAGAGAAAGTGGGGCAGGCGCTGTGGCTTAGTAGGTCAAGCCGCTGCCTACAGTGTCAGAATTGCCTGTGGGTGCCAGCTCATGTCAATCCAGCTCTCAGCTATGGCCTGGGAAAGCAATAGAAGATGGCCCAAGTGCTTGGGCCCCTGCAGCAGCCTGGGAGACACAGAAGCCGCTCTGGGCTCCTGGCTTTGGATTGGCTCAGATCCAGCCATTGCAGCCATTTGAAGGTGAACCAGCAGATGGAAGATCTCTCCCTTTCTGTGTGTCTCTGTCTCTCCCTCTCTCTGTCTGTAACTCTGCCACTCATATAAATAAATAAACCTTAAAAAAAATAAAAAAAAGAGAAAGCATCATCATGTCCATTAGTAATATGTATTCTGGAAAATGACGGAATTTACTTTCAGGCTTTTAAATTGCCCTGGAAGTCTTTAGCTGGCATTTTTCTTAACCTTTAAACTTGTATTTTCTATTTTTTTTTCACTTAAACACCTGATTTTACTTCTTGTGATAGTCTAGGATCTCTGCCACTTCAGCCAAGTAGGGAGATAATTACATATTGCTCACTTTCACTGTAGTAGGTTTCAAAGGATGTCAGGAAAAGTCTGAGATTCTATGTTTTATGAGTAACATTATATAATTTTTCAAAAATTTATATTTTACAGTTTTGTTTCACATCACAAGGTCTGCCAGGAAGGCCCAAGGATCCCTCCAGGGATGTGACCCCAAAGAGCCCCTTCGTTCCAGAGTGCATTACTTCCTGGTACTCTTTCCTTCACTTAGCTCTCCCTCCTGCTTCAGAGGCTTGCACACTTCCACAGGAACAGATAAAAAAATAGACTTTTGTTGGATGATTTAAGTTGAGCAGATGATCTGATCAGTGAAGAGAAATTGCCTCCTCTTTCGAGGAAGGTGCATTAACTATTTTGTTTCCATGTAACCCATGAAGCTTTTTAAAGATAGCTGATTTCTCCTTTATTTATTTTCTGCAGTTTCTCACATATAAACTATTCCTCTAATTGCTAGTGCAACTCAATTTAATAACAGTAACTAATGGTCAGGCTCTTTTGAAAATGATTTACCATCTTTAAAGCTGCTTTTTATGTTATTTAGAATAAATAGTGACAGTTTTATTAGTTACTATAGCAACCTGAAATTCCATTTAAAAATGTGATATTCCATTTTCTCTGGAGGCATTTTAATTAAAACATAGTTGCATTTACTAAAATGAAAATCTAATCTGCCCATCATGGCAGGAGGGTATTTGATGTAGCTGTGTACGATAACATAAGGAATACTTACTGAAAATGAATTAAATTTGCAAAAATATGTTTTTCACTGCTTAAATGTTTTACTAATTAGGTTCACTTAGTTCTATCATCACTAACTATAATTTAATATTCTCGCATTCTTGTTTTGCTAAATCTGCTGTACTTGTTACTTGAATACCAGATATTATTTTATACTTCTCTCTCACCCTGTTTTACAAGTCTACTAGGTAAACAAATATCATTCAGCTTCAAGACTGAGCTCAGATTCTTTAAACAATTTTGACCATTTTTCTCCTAGGAAGAATTTCCCACTCCTCTTTGTACTCTTGATGCTTTCTATATAGGTCACTAATATGTTTAATTCTCTTTCCTCTTCACTGATTTGATATGTCTCAAGGGCAGGGCTGCATTGGTTTCCCAGCATCTAGTTCTAATTCTATCACTCAGAATAATGCTTCTCCATAAGATAGTTAAAGCCAAATAAACACATATCTATATAGATATATAAGAATTAGTAATAATAAACCAAACAATTGGAGGCAATAATCTATAAAGGGACACACTTGAAAGATATAATAAAAAGATAAAACTGCTTTTTTTCTACTTGTGTATGTAAACTTTTACCATAGCTCACCTATTTTCATAAGCTTTACCTTTATTGAAATTTTTCTTAAGCTACTATTAAAAAGGGGCTTTCTTTGCATAGTTTAGACACATTGTTGAATATAAAAGGTAGCTATAGGCCACAATGTATGACATAATTCTGCACAATGTGCTCTAAATGAAAACAATAGATTTGCACAGGTGTGTGGATTTTAAAAAGTGTTCATTATGGTATCAGCAATGGTGACATCAAGGTATTAAATTTATATGTTGTCTCAGTAAAGAAGTAATATTCCAGATGATTTTGTAGACCATAAAAATAAAGATTCCAGTAGAAAATAACCGACAAGGGAATTTATACAGTCAATGTAGCCTTCCACTTCCCACATTATGAAATGTGTTGCTAGATCCTTTTCATCACAATCCAATTATATCATAAATAGAACATTTCCACGGGGCATAGTTGATTCCACAAAAGGTAGTGAAGTCTATAATTATTCTCCTTAGATGAAAAAAAAAATAGTATGACTTGATGCTGGAATAGTACATAACCCCAACTAAATGAGTGGCTCTGAGGACATTGTGCAATGATAAAACTGACGCAAGGACACTCAGTTTCGGCTGGGGTGCCCTGGAGCAGCAGCACTGTGAATTCCCACTGACTGTGGCCCCCATAATGTCAGCACGGGTACTGGCAAACAGGAACAAATCCTCTCTGGAAGACTTTCCAGTTTATGTTGTTTAATATCCTCAATGGACAATGTGGCCGTTTGGTGAGTGAACCAGAAGATGGAAGATCTCTCTGTTTCTCTCTCTCTCTCTCTCTCTCTCTGTAATTCTGCCCTTCAAATAAATAAAATAAAATCTTTTTTTAAAGGGTTAGGAAAAATATGAAACAAAAAAGTAGGAAGTGGTAAATGGAAATATATAGATGTATACACTCCTAGCACCTCTTATGATTATCATAATATTAAGCACAGGGACAATATTTAAATAAATAATTTATATTATTATTTTGCCTTTGAATGGAAGATAAATATTTAAATGAATAGTTGAAAGTATATTACCTGCCCTACTCAATGCTAAATCTCAGTAGTAACATTTTTATTATTTTTTGTTCTTTGCAAAACATATGCTTACATCAAATATTGTAAGCCAAATTTTAAAACATAATCTTTCACTTACAGAAATAGGGCTAGGTACATACCATGAGATCGTCATACACATTGAATTCTTTGTTCAGAATTGGTGAAAATGTTGCATTGATTTGCCACCATATTTTGTAAGTTTTTTTTTTTTTTTTTTTTACATTCTCTGTAGCGCTTAAAAATTTACACATGTTTATAAACTTAAATTCTTGAATTCTCAGTAGGAGCTAAATTCTCCTGATCCATTTATCCAATTAAGGAGACAGAGATGCAAAAGACCTAAATAACTTGCCAAATCTTATGTAAGTAGTAAATAGAAACTAAAATTCAGATTACATATTTCCAATATAAGATTTTTTCTATAATACCACATTATATTGCAATTATAGGATAGTTTTTAGCCATGAACAGAAAATAACTAATAAGATTATGTGAGTATTTTACCTCATTAATTCTGAGTGGAAAACTACAGAGAAAAAAACACTGAGCTTAGAAGTTTAATTTTACACTTAAAAGGATGCTTTCCTAAAATATAGTCGGAAATTAAATTCAGTCAGAAAATTAGAAGATATTTATGCATTATTATTAAATTATTAATACATAGTTAATATTTATAGGCACAACTATACGATTTATTTGATTTACTTTAAAATACTTATGATAAAATGTGTGTATCAGAAAGACAGATGATATAAAATGGCAGAATACTTACATAATTGAAGTTGGGTGAGGAGTATAAGGGAGATTATTGAAATCACTCTTTGATGTATATTTAGAAAATTTCCAAAATAAAATGTTTTTTAGTTCAAATTGGTTCAACTTTATGCCAATGAACTTGAAACTTTTCAGTAGAAAGGATAATTACGTAAGGCATATCTTATCTAAACTCATTCTTAAGAAATAAAAACCCTAATACATAATCACTTATAACTGAATCAACAGTTTAAGATATACTCATAAAAATTGAAAGCATACATAGCCAAGTTGCTTACGGAAAATCTAAATTATATGTATATCATTTCACAAAGTGGTAAGCTGGGCGTACTCCTTAATTCATTTAATGAAGGTGGTATAGCATTGATAGCAAATCCAAAAAAGAATGTAATAAGAAATAAAATTTGCAAGTAAATTTCATATGATATCATGAAAATTCATAATAAAAACAGTAACAAACATCATCTGACAATTCCTTAATATAAGTAATGCAGAACAGATTAATATTAGAAAGTCTCTTTATATGCCTTACCTTAGTCGTGACAGGAAAAGTACAATAAACTCAAAAAATAAATGAAGAAAAGATATTAAACATGACTAAATGTGCATTCAGAGTAAAATTAAATAAATAATAACAAACCTCAGGAAACTTGAAATATAAGAGAATTCCTTAAAAAGAGGAAGACTCCCATACAAACCCATAACAAATATAATATACTATACAAATATAATAATATATTCTGTTTGATGAAATATTAAAGCAAATTTTTATGTAAAAAACAGTAACAGTATGTTTGTGATGAACGCCTCCACTGATTTGAAGAATGGAGATTATATCAGAAAAATATTCAAAATCAACTTCCAAGGTTTGTTGAATGCTTTATAATTGATTCAGGGTGACTGATACATTTTGCTCATAACACTGGTTTATAAAATTTTTATAAGTTTAATATATATTATTGAAATAAGGAAGCAATAGTGAAGAATTTTAAAAACACAGAGAAGGATAGTAAAATCGAGCTATAAGTTTGTCCTCCAGTTGTCTTTAGATAAAAACCAATCATTTTTCATATTCCATGGTCTCCCTCTTTGCATTTGTAAATAATTAGTTTTTTAAAATTCCCATTCTGGAAGCTTGAGCTTTCAAGGACAAGCTGTGAAATTCAAATTTTTTTTTTTTTTTTTTTTGCTTTTGTACTTGTTTTTGTTTTGCTTTACTCTTGCCCTGATACCAGCTGCAAATGGAAATCAATTTGATGACAGTGGAATGTGCAGTTGGGAGACTCAATGGTGCTTTAATTATGAAGAGTACCTAATGCTATGTTAAAGAATATTAACATTTTTTTTTGACAGGCAGAGTGGACAGTGAGAGAGAGAGACAGACAGAGAAAAGTCTTCCTTTTTCCGTTGGTTCATCCCCCAATGGCCGCTGCGGCCAGTGCACCGCACTGATCCGAAGCCAGGTGCTTCTCCTGGTCTCCCATGCAGGTACAGGACCCAAGCACTTAGGCCATCCTCCACTGTCTTCCCGGGCCACAACAGAGAGCTGGACTGGAAGAGGAGCAACCGGGACAGAACTGGTGCCCCGACTGGGACTAGAACCCAGTGTGTCAGTACCGCAGGTGGAGGATTAGCATAGTGAGCTGCGGCTTCGGAATATTAACATATTTTTAAAAACATTGGATGTTTCCCAGCAAGAAGGTAAGATATTTAAAATGACATTTTAGGATGATGTGTTGGGCAGCAATGTATAAAACAGGAAAAAATAATATGAAGACCATCAAGATAGTTTAAATGTTATTTTATAAAAAATATTTAAAGACATGGAGCTGGTATTTGGCACTTTGGTTAGGATGTCCCTTAGGGCATCCACAACACATAGCAGAGTGCCTGCTTTCAAGTCCTGGTTTGGCTTCCAATTCTATCTTATGCTAATGTGCGTCCTGGGAAGCAGCAGACAATCAGACAAATATGTGCGACCCAGCCACCTACACAGAAGAGCTGGGTTGAGCTACAGGTTCCTGCCTTAAACAGCATCCAGCCCCAGTTGTTGTAGGTATTTGGAGAGTGAAGAAGTAGATGGAAGATCGCACCCCCCATTTCTCTCTCAAATAAATAAAAATAAATAAATAAATAAAAAACTTCTAAATTGTCTGTACAAAGATGCTTTAGGGTTGGTTACTTTTGAGGATTGGGAGGAGGAATGTGATCCATGCCTCTTTTTAGCTTCTGGAGATTTGATGGCCATCTTTGAGGTTCCTTATCTTGTGGCTCTCTGCCTTTGCCTTTACATGGCATTCTCCTATATTCATGTCTGTATCCCAATTTCCCTTTTTTATGAGGATGACAATGATGCCTGATTAGGGATTTACCTACTCCTAGATGACCTTTCTTAACTAACTGCACCTACAAATGACTCACTTTTCAAGGTATCCTTCTGAAGTACTGAAAGTTAGTATTTCCACATATGAACATCTGCAGAAATATTTCAGCCCATTTTTAAAGATATATCTATTTACTTGAAAGGCAGAATTTCAGAAAGAGAGAGAGAGAGAGAGAGATCTTCCATCCACTGGTACGTTCCCCAAATGGCTAGTGCTGGGCCTATCTGAAGCAAGGAGACAGGAGCTCCCTCCAGGTCTCCCACATGGGTGCAGCAGCCCAAGTATCTGGGCCGTCTTCCACTGCTGCTTTCCCAGGCACATTAACAGGGAGCTTGATCAGAAATGGAGCAGCTAGACTCGAACCAGCTCCCCTAAGGGATGACAGCTCTGCAGGCAGTGGCTTCACAGGCTGCACCACAGTGCCAGCACCAGCATGATTTTTAATAACAATTTTTGCAGGTGAGTAAACAAGAAACAAGCTACATCAGTAGCCAATGGTCACCAAGACAGAAAGTTATGGAGTCAAAATTTGCATTCGAGCTGTCTGGCCTCATAAGGTATTTGTAGATTAGGAGGTTGTCTTACTCAGTGTGTACAGCACTTACAAGGATTGCTTCCACTGTATGGGAAAGTGATGACTTAAGAAGTGAAACTGGGTATATGAACACTGGTAACTACAGATGAGTGTGAGGGATAGATCAAATGTGGAAATCTGACTGTGGAATATTCACTTTGCCATCCAACCCTTTTGCAGGAGTCTTCCTAGAATCTAACAGTTTTTGTTAACTTAGGAAAGCTAAGGGAAAGAGGGCTGATGGTGATGGGACAAGTACTCTAATCTTAAGAGAATTAGAGATATGAAAAGTTGTTTTTTGTGGAGATCAGTTTGACCTAACTATAGTACCTTATCTTTTCAGATCAAAATGTAGATAATACCAAAGGTCTACAGACCTATTTCAATCTTTTGTTATTACTCAAATGCTTCCACTTTTTTCTGTATGCTACATAATGAGGAGCACCCTTACCATAGCACAGATTGTCTTGTCTACACTATTTTCTTGCAACTTGATCCTAGACACAATATTGTTTAAAGTGTTTACTGCCCCCCAATATTCTTTGTACATGTTTTCCAGTTATCCTGGATTTTCTTTAGAATGTAAAACACTTGTCCTAATACTCTTTAGCAACTTTGTCTCAAAGTCATCCTCCAAGGCTGAGTTTACTGATGGCCTCCTGAGCGTGCCATATGCTTTCATATATCCCTTCACTATGAGATAAAATCATAGTCTGTTCACTGTTACTTCCTTTTTGGGGAAACTTTCTGATTCTTGCAACAGTATTAATCTATTCACCCACTGTGTTAAACCATTGTACTAGGTAGCTATCTTTCTGCCTGGCTAAGTCACCAGCTACTTATAAGAATTACCCTTGTCTTTTCCTTTTTAGATCTCCAGCAACAACAAGTGTAAGTAACATATAATGTGTTTTTGAACAAATATAATGAATGTATACTCTACTTCCTCAAATTAGACCTAAATTCTCTGCCTGGTTTTTAATCTTCCCTTATAGTAGCAAACCATCCAGACAAGTCCTGACTAGAGGGTAAATCTCAATTTCAAAATTATTTAAGAGACTTACAGATAAAACTGTGGAATTTTTAAATATGAACTTAATTCACATTTTTAAAAGCTGAGCAAATGCTTCAATCTTAGTCATATTTTAACTTGGGGCATAGCCAAAAATAGACTAATTACATGTGTCTTGAAATGATAACAGATTTGAAATTTTTTTTGTGTGAAAAATAAGAAAAGCATGAGAATTAAAACACATTTCTGAGATTAAATGACTATAGAATTATTAAACATATGAGACAATGGCATTTTCAAAAATAACGCATTTTAAGTACATATTGAAAAATCTGCAACACAATCATAACTAATTATTTGAGGGGCCGGCATTGTGGCTCAGAGGGTTAAGCAACTGCCTGCAAGGCCAGCACCCAATACAGACCCAGGTTTGAGTCCCAGTGGCTTTACTTCCAATCCAACTCCTTGCTAATGCATCTGGGAAAACAGCAGAAGATAGTCCAAGTACTTGGGCCCATACCACCCATGTGGGAGACCCGGATAAAGCACGTGGTTCTGATTTGGGGCTGGCCCAGCCCTGGCCATTGCAGCCATTTGGGGAGTGAACCAGCAGCTGGGACATCTCTCTCTCCCTCCCTCTCTGTCTCTCTCCCTTTCCTCTCTCTATAATTCTGCCTTTCAAACAAAAAAAATTCTTTGAAATAGCCAATGTGAATAGCTAAAATTGTTATTGTGTGTTTGTCTTCATTTAGGACATTTGTACGCCTTAATTGAAAATTAAATTAACTCTTACATTCTAGGGAACGTGCACTTGCAATCTCTTCTACACCATCAGATTATGCAGAATTTCATGTTGGGTGTCCACTACATCTGAATGCACCTTCCATGAACACTTATGTTTCCTACAAATCACCTTTACGTAGAACTCTTCATTAATCCTTGTTATTGTGAAAATGAAATTATTCTGCCCCCATGATATACATCTGCTCTCTATCTGGAAATATTGCAGAGTTCTATAAACTGTGAAGTTTTTTTTTTAATTGAAAGTTGTTGGTATTGCAGCATATTGTGAAATAGTCTTAGACATAGCTTCAAAGGAATTCATAAATTCAAATTCCATAAAGGAGTCAGGCAAGTAAATATATGGGCAGTGTACATAGCTTGTGTTACAAATGTAAGCACAAAACCCTCAACTGTAGGGTCCTATAGTTGCTTCATTACAGAAAATTTTGTCATGTAGAGTAGCAAGAATGAATTCCAGCATCTTAACTTTCTGAAATTGCATATTTCTAAATTGTTCTAAATAATGCAATTTTTGAAGCCTGGTATGGGTCAAGAAAAATATGCTCTGGGCAGGATATGAAAAGTGAGAATCTAGTTTACATCCTCCATGGCATAAATTGTGTCAAATATATTTTGCTTCTTGGAGATTAATTCTTACTATGATGCAACCTTGGAGTTCAGAAAATTTCGAAATGAAACAGTCAAGTTAGGCAACCAATCTAGGTTTGTAGAGTTTATGGGATAGGAAGATTGAATGCTTCAAAAAACTTAGAATGAAGCTTGTTTTAAATAGAAAATTTGAAGATAAGTAGCTATATAAACTTCAACAATAGGTGAGAAACATAAAAAAAATCAGTGAGGTACACTGGGCACTGATCTGAATTACCAATTCTGCCTGCTGAAATTCTTTAGTAAATTATGTTCCCTTTTCAAAATTATATATCTATACTTTTTAAATTACAAAAGCAAAATATTGAATGATTACTGTATAATACTCATCACTTCATATCATTTTAATCATCACCAATATCATCCTTTATTAGAAATAAGTATAACCCTTACAAATTACCTCTTCTTCAGTATTTCAAAATACCAAATGAATAAAATCTCATTACATAAATATGGAAATAAAGAAATAAATACATGAGAAGGTATTATTTAGTTATTAAGTTAACTAGAATTGATTTTTTTAAGCATAGAGGATTTTTAAAAGAAATTCATGGGAACTGTCTGTTATGAAAATGCTATGCACGAATTTAAAGCCTTTTGAGTCAAAATCATTATTTTTAATTACATTTCTACAAACCCTTACCATCATCAGGCATTCTGTATATATTTATACAAGTTAATTTATCCACTTCCTACTTTTTAAAAATGTCTTATCATAGAAAATATTCTTACACAGTGATTAAACTGTGCTGAGGTTGTGTGACCATGGTTAATTTCTGTATGTGCAGAATCCTTCACAGAATCTACATTATGTCATGTTAAGGGCTTTTGGCAGTACAAAGAATATGATAATTGTTCAACACATGTTATCCATGGCGCTGATGATGGTGATGGTGATGGTGAGCTGTACTTTCTATTTGATTCCATTAGCTTTCTATTCATGTACACTTTATGATATGACCAATCAAGTGAACAACTGCTATTGTGATTACTCCACGTATTCTTGGTGATTCTTATTTATTTGTCCAGAAGAAATTTAAAACAATTATATTAAATCACATGATTAATGGTTTCCTCAAGTTGTCCATATTTTCCTCTGAGCATATTTGGTGAGTCATTTTTTTTCTAGATAATTATTCATTACATAAAGGATTTATAATTCATTAAAATAAAAGTATCTAATTTGATTACATTTCCTTCAATTCAGTTCATTTGTGTTCTCAATACACAAATTGTTCATTAATGTATTCATTTAATCTTCAGAATATATGGAAACCTCAGAATTTATAATTCTATGATTATCAATACAATGATTTTACAATTTATTTTAGCTTTACCCTGTCTGTTAAATAACAATTTCATGGGCACTTTAAATAGTGAAAAAGTAAGAGTTGGTAAAATTTTCAGAGCTCTAGCATGGATCAAGGCAATGTCACCAAAATGTCCACTCATCTTTGCCTTTTTCACCTTTTTTTTTTTTAACTTATTTGACAGTTAAAGAGAGAGAGACAGAGAGAAAGGTCTTCCTTCTGTTGATTCACTCCCCAAATTGCTGCCACGGCCAGTGCTGTGCAGATCCGAAGCCAGGACCCAGGTGCTGCCTCCTGGTCTCCCATGGGGTGCAGGGCCCAAGCACTGGGGCCATCCTCCACTGCCCTCCCGGGCCACAGCAGAGAACTGGACTGAAGAGGAGCAATCGGGACTTGAACCCGGTGCCCATATGGCATGCCAGCGCCACAGGCGGAGGATTAGCCTAGTGAGCCACAGCGCCGGCCCCATTTCACTCTTGTATACTTGCAGAAAAAGTCAGTTTCATTTAAGAATACCTTTAATAAAATAATGTGTTTTGTTCATTTTTAAAAATACTACTTTTAAAACCTGATCGTTGGGCTGGTGCTGTGGCTCAACAGGCTAATCCTCCGCCTAGTGGCACCGGCACACCGGGTTCTAGTCCCGGTTGGGGTGCCGGATTCTTTCCCTGTTGCCCCTCTTCCAGGCCAGCTCTCTGCTATGGCCAGGGAGTGCAGTGGAGGATGGCCCAAGTGCTTGGGCCCTGCATCCCATGGGAGACCAGGATAAGCGCCTGGCTCCTGCCATCGGATCAGCGCGGTGCGCCAACCGCAGCGTGCTGGCCAAGGCGGCCATTGGAGGGTGAACCAATGGCAAAGGAAGACCTTTCTCTCTGTCTCTCTCTCTCACTGTCCACTCTGCCTGTCAAAAATAAAAAATAAAAAAACTGATCCTTGACTATGCAACTAATATTCTGTGTAATGAAGTGGGAAGTACACATCAAGTGCTTTTATACATACCTAACATACAATGGTAGTCTCACGGAAAAGAACTTAGACAGCTGTTGGAGTTGAGATCTAAACTAGCTTTGTCATGAGACATTCTAACTTGAAGGAATAGCAGGCAGAGAAACTATGGTTAATCAAACTTATGTACTTAGCAGACTTTTACTTGAAAGCAATGGGAAGGAGCCCATCACTTCAAGACATCGAGACATTTATTGCCAAAGATTGAATTTTATCCTTCAAGTAAAATACACAATTTGGAAAGCTGCTATTTCAGATGGCCTAGTTGAGAAGGTCCACCTGCAAGAGCTACTATTTGAGCAGACACCTGAAAACAGTAAAATAAAAATATTAAGTCATACGATACTCCAGGAGGAAAGCTTCCCAGCCAGCTAAGTGTTGCAATAAGGGTTTGCAGAATTACCTGTTCTCAGCAGAATTATCTATTCTCTATTCTATTTTATAGAAAATATAAATTATATGTATCTTGAAGATTGACAGCACTTCTGTGAGTATCTGTGATATCCCCATGAACCATGACACTAACTGAAAACATTTTTGATATGACACAAACTTTCTCCTTTGCATTTATTTTACCTAATACGTGTTGATGTCTCAGAGTAGCTGACAAATTAAGTGGTCAGTATGTCTGCTTCTACTTGATAACGAGATATTCATTTATTTTCTGGTGTTGTAATCAGAGCTATCACTCAGTAGTTGACAAACTATTTCTGGATCTCAAACTTCTTGTATATCCCAAAAATTAAGTCATGTATAAATCCTCTTGAATTATGGGATAATTTGCAAAATTTTATAATGTTCTTGAGTTTCCATGTAAACAAATATGAGTAAGGGAAGGGCTGTAGATTAGCAAATTACAAAATGCTTTTAAATGACCAGTATTCAATTAGGCATTTTCCCTTTTACTTCATTCACATGTCTTAACTCTTTGCAGTATTATTAGCTCCATTTTGCAAATGAACACAGAATTTAAGGAACTTGTACAAGACCACAGATTATTGTTACAGAAGAAAACATTATACGAATCCAGATACGAGACACTCTAAGTGCTATCTTCCTATCTGTTTTCAGTTTGTTTTCTTTACTAAACTGAATGTGCTTCTAATTCAATGTTTATGCTATCGCCCTTTTAAAGCACTATGAGTGTCTTTTCTGTTGTCCTTCGGATTAAAACTACACTTTGACAGATATTTCACAAAGTCCTTAGACACTAGCCCTCATTTGCTCAAGATAGGTTGAATTCTCTTGTCATGAGCCATCTTCCAAAATATAAAACACATCACTCTTCCTCTAATGTGCCATGTTTCTGTCATGTCTTGGCCTTTATTGTGGGTTGAATCACAGATTGAGTTATAAAAACTAAGAATCCTAATGGGATGTTTCAACGGTGATATTTCTTTCAATCTCCACGGTGCCTTCTAGTTCAATGAGTCTGAGGACTCAAAGAGCCTTTACTAATAGAAAAGAGAATCAGGCAGCCTTTGCAGATCCAATTCATGGTTCGTTTCCCTCACAAGTCAGGGGAAATATATTTGTTCATGACTAATAATTCTATGATTTGTCTAGGGCAGTGCTGTACAGTTGAACAGTCTGTGGTGATTCGAATGTTCCGTATTTGTGCTGTGCAGTAGGGTAAGCACATGTAGCTATTGAGCACTTGAAAATATAGCTCCTGAAACCAAGGAACTGGGTTGCTGACTGCCTTTTTTTAATTTCAAGAGCTGTAAGTGGCTAGTAGCTCCCACATTTTGAAGCACAGGTCTAGGGAAGTATAAGATAGAAAAAGCAAGAGGAAAAAAGGAACACTATTGAATGAAAGGAAGCAGCATAGGTGTAAAAAAAATTACTGATTTCCATCCTTCTGACTCTATGCCAGTCATTGACAGCTCACGATTCCCTGTATCTTTTGATTAAAAACCAGGAATGTTAGCTTACAGCTGCCGTTATCGGGAAAGTCAATTATGACTTCAAACAAACAATAATGGAACAATAATGTAATCTTTTCTCAAAATGTTTCTAACATATGCATACTGGAGAAGAGCTGATTAAGTGGAGATGGTTAGTTAAATACAGTAGTTCCATTTCTTTAAAACATGGAATTTTAACATTTAAATTTTCACTGTTGTATTGTCTTTGGGTTCTTTTTCTATTCTATTGACATTGCCACTACAGGCTTTCACCAGAGTGGTTAACAAACATTTTCTATAAAAACAGTAAAAGTATAGATTAACTTCATGAAAATATAACTAAAAAGGAAATATAAGTCACAATATACTCAGTGATGAATTATATTTCGTCATGAGATGCTAAACAATGATAAATTTATTAACCAAAAATTATGATTTCCATATTGAGGAGCCTTTTTTTAACCACAAAAATGTCTATACACACTATAAAAAGGTACAAATTAAATGATAGCATTGGCATATTATATAAAAACATGTAGGTAAATAACAGAACAGACAACTGAAAGAAAGAGCAAGACAATCACCACTAGGGATTAGCACTAGAGAATGGGGTTTTCAAAACTGTATTTTTTAACACTATGTCCATAATTGCGGTGGAATGAGAAGGCCATGGCAAATTATAAATTCACTATTTTGGCTGTTTAATTTTTATTTATTTATTTTATTTAAATCGCAGAGAGACACTGCTTATTTCTCCAAATGCCTGCAATAGCCAAGGTTGAACCAGTCTGAAGCCTGGACCTGGGAAATAAATCCAGGTCTCCCTCCTAAGGGGCAAGAATCCAACTTCTTAAGCAGCCACCTGCTACCTCCCAGAGTGCACATTATTAGGAGCCAAGCCAGGATTCAAATCCAGTTACTTCACTATCGCAAGCTGCAGCGTAAGTACTGGCACAGATTCCCACCTGCTCACTATTTTAAGTATCAAAAAAATTAAATTAGCTTTAAAGTCTTTCTTTGGCTTTCATTAAATTTAGACTTTAAAGCAAATGCTTGGGGCCAGCACTGTGATTAATAGCTTAAGGCTGTGGTGCTGGCAGCCCATATGGGTGCTAGTTCATATCCCAGCTGTTTCTTTTCCAATCCAGGTCTCTGTTTATGACCTGGGAAAGGAGAGGAAGAGGGCCCAAGTGCTTGGGCTCCTGCACCCTCATTGGAAACCCGAACAAAGCTCCTGGATCCTGGCTTCCAATCAGCTCAGATTCAGCCTTGTGGCCATTTGGGGAGTGAACCAGTGGATGGAAGAGCTCTTATTCGCGCTCTCTCTCTCTCTCTCTCTCTCTCTCTCTCTCTCTCTCTCTCTTTCTCCCTCCTTCCCTCTTACTCTGCCTCTCAAATAAATAAATGATCTTATTTAAAAACAAAGATCAAATGCTTAGGTCTTTAAAAATGTGGGTATTTTAGACACATTAAAATGAAGAGCTACTTTTACTCTAGAGAGAGAAATATTGTTCAGAATTAGACTATGAAACATAACAAAGTATTTTCTTATCTGAAATGTCCCATGAAAAAATATATATTTTGGATGACTATTATCATCGGACTGGGACTATAAGAGCCTTTCATGGCTGGTGCCGTGGCTCAATAGGCTAATCCTCCACCTGCGGCGCCAGCACCCCCGGTTCTAGTCCCTCTCGGGGTGCCGGATTCTGTTCCAGTTGCCCCTCTTCCAGTCCAGCTCTCTGCTGTGGCCCGGGAGTGCAGTGGAGGATGGCCCAAGTCCTTGGGCCCTGTACCCCATGGGAGACCAGGAGAAGCATCTGGCTCCTGGCTTTGGATCAGCGCGTTGCACCAACCACAGCGGCCACTGTGGGGTGAACCAACGGAAAAGGAAGACCTTTCTCTCTCTCTTTCTCTCTCTCTCACTGTCTAACTCTGCCTGTCAAAAAAATAAAATAAAATAAAAAAAAGAGCCTTTCATTTTTGGATGTGTTCTTTTTGCTGTGATATTACGGGTATTTATTTGGCTTCTTTGCAGTTGCATTATATTAATTTCACAACAACGTTAGAGGTGTTCATGTGAACCATTTTGTAGTAATTTTAGGTTGTATCTCTTGCCTAGCCACAGAGAGATCTTACTTCCTGTCCAAAACAAGTCTTGGGAAACACAAAGCAGACCCTAGAGTTGTGCAATATGGATATGGCCCATCAATCTTTTGAGGTGAGATATTGGTATGGAGCCAAAAAGCTTGGCTGGATGAAAATTGAAAACAGCTGGTTGGGTACTATATGCCAGAAGTGTGAAGATGTCTGACAAACTGCTTATATATAGATCTGGAAGACCAAGGTGGTTGAAACAGAAGTTCTTGAATGAGAGAAATTCATAGAATATGAAAGCATTTACACTTTTCATAGTCGTGGGGAGGATCAATAGAAGAAAAATAGATTCCACATGGATTTATTGCTTTGTGACAAAAAACATTCAGCTTCCTTTTGTATCAGGCATTTTGTACTGTTGCTAAAGAAAATTTCTAGACTAAACTATTGGGCTAAAATTATCAATCATGTAATTTGAGAATTATAATATGATATGAAGTAGTGTACATACTCTTCTCATAAACACAAAAATTCTTGATTTTCCAAAGGCTGTGGTAGTTCTATTTTTGAATTTTATCTTCCTGGCCATAAAGAATTTGTGGTACTCCCCATAGACACAGACATAGTAAATTTTTTTAAACAATCAAGATTTTTTAATTTAAAAAACATACAAACATTGTACTTACTTATGAAGTAATACATATGTTTCACTACCTGTATGCATTATGTATTCTGCCCTAGCTCATCAGAGATCTTCTGGGATCCCATGCAGTCATTATAAGATAACATTATGTTCAGGAGTGAGCCTAAGAGAAATTCTGAAATGGGTATAATGCTGTTTTTTTTTTTTTTAACAGCAGAGAATTTTAAAGTCACCCGCATCAATTCACACTTCTAAAAATATATACATAAATTTTAATTAGAACAGCACAGAATCTGAGCCTACCTTTAAATTAATTGTTGACTGGTCCACAGCTTTATATTTGTTCACTTGGATTTTGTGGCTATTTTCTGAATTAAGAACAGGTAAGCCATTTACTACAGCAGTCTCAAAACTCAGAGAGCTGACAGGTAATCAGTAGCTATTTTTAGAATCCTTGTCCTGTGATTTATTTTCTTGCTCACATCATAAATTGAGCTGTATTTGAACTACACTATTGCACACAGGAGAGTCACCCTGTTGACATAAAGAAAGTAAATATATTTCTGCTACTGCAGCAATTTGAGGATACACTTGAATTTTTATAAAATAATAATAAATTAATGTATGCATGGGGCTTAAGAGCCCAGCACAAAGCAGATCCAGATGCCAAAAGGTCAGAAAACGAGTTGGAGACATTTGTAGGTTTATATCTCCTCCTTTTTTTTTTTTTTTTTTTAAGGAAAAGGGTTTATTGGGGAACACCCAACAGACTGTAGTGAAGGGGCAGTGAAGGAAAAAGAGAAGGAGACTATAAGAGAGAGACAGCGAGGAGGGAGAAGAGAGACGAGAGGAGGAGAGAAGCCAAGAGAAGCCAAGAGAGCAGGGAGCAGAGCCAAGAGAGCACGTGTTCAGGGAACAGGCCCTTTTAAAACTTTGCCGGAGGGTGGGCAGGGAAGCAGGAGCAGTGAATCCCATTAGGATGGGGGTGGAGCCTGGCTCAGGTAGCTGGGCGGTGTGGCCACCTGGCTAAAACCGTGCCAGTTTCCTAACATTCCCCCCTTTTGTTTTTCATAAAGCAGGGTTTGTATGGGGTTACATTAGTTCCAAAAGTCCAGGAGGGGTAGAGGGAGGATGATCTGTCTTTAGAGCTACTTGCTGCTGACACGGGGTGAATTAAATGCTTTGTAAAATCCTACAGGTGCTTTCAAAATACTGTGTACAGTAAGCAAATGCCTCTTGTTGGTTAATAAGTTTATAATTTTAAATGTGGCTACTTAGTCTTTTGTCATCCACAGTTTTATATATCAGATTTGCTGCTCATAAAACTAAAGCATTGTTGGTTTATATCTCCTTTACTCACATTGGCAGTGAGACATGCACAAGGGACAGCTACTTGCCCCTGACAGCAGTGTGGCCACAGGAGATATAGGTCTTTGTGTCTATGATGGCAGTCAAACACACAGAGAGACATCTACATACATTCACACATAGCCACATGCACATGTGCATCCCTCCACAGAAAGCCACACCTAGCCTCATCCTCCATTTGTTTATGGGTTTACAGACAAAAGTGGCACAGAGCCAAACTGTTACATAACACTGTGGGCAGCTAGCCATGCAGGTGGACCTGTCACCATGACACCAGCTACCATATAGAGACCGAGATACGGGAGCAGAGACAAAGGGGCAAGGGCAAAAGATGTGGAAACTTGATAAACACCATCTTCCCCAAGTTCCTCAACAAGTTATCATAAAGACCACATCTTAAAGTGTATTACTGCACTACTTTCAAGTAACTGATAAGATAGTTTAACCTGGGAAAGGGCAGATGAATTCAGTAAAATGCTATTCTAGTATTTGTGAAAATGCTATACATGCAGAATGCTGTATAGAATTCTACTAAGATGTCAATATTGATAATAATTATTAGTCAAATAGTAATAATAAATACCATTTGTTGAGCACATAAAAAGTGTTCAGAAACACACTATATTTTACATCTCTAATTTACCTAAAAGATCATTGTGTAAACATTATTCATTTTCATCTTACTAATGAATACCTATTGTATCAGCTAGGGTCACAGCAGTAAATAGAGGCACACTCACATGGATAATTGAGAATTCGGTAAAGGAAAACTCACAGTCATCCTTTTAGGTACGTATGGGTGATTGGTTGCAGTACCCTCCATGGATAATAAATCCATAGATGTTCAACTTACTTACATACGATGGCATAGTATCTGCATATGATCTATGCATACCCTTTTGTATACCTTTGTCTCTAGATTAATTATAGTAACTTATACAATGTAAAGCCAATGTAAACAGATTTTCTATGGTATTATTTATGGAATAATGAAAAGATAAAAAAGCTTGTATTGTATAGTTTATTAAAGAGGATTTTTTTGTATTTTTCATATGTAATTAGTTGAATCCATATATGGTGAACCTGTAGATATGAAGCTTCAACTGTACAAGGGTACAGGAAGGGATGGAGGAGTAAATGGAAGAGGGTGAAAGCCTAGGAATAAAAACAGAAGACTTACCGGTAGGGGCAAGAACAGAAATCAAGGAAGCAGGTAACAAAACTTGGGAATCCTCTAACTTTTGGAACAGTGTATGAAACAGCTATGACCTTAATAAGACAAACACAGCCACTACTAGGTGCTGGAAACTGAACAACTATCTAGTGAAAAATTCCTTTCCAATACTCTG
Organism: Lepus europaeus; assembly: GCF_033115175.1. Taxonomy (NCBI): domain Eukaryota; kingdom Metazoa; phylum Chordata; class Mammalia; order Lagomorpha; family Leporidae; genus Lepus; species Lepus europaeus. The sequence goes on along the minus strand of NC_084836.1, from coordinate 38,722,963 downwards.
AAAGTACTTCCCATTGGCAAACTTCTTTAAAATAAAATATTTGTTTATTTATTTCAAAGGCAGAGTTACAGACAGAGGGAGGGAAAGACAGAGAAATAGGCCTTCCATCTGCTGGTTCACTCCCCAAATGGCTGCAATGGCCAGAGCTGGGCCAATCTGAAGCCAGGATCCAGGAGTTTCAACTGGGTCTCCCACGTTGGTTCAGGGGCCCAAGCACTTAGGCCATCTTCTCCTACATTCCCAGACCATAGCAGAGAGCTGGCCTCTTGCTTAATTTTCATTGTAGAGATTTTTCATGTCCTTAGTTAAATTTATTCCAAGGTATTTAAATTTTCTTGACACTATTGTGAATGATACTGATCTTACAAGTTCTTTCTCAACCATAGCATTGTTTGTATAAACAAAGGCTATTCATTTTTCTGTGTTCACATTATATCCTGCAACTTTACCAACTCTTATTCTGAAAGTCAAAAGCCAGAATGCAAGAGTCTAGCCTGCATCCTCATAGCAGAGAAAGGGCAGGAAAAGAGCTTGGAGAGGATCTACTGCAGCAAATGAAGAATACCTAGCATCAAGCTCCTGTTGTTTTCTTTTGTCTCTGCAGTATTAGCAACACTAAACAGAATAAAATTAGTGTAGGCAGGGAATTCACATCTAATGTAGCAGTGAAGCAATTCAACAGAATACATAAACTGTATAGCCTTCAATGAGATGCTAAGGGTCCTGGAGAACAAACTAATAAGAAACCAGAGAGAGAGAGAGCACACAGGATATAGGAAATGCAGAAAGGGGACAGGAGTCCAAGCTTTTAACTAGAATAGTCAGGAAAGGTCTCACTGAGGAGATTTTACTTGAGAAAGACCAGAAAGAGAAGGCAGTGTCACCATCTGGGGAGAAGACATTTCCATCAGAAAGATGAGCAAATATAAATATCCATAATAGAACATGATAGGATGTTTGCGAAACAGTGAAGGAGGAAAGATACCAATGTGGTTCTCGAGAAATAACCATGTGATATCATGCAGGATGGGGTGGAAAGGGAATGAATAGTACCAGCAGCAGGACATGGCTGACTTCAGTTTAGCAGCTTAGCTTCACATGAATTGAGGTTCATTGTAGACACCCAGTTGAAGACACCAGAAAAACTGTTGCTGTTTGCTTTGCATGTTAGAAAACAAGCCTGGGGGCTGGTGCCATGGCTCACTTGGCTAATCCTCTGCCTGTGGCGCCAGCATCCCATATGGGCGCTGGGTTCTAGTCATGGTTGCTCCTCTTCCAGTCCAGCTCTCTGCTATGGCCTGGGAAGGCAGTGGAGGATGGCCCAAGTGCTTGGGCGCCTGCACCCACATGGGAGACCAGGAAGAAGCACCTGGCTCCTGGCTTCAGATCGGCGCAGCGCTGGCTGTAGCAGCCATTTGGGGGGTGAACCAATGGAAGGAAGACCTTTCTCTGTCTCTCTCTCCTACTGTCTATCTCTATCTGTAAAAAAGAAAAAGAAAACAAGAAAACAAGTCTGCATCAGGTATGCAAATCTGTGACTTATATAGCCATCTTTCTTCATACATTAAATGAACCAAGGCATAAATCCTCTTAGGAGTTAGGGGAGTTCATAGAGTATGAAGATTGGTATAACAAAAGTGTATATGAGTTTAACAAAGTATAGTGTATATGAGCACTTCCATCCACAATTTCTAAACTTTGTGAGATCATATCAGAATGAACCATAATTAGGTTTTAATTAACTTCAACATGAATAGCTATGAAATTATAAATGAGGCTATATCTATAGACTGAGTTTATTATTATTACTTGTCTTCCCATTGAAAAGTGGACTAGGTCCAGGTATTTTCAAAAAAAAAAATTCTTTTCCTCATTTCCACAATTTTTCATGATCATTCTTTGTTGATTTTCTCCTTTATTTCAGATGTTTGTAGGTGGTCAGTGTTTGTATGACCATTCTTTTGATTTGTAAAAGTATCTCTATTCCAAATGTGTCTTCAATTCCAGCATTTTAGACATACCCAAGGAACGACAGCATAGATTGTGTCATTTATTTGTTCAGAAATACCATTTATTGTTCTCTGCTTTTCTTTTCCAAGGGATTTCACAGATATCCTTCAAATAACCTACCAAGAAATTTCTCCGTGAACTATAATACAGCTTAAAAACCTACTCAGCTCAGGAAACAATGAGTATAAAGTTATAAGAAAGTTGAGAGCCTTGTGGAATTTAAATCAGAAAAGAGGGAAAAGAACAATTTTCTGATAGAACGTCTTCACTGAATTGCCTAAGAACTGTTTTGCCATACAATGTTTACTTCTGCCATAGTTTACTATAGTTTACGGTTATGCCAATCTTCCCACAGAGGAACCTTGGTATTTGGAGTCCCATTCTACTTAATAGCCAAATGTATTACTTTGTTCAACAATGGGTCAACTCATTGATCCTCAACCTGTGACAACAAATTAGTTGCTTATTCACCCTCTGACTTAGAGTCCTCAAAGCACTGTTCTAATTATATGGAAGATTCAGTTTTATGGAAGCACAATTATTTGAAAACATAAAATGAGGCAAATTATTTGGTATATAGGTAGTTATAAAAATTATCTTCCCTGAATTATATCCTCCGCATAATAAAATAATCTTCTTTCTTCATTATGTTCCTGTCATGAATTCCATGTTATATATTAATATTCCAGCTTTCAAAAAATGCATGTGTATGTGTATCATATTTACATAAGAAGTGAATATGACAAAATGTTAAAATTGTTAAATATAGAAATATTTAAAAATAAATAAAATTCTAGAGATAAATTTTTAGGTACTTAGATATTACTTGACTTAAGCAAATCTGAGCATCAAGTACAAAGTATATTATTGTTTTATGAAGCCTCCGTTTTATGTCCAATAATTTTAATATCAATATAATTGACAAAGATGGCCTTTTTTTACATTCCACAAAGTCTGCCAAAATTTAGACTGATTTCTTCCTGTAAATAGGCCCCTGAATTTCCTCCCCAGAAAATTTGCTTTAGAAAACTTGCACTTGTGAATTATTTCTCTGTGCCTTTGTGATTTGTCTACTATAACCCAAGAATGTCTTTGTGGAGTACCTGAGAGTCACCCTCTTGAAATGTAATCATCAAGAAAGATATCTACAAACATACTCTGATTAAGAGAAGATCAGTTCAATAAGTTGAGCTAGGAAAACTGGATGTCCATATGCAAAAAGATTTAACCAAGACCCTGTCTCTGACCCTATACCAAGAATCAACCAAAATGGGTCAAGTATCTAAATGTAAGACTTAAAACTATGAAACAAACAAACAAACAAAAAGTCTTAGACAAAGCACTTAAAAAATTGGCATAGGCAATGACTTTTTGGATAAAAGCACAGATAAGAAAAGCAAAAATAGGTAAGTGGGATTACTTCAAGTTAAGAAGCTTTTTTGGTTTTTTGTTTTGTTTTGTTTTTTGACAAGTAGAGTTATAGACAGTGAGAGAGAGAGAGAAAGGTCTTCCTTCCGTTGGTTCACTCCCCAAATAGACACAACGGCCAGAGCTGTGCCAATTTTTGTCTCTCTCTCACTGTCTAACTCTGTCAAATAAAAAAAAAAAGAAACAAACAAACAACAATCAAAAATAAATTCTGTCAAAGATGTAGAGAAAATAAAATCCTGACACATTTTTAAAGATTAATCTTTCTTGCAAGGTCTTTTTCAGCATATCTCTTTGGAAGAATCCACTGTCTAATGTCTCATTTCTGTGATGTTGGTTGATATGTGTGTTCAGGAGGTGACAGCCCCATCCCTTCATTATAAGATCCACTTTATTGTTTTATTATTCATTTATTTTACCTTTGCACAAATCAATTATTTTATTAATGGTAGAAAAACAGCAGTTTTCTAGGGGCCGGCTCCATGGCACAGGAGGTTAATCTTCTGCCTGCAGCATCGTCATCCCATATGGGCGTCAGTTCTATTTTGGCTGCTCCTCTTCCAATCCAGCTCTCTGCTATGCCTGGGAAAGCAGTGAAAGATGGCCCAAGTCCTTTGGCCCCTGCATCCACATGAGAGACCTGGAAGAAGCTCCTGGCTCCTGGCTTCAGATTGGCGCAGCTCTGGCCGTTGTGGCCATTTGGGGAGTGAACCAACGGAAAGAAGACCTTTCTCTCTGTCTCTCCCTCTCAGTGTCTGTAACTCTACCTCTCAAATGAATAAATAAAAATCTTTAAAAAAAAAAAAAGAAAAACAATGGTTTTCTAAGTGCCATTCCTTCTGCATTATTAACTGGAATTCTTCCATAAAAAACAACTTTCCCCATGCACTAGAGATATTGTATTACCATGAATTACAGTTTGTGTGAGAAGAAGAACAACTGGTAAATTCTTCCCTTCTTTATTAGCATCATTACTATGCGGATGGCTGGTGTGCTGCAGTCAGAGGTACACAGGGAGTTTCGCTTCACTCTCTCTCCCTTTTTTAAAAAGAATTATGAGGAATGCATGGCCTTTACTATTTGCTGTATTTTAATAAAACACAGTGACTACTTACTTTTTGAGGCTCCTCCTGCTTTGTCTTTAGTCAGTGACAGCTCCTGTGAAGTTTGATATTGTACTATTAATTTTTTATAGCTTGCTTTCTAGAACAACATGATGTCTCAATTCTTCTTGTACATTTTCTGACTCCGACCTGAAATCAGTCTTATTTTCATGAAAGCCCCCTTCCTTTTGGTGGAATATTATCTTTAGAGACCAATGCATGGTAGCTGAACTGATAGAAAGTTCAGGACTATTATTGTCATTGCTTGTCATCTTTTTCTGTTGATAGAGCTGGAGAGTATGCACTTTTTTTAAAAAGAAAAAAAAATTAATGTGCCATTGTGCTTTTCTAATAAATAGTGTGACCACAGGGTTTTTAACTAGATCCTTTGCTTTAATATCTGTATCATAATACTTTATCCTGGAAACCTTGGTTACAAACAAGGAATAAATACAAGCAACAAAAGTTCACATCTATTTACCTCCTATAATACACATATGTCTATAGTGCTAAAGATTATTTCAATGTGTATACTTAAGGAAAGGAAAGAATATTTGGAGGAAAAAAATGATTCTATTTTGATTAGTAAGTTGTCTATAGAACTTTTGCTTTCAGCTGTGATCATTGGCTGAAATTGGTGTCATTGATCTTGGACCTATCTTCTCTACATGCATAATAATAAAACTATACAAACTCCATCATGGTCTCCCTGAATTAAGCATCACATATTAGAGTTGTACTACTGAGGTGGCTTAAAATTTCAAGACTGATGATCATGATGTAGAAGTCTACACAAGGCTCCCTTGTGGATTTTTGGCCAATGGCTGGGCTGCAAATACAAAAGACAAGTCCTACTGCTGCATGGATGAATGATGACACCAGTTGTCACCCCATAATATTCTTGCTCGACTCAAGCGAAGACAACTTATTATTCAGTGTGATCCCTAAAATCTTAAGAATAGGGACCACACATGCAGTTAGACCACACACTATGAATAAAAATAAAACTGAAATAAATTGCCAACAAAGCAGAAAGGTTGGTGGGATCAAAAAAATCCACGTAACTGCTTGCCAGGATAAACCTCAAATAATTTGGTTCTTTGAGAGGCAGAGAGAAGATACAAAGAGATATGGAGCTCCTCTCCCTTGGTTCACCCCTCAAATGCCTACAGTTGTCCTAGCTTAGCTGATGCCAAACCAGGAGCCAAGATCTCAATCCAAGTCTGCCACATGGGTAGCAGGAACTCTGTCACTTGAGCTTTCTTATGATGAACTATATAATCTAAGTACTCCCTCATGAGGCATACGCATTTTAACACAGCAACAATTCTTTTTTCTTAAAATGCCAACATAACTGTCTCCCTATAATGTATCATCATAAAAACATTATCAAAATATTTCTAATTTTTACATATATTTTTAAAAGCCTCCTGTCTCTCAAATCCCTGAACAAAAGACTGCTTTGCAAATTTTCTGAGAAAACTTAACATTTTTTACATTTCAAAGGTTGTTCTTTTTTGAATTTTGATAACTTTATTTATTTAATACAAATTATATGCATTGGCTAGGCACTCATACTTAATTAACTCTCTAGTTTCCATCAAAATTTTAACATCTGTTTCTGAAAACTATGTATCTTGGTGTTGGCTTACGGCAAACCAATAGCTTACTCCAGACCACTGTACTGTCTTGCTTATTTTTTTTTTCATTGTTATAAAAGATGCGGGTGTTGGTGTTATATATGATCTTATTGTGCTTTTCTGTATTATTTAACTGCCACTGGAGTTAACTGGCTTCTTCTACCTTGTAACAAAGTTTCTTTTTCAAGATGTATGTAACTCTTATTTTTGAATTTAGATTTTTAATGTTATTTTAGTTATTTAATTAGCAATGCAGGGTAGAGGCTTCTTTCTTCCAGTTTAATTTTTTTAAAGATTTATTTGTTTACTTCAAAAGCAGAGCTACAGAGAGGCAGAGACAGAGAGAGAGAGGCCTTCCATCTGCTGGTTCACTCCCCAGTTGGCCACAATGGCTGGACCTGTGTCAATCTGAAGCCAGGAGATTCTCCCGGGTCTCCCATGAGGGTGCAAGGGCCCAAGGATCTGGGCCATCCTCCATCACTCTCCCAGGGCACAGCAGAGAGCACATCTGAAGTGGAGCATCCAGGACTCGAACTGCTACCCATATGGGATGCCAGCACTGCAGGCGATGGCTTCACCCGCTACACCACAGCACCGGCCCCTATCTTCCAACTCATATAGCTTTGTCAATATTCTTGAACCTCTCAAGTTACATATGAAATATTTATATACTAACATTACAGGAGAAAGGATACAGAAGTTAAATATGTGATGTACTTAGGAGAAAAAAATGAAAATTATCATTCACAGTCCAGAGATTTGTTGAAGTTGTAGATTGATAAATGAACATATATAGCAATAAACTGATAGAATCCACAATTTTCCAACTGTAGAAAAATAAAAAAAGAATTACTGAAATCCTGCAACATCTAAGTGACTACTTTCTCATACTGTACTTTTTATAAAATGTAGATATTTTTCCAAAATTTAAAACATTGTGAAGTTAATGTGAATATCTGACATTAAATATATGCGGTACTGTCAACTCCAAATTTATAAACAACTATTATCCAGGATGATGTAATTAACAAATTATGGCAAAGTATCAACTATAAGACTACATATTAGCTTCTAAATTCCCTCTCTTAGGAATGTCTGTAAAATGCCAATGTGGTCATAAATTCTTGAAAACTAAAAATATGGAGAATGTATAATAATCCCTTTATATTATCATAAAGCACACACTTAAAATCATTAATGTTTTTATTGAAATGAATTTGAATGTAGTTTCTTGCATGTGATTTTTAATCATGATTTATAGGGGAAAACGACTTAAAAAAAGCAGTCTGGTTTTCTTTCTAATTCTGGAGTTTTTCACTTCTAGCAATGTGTTATTTTAGTCAAATAATTTAATCTTATTGATGATTAGTTTAGTATTTAAAGTGACAATAATGCCTTTATATCAGGAGTTTTGTGAGAATGAAATGTGACACTTTAAGTAAGATTTTTAAGTGCTGAAATATATTCTGTAAATACAATTTTTTTCTCATCTTTTTCCACTACTCTTTCACAAAACAAAGACAAAAAATTTCATGGAATAGGAAATAGATACATTCAGATGTCATTAGAATATTTTCATTCTCTGACCATAATGTGCCTCCCTCTATTGCATTAACTTTGCCTTACTTCCTCTTACAAGAAATGAACTATTTGTACTTTCAAATAATTACCTGTGGCCTGTATTCTACCTTTTTTCTTTTCTTCATGGTCTAGGTTTTTGTTCCTATCCCCTCTCTCAATGTTTCTCTATGTGTTGGGAGCACTCAAATTCCTCTTTTCTAGCTATTATGTAGAATATAATAGTAATACACAATAAGATTTTTTAATTACAGTCACCCTACTGTGCTACAGAGCACCGGAAATTAAGACTTCTATCTAACCGTACCTTTTCACTCATTTTCATTCATTACACAACCCTTCTCTGTTCTGCCCTCTCAGACTCTGATCACCATTAGTCTACTCTAATTCTAGAGATCATCTTTTTAAATTTCTACATATGAGTGCAAACATGCCCTAATTGTCTTTCTGTTCCTGGCTTATTTCATTCGACAAAAGTTCCTTCAGTTGCACCTATTTTGCTGCATAGGACACGGTTTCATTCTTTTCTGTGGTTGAATAATAAGCCATTGTGTATATGTATTCTCTTTATCCATAATTTTTATTGGGTGCTCTGGTTAACTCTATATGTTAGCTATTGTGGAAAGTGCTGCAAGAAATATTAGAGTGCAGCTGTCTCTTTGATATAATGATTTCATTTCCTTTGGATATATATACCTAGTAGTGAGATTGTTGGATCATATGATAATCCTACTTTTAGTGTAATAAGGAAGCTCCGGGAGAGCGGCAAGATGGCGGAATAGGCAGGGAGCACACTATTAGTCCGGGGGGAGAGAAAGTTTAATATAAGTGGAGATACTGCAGGGTCAAGGAAGAGTAGGGGAAGAAACAGCAGAGGAAACTCTTCCAGAACTAGTGATTCACAGTGGACCTGCGTGGAGAGTGTGGGAGCCCAAGTTCGGGACACCAGCGGCAGACTCAACACACCAGCGCTGGAACGCGAGGTGAGCCGAACCTCAATAGCCCGAGATACCAGCGGGCAAGTGGAAAGAGGAGGCTAGAGGGAACGAGGCTTGAAACTCTGTGGGGAAAAGTTCACCAGGCTAACTAGAAGAGAGAGAGGAAAAAAAAAAAAAGTGACCGATATAGACACGAGTTTCTCTCTCTTCGCTCACCTCTCAAAGGCGAGCGAGACAGAGCAGGCGCCATTTTGGACATACGTCATAAGCAGGGCGACCTCAGGTCTGCACTGGCCCTGAGCCTAGCAGAAAAACCTGACTCTGGGGGGAGGAGTGAAATAACAGGAGATTAGCATCTAACTTGGCAACCCAGTGGGAGACTGCAGGAGAATTGGAGCCCACACTGAGGGCAGCAGAGATTCTCTGTGTGGTCCTTGGGAAAGAGCTTCCGATCTCTGGCTCCTGTGGGTATATCATTTGCCTGCTAACTACCTCCACTTACGTTTAGCTGTGCGGAATTACTTCCCTTTTAAATCACAAAAAGAAAGAGAGATTTACCACACCTAACCTGGGAGTGTCATCTTTGACACACCCTCAACCCTGAGGAACCAAACACAACTCTCAGTCCACACTCATCCCAAGCCTCTAAGGCTCCACTGAAAGCAGACAGTCCACTTAATATAGAGCCATAGTGTAACAAGAAAAAACACCACAGTGAAGAAACCAAATATCTCCAACATGCCAAACAACAAACGCAAAAACCAAGCTAACAAGAACAAGGAAGACACTATGACACCCCAAATGAAAAAGACACCCCAATTCAAGATTATGAAGATGATGAGATTGAAGAAATGCAAGAAGCAGATCTCAAAAAATTGATAAGAACATTAAGAAGTTCTCAAAAACAAATTCTTGAACTACAGAAATCCTTAATGGACAAGATAGAAAATCTCTCTCGTGAAAGTGAAATGTTAAGGAGGAATCAAAATGAAATGAAACAACTAGTGGAACAAGAAATTCTGATAGTGACTAGAAATCATAATGAAATGAAGAATTCAATAGATCAAATGACAAACACATTAGAGAGCCTTAAAAACAGAATGGGCGAAGCAGAAGAGAGAATATCAGACTTAGAAGACAGAGAACAGGAAAGGAAACAGGCAAACCAAAGAAAAGAAGAAGAAATTAGAAATCTAAAAAATATTGTCGGGAATATACAGGATACTATTAAAAAACCCAACATTCGGGTTCTAGGAGTTCCTGAAGGCATGGAGAGGGAGAAAGGATTAGAAGGCATTTTCAGTGAGATACTAGCAGAAAATTTCCCAGGTTTGGAGAAGGACAGAGGCATCTTAGTACAGGAAGCTTATGGAACCCCTAATAAACATGACCAAAAGAGATCCTCACCACGACATGTTGTAATCAAACTCACCACAGTGAAACATAAAGAAAAGATCCTAAAAGGTGCAAGAGAGAAACGTCAGATCACTCTTAGAGGATCTCCAATTAGACTCACAGCAGACTTCTCATCAGAAACCCTATAAGCTAGAAGGGAATGGCGAGACATAGCCCAGGTACTAAGAGAGAAAAACTGCCGGCCCAGAATACTATATCCTGCAAAGCTCTCATTTGTGAATGAAGGTGAAATTAAGACTTTTCATAGCAAACAGAAACTGAAAGAATTTGTTGCCACTCATCCTGCCCTGCAAAAGATGCTTAAAGATGTGTTACACACAAAAACACAGAAACATGGTCACCAATATGAAAGAAGGTAAAGGAAGGAAACCTCACAGCAAAAGATCACAGGAAGCTCAATTTCTCTTTGACATAGAATTAAACTCTGATGCTCTGTTAAAGCAATGTGTTAAAGTAATCTATTATGTTCTCTTGATGTCTGTTAAATTCTAATTGTTCAAAAACAGCTGAATTTTTATTAAGAGCTATGGGTTATTTAAATATGTGCTTTTTTCAAAAATTTGAATAATCACCTTGTAATAATGATCAAATTTGGTCTATGTTATGTCATGATTTTAAGGAATCTTATTTCAACCAGATATTTTGGATTTTGAGCCTTCTTGGCATTCTTGACAGGCATTCAAAAAATCAAAGTTTCAAACAATCTGGTCTCTAAAATTTCCAGTAAATCCTGGACTTTGGTTTTTCCAGTTTGGGCCCAACTGAAAAAATCGAAGGACCTATGTCTCTCATCTTATAGAGACACCAACTAATCAGTCTATTTGGAGTATATTAGAAGGACTGTCAAGATGTGATATGGTACCAGACTTTAAGTTTCTATAATGGAAAATGTTTGAGAATTAAAAAGTCTAATGATCTTGTGTTACTAGACATGATAGTTATCTTAATGAGAAAGCCCCAGAGGCCTAAAGGGTTAAATACTTGTAAAATCCTACAGGTGCTTTCAAAAATACTGTGAAGTAAGCAAGTGCCTCTTGTTGGTTGATGAGTTTATAATTTTAAACATGGCGACTTAAAGTCATTTGTCATCCACAGTTATATATGATGTGCTGCTCATAAAACTAAAGCGTTGTTGGTTCTGTGTTTAGCTGTCCTCCTATAGGTTCCTATGGACTTTTTCCAGCCACTTTTATTGTATTCAGTACTTTGGGATGGCTCTGTAAACAGATGAAGCCAATAATGTATTAACAGTACCAACTGAGAGAAAGTATGGTTAACTGAGGTTACTAAAAAGAAAAAGCAATTCAAATCAATTGGCAATCTACAAAAAGAGTTAAATATTTTAAAAGCTATTATTAAAATTGCTATATTGGTCTATTATGCTATATTATATGTGTGTACATATTGTATGTCCACATGGGGAAATTTTATTAAGAGTTTTATTTTAAATGGCTTATAGATAAGATTGTCCATAAATTTAAGCTGCTAAAATCAATCAAAGATACATTTTAATTTGTGGGACCTGAATCTGTGTATCATATGTTTTAGACTTGTTGGTAGAAAGAAACTAAAAACATTTTAGATGGTTGTGCTTAAGTTTACTGGCTAAACAAACTACACCATGTTAGATATTTAAGAGGTGTTTTCAAATACATGATTCTTAAAATCTATAGAAGGCATTGGACCTTCTGGTAAATGTTTTCTTAAGTTATTATCTAATGGTTGAAACAGTTTGCTAAGTATTCTTGTAATATTGCTATTGTCAGCAAGCGATCTAGGACTTGCTCCCTCATTTCTCTATTCTAAGCCCAACTTGTTCTTTCATTTCTCTATTCTCTTCAAGGTAGGAAACTAATTCTATTATGAAGGAATCTGTAGGATGCACAATTTAATCTTTAGACCTTATAAAAGAGATGGCTAACATTTTTCTGCAATAGCATAGCCAAAATAAGAACTTAAATAATAATCTCATAGCTAGATTCACATCGCCATCAGCGAAGTATACAGTAAGTAGAAAAAAAAAAAAACCTCCCTTTCAGACCAAAGGGAAAGAAAGTTTTAAAGTGAGAATATAATTTTCCTCATGGGCATTGTCTACCTTAGAAAAACTACTACAGAACATGCCTGTGAATTTAGACTTGTAGTTCAGGCCACCGAAGATTAGAGATGGGACATGGGCACTCCCTTGACTTGCATCCTCTGGTCTGCTTTAACACAAACCAGGAGGAAAAGAAAGCTCGGCATCAGAAGCAATGGGTGGCAGGCCTATTAATGGCTGATCTGGACAGTGATCTGCCCTCAAGGAGACCCAACAGGCCAGTCCACTGCAGTGGCTTTCAATGTGGTAAGCCTGGGTTTCAGCAGAAGTCAGCTTGTGAAGAGCCCTGGCAGCTCTGCCAAGAGTTGGATCACTGGAAATGGACCTGCCCTGGAGTCGAAGGATGCCCAGGTCAGAGCCACAGATCTTATTGGCTCTAAGCTGAAAAGCCCTTCACTCAGCCCAACTTCCAAAGTGACCACTGCAGCTGAGGGGATGGTCAAGTAGGGTCAGCAACATTGCAGGCAGAACTGTAAATTTCTTGTTAGAGATGCCCCCTGCCTTTACCTGGCCAGCTCTCCTCCCAGGCCAGCCAAGTAATGAAAGTCAACAGAGTGCCTTCCCCTAGGAGGTTCACACCTCCCTTAGGATATACCCCATGTGAAGAGATAGATAGGCCTGGGCATCTGAATTTACAAGGCCTAAAGCCCACCAGATTATTATCAAGCCCCTTCTATCAGGTTCTATTTGCCTCTAAATCAGAAAACTTAATTGTAGCTTAGACAGCACCTTTCTTAGCTCCTCTAATAATGACTCTGTCCTTTGTTCTAGGCCCTGTCTAGTGCACTTGGGCCTCATTCCTTTGTAATCATAACCTCTACTCTACCACCAATGGCTCTACTCCCAACCTGTGTGTACTGATGGTCCTCTTCCCCACTTAATGCTGTATAATTGTTCAAACCTGGTAAATGCCACTCTTAGGATGATTGGTTACTATCCTCACTCTGTCTTTTATGACCTTGTCTAAATATGATCAGAGTCGGCAAACTTGGAAGGCTTCCATAGCCTTGGCAACTCATGACGACAGCCTAGGATGGTTACTGGCGCCATAAACTAGAGTGTCAATTTGTTGGGTCAACAATAGGAGCCACTGTGCACTTGCTCCTCATGTGGGATCTCTGTCCTTAATGTGCTGTACATTGTGATTTAATGCTATAACTAGTACTCAAACAGTATGTTTCACTTTGTGTTTCTATGTGGGTGCAAACTGTTGAAATCTTTATACTAAATTGATCTTCTGTATATAAAGAGAATTGAAAATGAATCTTGATGCAAATGGAAGGGCAGAGGGAGTGGGAGAGGGGAGGGTTGCGGGTGGGAGGGAAGTTATGGGAGGGGGAAGCCATTGTAATCCATAAGCTGTACAATGGAAATTTATATTCATTAAATAAAAGTTAAAAAAAAAAAGAAGCTCCATGTTGTTTTCCATGATTGCTATACTAATTTACACTCCCACGAATAGTGCATAAGAACCGCCCTTTCTTCACATCCTTACCTGCATTTGTTATTTCTGGTCTTTTTTTTTTTTTTTAACATCATACCCATTCTAACTGTACTGAGGTGATATAACATCATGGTTTTCATTTACATTTCCGTGATAATTATGCTGAACATTTTTTCATGTATTTGTTGGCCATTTGTATGTCTTGTTTTGAGAAAGGCCTGTTCAGATAACTTACTATATTTTTTGATTGCTGTCAATATTGAGTTGTTTCAGTTTCTTATATATTTTGGATATTAATCACTTGTTTAATGAAGAGTTTTCAAATATTTTCTCCCATTTTGCACAAATCTCTTCACTCTATTTGTTGTTTCCTCTATTTTGGATAGTATGGATACCAACACATTTTGTTTACCGTTTTATCACAGGAACATACACCACTTAGAATATAATCTGATAAAGTGGGAGGAGGAGGGAGGGAAGAAGGAAAGGAAAATCATTATATTCCTAGAATTGTAACTATAAATTATATTGCATCTATTAAAAACTAAAAAATTAAAACAAATAAAATTAGATTATATATGCTAAATAAATGAATTTTAAAATTCATTTAAAAAACACCAATGGTGAAAAATATTTCTATTTATAAAGCTAGAAATTGGGGATTTTTCACCAACATCTAAATGCATTCATATTGCACTACTGTTTTAAAAGAACATAAAGCATGGTGTTTGTCTTAAACTGAGAGAACATTATAGAATGGATTTTTTAGCACATTAGAGATGACCAATGTCTTATATTAAGAATCCCGAAATTAGCTTGTGATGCTTTGTTGCAACCAATTTAAATTCCAGTCCGTTGGAATGGAAAGATCTCAATTTAATAACATCATTCCATTCAATTTTCTCAGCACTTTTATTATGAACATAATAGTTTTATTATTGTATTTCTATTATCCCTACTTGAATGGAGGAAGAAGAGAATTACTTTAACTTAAAAAAAAATAAAAAGATGAGAGCATAGCTGTTATTTCATTCTGGAAAGGTGGGTATGAATATTGTTCCAGGAATGTTGATGACAGACACACTTACATATTCCTTAAATACTCTGTGATATAATTAATTCTGGCTGAATACCAACTTTTAGGTAGATGGATTTACCTCTCCTAGCTATCATCACTGTTAAGTTGAACAAAACAACAAAATTTTGAGGAAAGAATATTTGTAGCACAAAGACTAGCAATGCTACAAATCAGGGCTTTTCCTCAGAGAGCAGTTTTCCCACATATATCAGCACATATCCTAATACTCCGCCATTCACTCAAGGATAGTGTTCTACTTTCTGGCCATTATTCAATTTTAATCAAATTTAAAATAAACAAACAAAATAAAGATTTAATGAAACAATGATCACTAAATTTATCAAGTTTATATTAATCTATTCAAGTTGGTAAAACAATTTTCCAGCCAGCATTTGGCACTATATAATAAAATCTTCACCTATGTTCAGACACGCTATATGGCAATGCAAGTCAGAGGTAAATTTATTTTTGCTAAAATGTTTGTAACTTTTCAAAATAACATAATATTCCACTTATTTAGATTATTAGGAGCTGAATGGTGAACCAATTTCTGTCCTTTTTTTTTTCTAGAATGCTTAGAGTTTATATATGGTAGGAACTGTGATATACACATTTACCTAAATAATACAGATGGTTAATTCTGCTTCCACACATATCTGTCTTGTGTTCAAAGCATTCCAGTAGCCAAGTTTCCTTCCAAGGAAAAGCAAAACTCTTAAAAATGACCAGTAAAGTGCATAGAAAACAGCCTCTTTGAGGACAGGGCATTTGTTTGCTT
The DNA here is from genome assembly GCF_033115175.1 of Lepus europaeus. Lineage (NCBI taxonomy): Eukaryota > Metazoa > Chordata > Mammalia > Lagomorpha > Leporidae > Lepus > Lepus europaeus. The sequence goes on along the minus strand of NC_084836.1, from coordinate 38,707,452 downwards.
CGTTTACAATCTGGTTTACAGTAGGTGTTTTTTGACCAACAAATAAAAAATTTGGCTAAAATGACCAAACGTTCATTTGGAGAGACTAAGGGTTCCAAATAATTTGGTTCCTTGATCATTTATTTTCTGTGAACATTATCCAAACCATTATCATAGCTGCACAATAGTTTCAGAGACCTGGAGTCTATGTTCAATCTGCCAGCAGAGTCCCTTTCTTCCTTCCTTCCTTTCCTCCCTCCTTTCATTTTTAGGAGTAGAGATACAGAGAGAGAAAAATTAGGAACAGGGAGAGGGAGAGAGCAGACTCGTATCTGCTGTTTAACTGCAAATGCCCACAATGGCTAGGGATGGGCAGGAGCTGAAGTTGGGAGCTGGGAATACAATCCAGATCTCTGAGGCTAACCATCAGGCTAAATAACTGCTCCTGCCTGGAGAGTTTAACTTAATCAATGGATAGGTTGTCAAAGAAGAACAGGTCTGTTTAAAATTTGAAAACATGCAACCATTCCATGGCCCTGATGGAGGAAAAGCTTAGTAATATTATTAAAATCTACTGATATTAGGCCGGCGCCACGGCTCACTAGGCTAATCCTCCGCCAGCAGCGCTGGCACCCCGGGTTCTAGTCCCGGTCGGGGTGCCGGATTCTGTCCCGGTTGCCCTTCTTCCAGGCCAGCTCTCTTCTGTGGCCTAGGAGTGCAGTGGAGGATGGCCCAAGTCCTTGGGCCCTGCACCTCATGGGAGACCAGGAGAAGCACCTGGCTCCTGGCTTCAGATCAATGTGGTGTGCCAGCCACAGCATGCCAGCCGCAGCGCACCGGCTGCAGCGGCCATTGCAGGGTGAACCAACGGCAAAGGAAGACCTTTCTCTGTGTCTCTCTCTCTCTCTCACTGTCCACTTTTCCTGTTAAAAAAAAATCTACTGAAATTAAAGATAGAAATTTTAAAAAGTACATTCCCAAAATAGTCTGGACAACAGGGTAGTACAAAAAGAATGAAACGTAATATCTATCAACTACATATTGTTTGATATTTTTCTTTTCATGTGTTTATTATTTTTTTCATTTTATTTGAGAGAGAGAGGGAAAAAGAATCATTGATCTTCTACTTCATTCCCCAAATATTAGCAATAACCAGGGATGGGCCAGGCCAAAGTCAGGAGCCAGAACTTCAATCTGAGTTTCCCATGTGGGTAGCAGGGACCCAAGGATTTGAGCCATCATGTTCTGCCCCTCTCTAGAGTATGCATTGGAAGGACCTTGGAATCAGAAGCAGAGCCAGGGCTTGAATCCTGGCACTCCATATGGAATATGGGCATCTAGAAATCAGTCAATCATTGTATCAGATATCCACACCTGATATGTTTCTAAGAAATTTGATTATGTTTTATACTCCTTTGCTTTTTACAGTATTTTATATTCATATTTCTATGATAAAAGTGTTTTATATTTCCCCATGTTAGAGAGAAGCTGATATTTAAACAATTTTTAAAACTTACTGTTTCAGTCAAGGGTCTCTAGAGATATAGAACCCATATTTTGAGAGATTTATTTTTAAGGAATTGGCTTGCACAATTGTAGGAACTGGCAAGTCTTAAATTAGGTGAACTATCCAGGAGCCTGGAAGCAGTTGATATTGCAATCTTGTTTGAATTTGAGTGTGTTTTCAGCTTTACTGAGGTAAAAGCTGACAGATATAAATGGTGCAAATTCAAGGTGATGTACATATTTTTATGTATGTGTACTTTTAAAATGAGGACCACAATTAAGTAACATATTCATTATTTATGTGCGCATAATGAGAATACTATAGTTCTATTCTGTTAGCTAATTTCAAATATGCAATACATTTTAAAAATATATTTACTATTTGAAAGCAGAATGATAGGGAGAGGGAAAAAGAGAGATCTTCAAATCATTGGTTCACTCCCCAAATGGCCACAAAGGCCTGGGCTGGTACAGGCTGAAACAAGGAGCCCAGAACCCCATCAGGTCCTTTCATGTGGGTGGCAGGGGCCCAGGCACTAAGGCCTCATCTTCTGCCTTCTCAGGCACATCAACAGGGAGCTGAATCAGTAGCAGAGCAGCAGGAACTTGAACTGGCTCTCTGATAGGGGACGCTGGTGTCATAGGCAGCCCCTTAACCCGCTACATACCAACACAAGCCTTTATGATACATTTTAACTAACTATAGCATATATACCGTACATTAGGCCTATAGATCATATGCAATTTAAAATTTCAAGTTTGTAGACTTTGACCAACATCTCTCTGTTTTTCTCAGCCTGATAACCACTCTCTGCTCTCTGAATTTGACTTCATACATAAATGAGATCATGCAGTTTTTTATTACATGTATTTTCTCTATTATGAACAATGTGGTAATGAACATGGGAATGCAAATAAATATTTGAAATACTGTTTTCATTTCCTTTGGATATATCACCTGAAGTGTAACTGTTGACCAAATGGTAGTTCCATTTTCAGTTTTCTGAGAAACTTTCTTAATGTTTTCCATGATGGCTTTTATAATTTCTCACCAAAAGAGTACAAAAGCTTCCTTTTCTACATATCTTCACCAGCAGTTTTTATCATTTGTCTTTTGATAGTAGCCATTTAATAAGTATAAAGGGACTTATGGCTTTGATTTACATTTCTCTAATTAGTTAAATTGAGCACATTTTCATATAACTGTTAGTAATTTTCTCTGCTCTAAAGGAATGTCTATTCAGGTTCTTCTCTTATTTTTGCTAGAACTAATTGATTCTTAATTGCCATTGAGATTTTTGGGTAATACTCCTTATCAGATATATGGTTAGAAAATATGTTCTCTCATTCTTTAGGTTGTCTCTTCATTTTGTAGTTTTGTTTCCTCTGCTGTGCGGAAGATTTAGTTTGATAGGGTCCACATGTTTTTGTTTTAATTTGTTTTGTTTTTGCTACCTGTGCTTTTGCAATCACATATTAAAAAAATTGTCAAGACCAACATCATGGACATTTTTCCCTTCTAGGTATTTTATGGTTTCAGGTCTTTCATTTAAACATTTAACCTAATTTGAGTTAATTGTGGGATATGGTGTAACACAAGGATCCAATTTAATTTTTTGCATATGAAAATCTCATTTTCCCTACATCTTGCTTGAAGAGGCTAGCCTTATCATGAATTCTTAATAGTGCTGTCAAAGATTAGCTGAGCTTATGTATGCTCTTATTTCGAGGACCTTTGTTGTGTTCCAGTGGTCTACATGCTGTGTGTTTGTTTCTATATGAGTACATTCTGTTTTAATTTCTATAGTTTTGCAATAGAATTTTATATCATGAAATATGATGTCTCTATCTCTGTTCCTTTTGCTCAAGATTGCTTTGTCGAGGTTTTTTTACAGTTCCAAAAATGTTTAGTTTTGTTTGTTTCTATTTCTGTGGAAAATGCCATTGGGATTTTGACAGAGATTGCACTCAGTCTGTAGATTGCTTTGAATATTACAAATATTTTGATAATATTGATTCTCCCAATTCATGAACACAGATTATATCTGACACTATTGTAGATGGGATTGTTTCTTAATTTCTTTTTCAGTTTATCATCATTATATAAAAACTCATGTTTGTATGCTGATTTTATATTCTGATACTTCATTGAATGTGTACCTGAGCTCTAACCATTTTTTACTGAATCCTTAGGTTTTCTATATATACGATAATACCATTTCAAAACAGAGACAGTTTTACTTCTTCCTTTATGATTTTCATGCCTTACATTGAAATTTTTAGCCCTGTGTCTGAAACCCGCTGGACAGAGCAGAAGGCTAGAAACTCAGACATGAGTTAATGCTACAATCTTTAGGGAGAATTTATCCTTTGGAAACTTTAGTTTCAGCTCATGGCTTTTTGCCTGGCGAATGACCCAAACCTTTATTTCTAAAGCCTGGGCCATTGTTCATCTTGCCAGAATTGGATTTTTACTTTTTCACTAATTTCGAACATAGGTCACAGTAACGAGAGGTTCTTAAAGGATATCCAGTTTACTAGACATACTGTAAACTCTTCCTTACCTCCCTTGTGTAGTAGTTTTCCAGTTTCCCCTTGCTAAACAGAATTAATCATCCCAGCCAATATAGTATCTGTATAATTTCACTGTTGATTAAGTGGTAAGAAGGGCTTAAACTTTTGCAAATCAGGGTAATTGTAAATGGTGCCATTCCCATTTGTACTTCTTTGATTCTTGCATTCATAAATTACAGACATGGAAGAAGCAGTACCATATTTTGAATGCTAATTTAGAGCACACAATCTTCTGGAGAACTTTGTCCCAGCCTTACCCATAGCTGGCACTATAATGAGTCTTCAAGAAGCTACTCAACTGGGTTTTCAGGCCAATTGCTTCAGAAAAGATAGAGAGAATGGTAAGACCAACAAATTCTGTGAACATGAACCCACTGAATGATTAATTTATTATAAATTAGTTTCTTGATTATAAGCGATGCACATGGAATAACAAGATAGAGGATAAATTATTCTGTAAATCCATGAAGGATAGTTCTGACAGAAAATTATGTTTAAGAAGACTAGTGTGTGTCCAGAATAAGTATCTGTTCTGATAAGAACAAATAACTGTCTCATCCGTGATGGAAATTGTCTATGTATTCATCGTGCTACCAAGTAGCTGGTTGATCTAAGTGGGGAATGTGCCATACTGAGGACAGTATGCTGCTAGCATATTGAACACTTAGCTGTGACTTAGGTAGGTGACCCTTGGTGAGCATTTATATAGCACCATAGTGCTTTATGGACAGCTCAGATAACTTATGTCAGAGGATTCCCAAATTTTTCCTCCCAACCTTAATATATTGCTGTGATTTCATCTTACTTATTCATAGCTCTAATTACCCAATATGCTTTTACTATGCTTATTATGAACAAATATTATCTGTTAGATCAACAAAAATAAAATATTTTATCTTTATTTATTCCTTCTCTAATTCTCTTCATCTCTTTATGTGGACCTCAGTGCTTGATCAATGTTTTTTTAATTCACTTTCAAGAATTTCTTTTCATGAATTTTGCATGGAAGGTGAAAAGTCCTTTTGATTAACACTTGTCTGGTAAAGTCTTTATTTCTTATTCACTTTGGAAAGATAATTTTTCCAGATTTAGAACTCTAGTTTGGGGGTCACTCACAGATTTCTTGCTTTCATGGCTTCTGATCTAGAAAAAATGATGCTAAAATTCATATGGAAACTCCAAATAGCAAAAGCAATCTTATTTTTTTTTTACCCCTCCCATCTCCTGCTCCCTCTCCATTCCATTCACTTCAAGATCCATTTTCAATTCAAAAGCAATCTTATACAACAAAAACAAGGCTGGAGGTATTGGGACTGGTGCTATGGTGTACTGGGTGAGGCCGCCTCCTGCAGTTCTGGCATCCCATGTGGGCGGCGGTTCAAGTCCCAGCTGCTCCACTTCTGTTCAAGTTCTGTGCTGTGGTCTGGGAAGGCAGTGGAGGATGGCCCAAGTCCTTGGGCCCCCGTGCCCATGTAGGAGACCCAGAAGAAGCTCCTGGCTCCTGGCTTCAGATTGGCACAGCTCCAGCCATTGAAGCCAATTGGGGAGTGAACCAGCATATGGAAGACCTCTCTCTCCCTGCTTCTCCTCCTCTCTTGTGTAACTTCAACTTTCAAATAAATAAATAAATCTTCAAAAAAAAAAAAAAAAGCTGGAGCTGGAGGTATCACAATACCAGATCTCAAGACATACTACAGGGCAGATTTAATCAAAACAGCCTGGTACTGGTACAAAAACAGTTGTGTAGTACAATGGAACAAAATTGAAACTTCAGAAATCAATCCACTTACCTACAACCAAAGTATCTTTGACAAGGGAGCTAAAATCAATCCCTGGAGCAAAGACAGTCTTCAACAAATGGTTCTTGGAAAACTGGATCTCTGCACACAGAAGTATGAAATGAGATCCCTACCTTCTACCTTATACAAAAATCCATTCAAAATGGATCAAAAACCTAAACCTATGACCCAATACTATCAAATGACTAGAGAACATTGGGGAAACCTTACCAGACACTGACATAGGAAAGATTAATTTCCAGAATCTATGAAGAGCTCAAGAAACTCAAAACAATAAACAATCCAGTTAAGAAATGGATAAAGGAACTGAACAGAATTTTTTCAAGAGAGGAAATTCAAATGGCCAACAGACACATGAAAAAATGATCTGGATCACTAGCCATCAAGGAAATGCAAATCAAAACCACAGTGATAGGGAGAGGGGGACAATTCTATTCAGATGGTATATCAGACTGCTGTAAAGATAAAATTTTAGTTATGAGTACAGTATATCTACTGTAACAACTAATAAAATTAACTCCCTAGTATAATTTTACATTTATATATTTCTTTATCTCTCAAAATATATCTAAAGAATAATGGTGGTTATTCCTGAGTCATATAATTAAGGATAACTTTTCTTTTTTATCTTTGCCTATATTATAAAGGTAAACAGTGGATATGTTTTATATTTTTCACAGAAAAATCAACAGACAGTAAATACTGCGACTAATTCAAAATTTTAATACATATGATATGAGACAGATGGCCAACTGCTAGGGAAACCTAATAATAAGCAGATACATTTTTAACTGAAAACTTAAACAACCAAACAATAACCTCACATAAACCATAACAGGCTAAGTTGATGAGAGAAAAAAATCCAGTGATTATCTAAGGAAATTTTACATAAGCCTTATGTGAAAGACAATGAATATGTCACACAGAATCTTGTAGAAAATTAATTTGACTATACAAAAGCCTTCCTCTGAGAGAATGAGAAGATTCCTACAGTATTTTCATAGCAAGGTTGATAGTATTAAATAAGTGTGTAGAAACAAACCGTGCATATAGATCTGATAAAATAACTTACAATACAGAAGTCAATAACTATTTTACTTTTAATTCCTTCTTTCTTTACTTCTATGAGAGAAAGAAAGTAGACAAAGAAAGAGATAGAGCTAGAGATATATAGAAGATATAGAGATAGAGATATAGAGATAGAGATAGACAGAGTTAGATAGAGACAGAGAAAATGTTTCCATTGTCTGGTTCACTCTCCAAATGGCCACAGAGGCCAGGGTTTGGTTAGGCCAAAATCAGAAGCCTGGAACTCAATCCAGGTCTCCCCCATGAGCAGTAGGTACACAAGTCCTTAGGCCCATCATTTCTGCCTTACCAGCGTGCGTATTTGTTGAAAGTTGGAATTGGGATAGGAGCTGGGACTCAAACCTAGGCTGTTTGATGTGAGGTGCAGGCATCACAAGCACCATCTTATTCACTGTACCAAATGCCCTCCTATTTTCTGATGTATATATACTCATCTTTTGAAAATATCTCATTAAATAACAAAAATGAAAACCATGAAAAATGCATTCAAGCACCGTAAATAGTACCAATGCCTTTTACTGAACTTGTAATATTCCAATAAATGTTTGACAGACAAAACAGAAATTTAAACTACCCATTGAAATCTCATTATTAATGATTCCTTTGCAAACTGGTGTACCTCAGAACTACATGGTATATGATGATGAAGTTTTATTGTAAATGCTATTCCACCTATATGATATTCAGAACAAAAAGAAAACCCTTCTAATTCAAATTCATTTTAAATGAAAAATACCAAATTTATTTTTGATAAAGCGGTTTAATCTACGTATCTATGGTGTCCATTTATCTATTCATCCATCCATGCATTCATCCATACATCCATTTGTATGCAAATCTCACACAAGATCTTATTATGCTGACATCTGTAGATATTTCCTGAAACATGAAATCTCTCAAAAATATCAGTCATCTACTCCTCTGCTGTGTTCTTATTACATTTTCTGATTTTTAAATTATTTTTTAAGATGTACTTATTTGGAAAGGAGACAGAGACAGAGAGAGAGAGAGAGAGACAGACAGACAGACAGACAAAGAGATGTCTTCCATGTGCTGGTTCACTCTCCAAATGGCTGCAACAGCTGGGCCTGGGCAAGGCCAAAACCAGGGACCAGGAACTCCATCAAGGGTTCCCACATTATGGAAAGGGCCCAAACACTTGGGCCATCATCCACTGCTTTCCCAGGCTCATTAGCAGGGATCAGGATCAGAAGTGAAGTAGCCAAGACTCAAACAGGTATTTCAATTTGAGATGCCGTCATCACAAGAGGTGACTAAATTTGCTGTACCACTATGCCATTCCTCTCCACCTTTATATTTATCCAAACCATTTTCTTCTTTTCTGACCCACATAAAATCTTTCATTTTCCACTTAGAGTTTACACAAATTACCGTATCATAGCAATTTGGCTTCCCTTGCCACTTAGCATTCATTTTTTGGCACTGTTTGTTATATCTCATTTATTTAATTGATATATGAACATTCACAACTCTCTTCTAAGCACTGTAAAAAAGGAATTATATGTTTTAATATGCTTTATAACAGTCCAGTATGGAATTTAAAAGTAATTGCTTAGTAAATATTTACTGATAAAGACTTAATCTAAAGAAACAGTCACTCATTTAGTGCCTAACAATCTGCATGGAACTTAAACTAAGATCTAAATATTACTTTGAGCAAAGTTGTGCCTCACTAGTTCAACTTTTTCACTTGCTCCATTATTATTCAATGATTCCTAAATAATGGCAGAATCAAAGAAGGTAACATTTAGTGAGCTTCTATTATAAACCAAGTCCTTTGAGTATATATTCAGTCATCACAGTAATGTTGTGTCAATATATTATTAGTGTCATGTTACAGATAAAATCAAGCCTCATAGAAGTTAACAAAAGTTTTTGAAGTGCCCATAGAAAAAAATACTGAATTAGACCTACCTCTGCCTTATTTCAAAGATGGGGCTCTTCCTACTGTACTACAATGCCTGCTTGTATTTGGGAAAACAATGTCTGGTTTTCTTCTAAGTCTTTTGCCAGAATAATTTGCACAGAATAATCAGTTACACAGTTGTGCACTATGGATAAAATACTCATAAATACACATATACACACACAACATACACACTCTAAAAGGTAAATATTTGTTCAAAAATAATAAAGTAATGAAAAGGCAAATATTTACCTAAAGATTGCCAAAGTTTACATGGAGTTAGTATTCATAATTATGCAAATTATCTGCATAATATTTTTAGATACTCTTCCTTGTTTCAACCAATATTTCCTTGACCTGAATAAGAACCAAGCCAATTATTGAATCTCATCTTTCTTCAAAGCATTTCATATTGCGATAGAAAGTTCCAGTCAAAACTGAAATTATCATTTGTACTGATTCAAAATCTTAGCACAGTATATGCATGTTTTCAAATGTGTGTGTGTCCACTGTGTGTGTCTACTAAACTCCTGGTAACCACTGATCTTTTTACTCTCTCCATAGACTTGCCTTTTTCAGAATTCCGTATAATTGAAATATACAGTATGCAGTATTTCTCTTAGTAAAATCATTCATGGTTTCTCTGTCTTTTCGTGGCTTGAAAGTTTATGTCATCACTAAATACAGTTCCATAACATGAATGTACCTCTGTGTATCCATTTACCTAGTGAAAAGCATCTTATTGCTTCCAAACTTTGGCAATCCTGAATAAAATTTCCATACACATGCATTTGCAGATTTTTGTGTGGATGTACATTTTCAACTCATTTGAATAAGTACATAGGAATGGGACTGCCAAATCTAAAGGTAAGACTATATTTATGGGGCTGGCAATGTGGTGTAGTGGGTAGAGGCGCTACCTGCAGTGCTAGCATCTCATGTGGGCACTGGTTCGAGTCCCAGCTGCTCTATTTCCGATTCAGTTCTCTGCTATGGGCTGGGAAAGCACTAGAAGATGGTCTAAGTCCTTGGGCCCCTGCACCCGCATGGAAGACTTGGAAGAGGCTCCTGGCTTCTGGCTTCAGACTGGCGTAGCTCCGGCCATTGCAGTCATTTGGGGAGTGAACCAGCAGATGGAAGACCTGTCTCTCTCTCTGCCTCTCCTTCTCTCTCTGCGTAACTCTGACTTTCAAATAGATAAATAAATCTTTAAAAAAAAAAAAGAGTCTATTGAGCTTTGCAAGAAACTGCCAAACAGTATTTTCCATGCGTTCTCAGCAGTGGTGACTTGGAGCTCACATTGATCTCCACCCTCACCAGCATTTTGTGCTGTCCGTGTTTTGGATTTTAGCCACCCTAAAGGCTGCCTGGCAGTAAGATTGAGAATTAGTCTTTGTTGCTCAAAGTACTTGTCAATGCCATCACTATTTAGGTTCTAAAATAATGTTTCTCCCAACATTCATGGCTCTGCGTTTCTGGAGTATCTCATCAGATTATCTCTCGCTTACAAATCCCATAAATTCTTTTAAAATCTTATTCCTTTCTGGAATTCCTGGCCACATGCAACCAGCGTGCACATGGCAGTGTGTTTCCCAACTTCCCCTAATACTAAAAGTTCTTATACAGATGATATGCCTCTCATGTTATCTCAGATGACAGATTTATCAAATATTTTGCCAAATCATAATACGAACTGTTGCCACATAATAGGAACTGCCTCCTATTCTACCATTAGCTCCTACATGGATGTAATATACTCTTTTAAGTTTTTTTGAAGGCCCCTTAATTCTGATTACCAAATCCTATATTTGTAAAAAAAAAAAAAATCTAGATTTTGAGTGAAACCTCAAAGCATAGTAATTTAAAGCAAAGGTTTCTTGGTTTCTTCTTCGCTCATGCCACATATGTATCTTGTGTAAGCAGGGGATTTTATTCAACTTCATCCTGCTGTAGCATAAAGAGACTGCTGGAGATCCTGTCTCCTGAAATATTATTTTTTTGCCACAAAAGGAAGAAAAGAACAAGATAAATGATCTATCAATCCTCAAAGTCTTCCCCTCTCAACAGACACATGTCATTGCTGCTCACATTTGTGTGTGTGTGTATGTCTCAAAGGAAGTTACACAGCTATGCCTATCTTTGAAAAGTCTGAAAGGTAAAATCATGTTCTGTGTCCAGAAGATGGAGACATAAAAATATTAGTAAATAGTACCAAGTGTATTGACAAGTAGCCTAGCTTAATTTGGGACAACAAGAAAAGTGCCATAAATACATACAACAAATACATTGCAACCTTATTTCCTTAATTCCATCTGTTTTATTCTCTAATAAGAATAAAGCTAGCTGTCATTAGCAGGTTCCCTAGGGAAAACTATGCTATCCAGGATAACTTTGTATGGAGGTCAAGTGCAATTAAAGTAACAAAGATATGTTTCCTTTTATCAATGTCCTTATAAACTGAAATAGCTCCAACACTTTGTACTATGAAAGGAGATGTCAAAGAGATCTGCATTTTTTTCATCATAAAGGACCTATCAAACAAGCATAGGGTTCCAAGATTTTTTTTTTAAACAACAAGTGGTAAAAACCAAACAACATGAAAAAAGTATAGGTACAAAGAACCTAAAAAATGAAATAAAACCCATTCTTGACATTTACTTATGGATAGCCAGAATAGAACTGTTCTCTGCCTGTTTTAAAGAAGAAATATGTAGGAAGTCAAAGACTTATATTTGTAATGCCTATTTATACATACTTTTTCTAAAATAAAAAGCAATGGTTTTGCTCAAACAGATCAACATTATAATAATAATGATGCAAATAAAGCAATTTGTCTTTAATCCCAAGATACACTGCTTTAATAGTCATGCTTAGTTTAAAACCTGCAGCTGTTTAATCCATTATAATTTACTTTAATAATTCTGGATGATCCAAAACAAAAAAAAATGTTTACCAATTAATTCATGGAAAGATGAAAACTGGAAGTAAACATCTAACCATATTCACAATCATTATAATTATTTATTCATGTAGGACATCATTCTGAGAATTTAGAAGAACACCAAGACTATAGATCCATCAACTGTAGCAAATACACCATTTTGATAGAGGATCTTGATTAAGGGAGGTGACTATGAATGTGTGAGAGCAGAGCTCCATGGAAAATCTCTGTACCTTCCCTTCAATATTTCTGTGAACCTAAAATACTGCCCTAAAAATTAAAATCTATTTTAAAAAAGAATATTAAATACCTACTAGATTGTTTCTTCTTCCCTTTGCAGTGTGCAAGACTGACTACAGTCCATGTCAATTCATATTATTTCCTCCCCAGCAGAATGGAGAGGTGTTGCCAGAAAAAGTCATTCTTTATAATGTATCTCTCCCCTTTTACTGTGAATCCTAGCCTCTTCCATCGTGTACAAAATATTCATCTGTTCATTCATTTACTCAACCATTCACATAGTCCACAAAATTGTCTTGAGACTTTATATGTACTGAGAATTATGCTAGGCACTGAGGATCCAATAATCCTAGAGAATACGTCTGAGAAAATAGGAGAAACCTGACATATTTTGTAACAAACCAATGGGTCCCTGTCTCCCATTCCAGCTCCTATTCTCAAACTGAAGCATATTAAAGCTTTAATTTTCTGGAGGGAAGGGAATAAGGGGTTGGAGTCAGGTGAGAAAATTGCAAGTACTGGGAGAAATTTGTGTTATCAGTATTTTCCAGTTCCAATAACCCAAGTGCAAAATAATTAATAGTCCTGAGATTACAAACGTTGACCTAGAAGCCACAGCCAGCTTTAGGCCCTAGAATCATCCCTGCACACATTGAAGCCAAAGTGTAGCAGTTGGCTAGAGCACGGTGCTAATAATGCCAAGGTCATTCCACGTATGGCCCCATAAATACGTACAACTGCAGTTGATCAACTAAAAAGAAAAAAGAATACCAAATAGAGTGGAGAGCCACTGTCAGATGGTGCCAAAGTGCAGTCAGAGCTGGATTTGGACCTTGCAGACAAACCCTGGAATTCAGGATAAGTAGCTGTGCAGGCTCAGATTCTGTGTCACTAACCTTGCAATAAAGTACCCCCTCACATACCAGGTTACTTAACATTTTGGTCCTATTTATAAAATTATGATGGGATAATTTACCAGAGAGGAACATTTTTCTATTGTAACACATACAAGGAAGGAAAAAGAAAGAACACAGTGTGGGTGATTTACAGGTTCAGTGTTGAGAAATTGAGGAATTTTCTACCTAAAAAGTTCTTTTTTTTTTCTGTGAATTATGAAGCAATTTCACCTGATGAGAGGAGGGAAGTATTTGCATTAAATGATGCTCAGATATTTAAGACCTTAAAAACAAAACAAAATCATTGCCGTCCTCTTGTCCGTAAGTCCCTGACACACATCATCGTTCCCTTCTGCTGCTGAGACTCGAAAATTGTCCACCTCAGGACTTTTCCAGAGTTGTTTGTATTTAATATGCTTTACTTGATGGCTTCGACAAAGCCCCATAGACAGGGATTCTGAGTCAAAGTTCTAAACGTCAATTTCTTAGCAATGAGAATCTGGTGAGGCCAGCTTAGCTCAATTGGACTCACCTGAAACATCTCCCGGTGGCCGGGAGTCAGCGTTCAGATGCTCTGGATGGCCATTCCTGAAGAGCAAGACGATTTCTGGAAAAGAGGAACTTGGTATGAGCCAGACAGACAGTGCATACCTGTGACACACGCTAGTGTTTCCACGGCCTTTGTCTTCCCCGACACTTCATTTTTACGTGGTTCCTTCTCCGGGCCGAGCTTCTTTGCCTTTACCTTAAATGCTGACGTGTTTTGGGATCCTCTTCAAAATCTTCTCTGCACCTTTGGACCTTCCCCTGGCTGTGTCATCCTTTCCCAAGGATACAATTCACAGTTATCTGGTGAAGACGCCTTAGTTTAACCCATTTTACAAATCTTGCTTCCAAATGGCAGGCCCGTAAAGTATCACCAAGGACAGAGCTGAAGGTGAAGAGACGGAGAAATCTTGATGACTTCAGAAATGCCAAAACCCTGTATTTAGCAGGCCTGAAACAGATCTGCTCTGAGATGTTGTAGAAGACGTCTTCATGCTTAAGCCAGATGGAGCTGGGTCTCAGTTACTGGCAACTGAAAGAATGTTAGACTGATGAAGAAATTTTTTGCGAAGTCGATTTCCTCCCAAGTGTTTTCTCTTACCATTTGCTCACAATTCCCTTCTCAATCACCTCTCTCCTTTTCTCCCAAGTCTGTCTTACATCAACAACTTCAACCCTACAAACATTTAGATCATTCCCACTATGATCCTCTTCCTTTCCCAAAACAACACATACCACACCCCAGACTCAAAGCGCTAGTTACCATTTCACTCTAAATAAAAGCTTAGAGTGTGTAGCTATCAGAGTTCACTCAAACATGGTTCTTTCTTTCTCTAGAGAGAGGAGGTGTCAGCACGACCTGAAGTAAAACAAGAATTGAAGAAACCTGAGATCTACTCTTGCGTGTATTTCGACGACCAAACCAGGAAAACATGTTTTGTTTTCAATTCTGCCTCAATTTTTCTTCCGTAATAAAAATTGTCTATTTCTTATAATGTTGGTACAAAATTCTGATTAGTAAGAGCTCTGAAATGCTTTGAAATATGAGAAACAACCCTTTGACAGTAAGATCATAAAAGAGATAGATACCTATTATAAAGGAAGGAACATTAGACAATATTGAATGAGATGTTAAAAAATACACATATAAATATTTATATACATGCCATTTTATCTTGGCATATAAAATAAGACTTGTAGTGTTCATACAGACTAGAGGATTGTAAACAAAACTTCGCAACATCTTTTCATATATTTATAAAGAGCAAATCACATGGACTTCATATATAGTACAGCATTTTGACATGTGTACAAAGGAATTCATTTAAAGAAAAAAGCATTTTTATTTTAATGTAATTTAAAATATGTTAACTCAAAAACTAGAAAAAAAAACAAAAAGGGAGAAGAGAGCGGGAGGAGTAAGAAGGCAAGTAGAAAGGGAATATCATGTTCTTAGAATTGTATCTATAAATCACATTGAATCTATTAAAAATTACAACAAAAATTATTAAAAAAGAAGTAACTCAGACATTTTTCAATTCTCTCAAAACCCATGCGTATTTTGTGTGCATGAGTACTGACCCAGCTAGAAATGCAAATAAACCTATCTCAGTTTCTACCTGTAAGTTTATATTAAAGACTTAGTATAGCATAATAAGATGTGGTAAGCAAGTCTTGAATAATGTTTTAGAATACCCCCCCCAAAATTTCTATGGTTTCAACTAAAAATTCAATTCTACTCAAAGTAAGTGTAGATAATATACTTTGCCTCTAATGTATAACTTGTGTATATTTGTCCCAAAATAACCTTAATAAAACTTGCAGTCTTCATAGCCATATTTAATTAAATATCATTTATTTTGTGTATGTAAAATCCTGTAGAAAAAGGAAAGCTTTATGAAATTAGGAGAGAATAATACTTCTTACATTTGGAAACAAATCTTTTCAAATCCCATTTCCTGATGCTAAATATCTCATTCTTTTATAAATGTTTAGCTACCTTTAAAACAATTTGTTACAAATAAGCATTCATAAGGATATTAAAAAAGAAGTAGAATAAACATTGCAAAGATGGAGCAGAAGGGACATAAAGAGAAGAAACTGAGTCTTAGATGCTAGCATGTTTTGTATGAAAGTTGTGTGAACTTGTTCTAAGTCATATGCTTTCCCTGGGCCACAGTTTTCGCACCTGCATGGAGAAGAAGCTACATTTCATCAAACATCATCTCAGCGGACATCTCACTTCAAGTCTGTCAGTTGTTTAGTGCAGTAAGGAGAGGAATTAATTGATACATAATCAAAGAGCAACATTTTAATGATTTGTTAAGATTCATTTTCTCTCCCAAACAGAAGTCTGTCCACCCTCTGAAATTATTAAATAGAAAATTATGAATATTCACAGAGGCTTGTAATGTTCTGTTGTATTTTTCTTAAGTTACATGCCTTGTTTGCCGATTTTCTTCTAAATAGCTAAAAATTTAGAGAATTGGGTTATAGTGAGGAAATAGTAAAAGCACTAATTGATTAGAATACATTTTTATCCCATTTTAAGAAAGCAAATCAAAGATGAATAACTGAAAGAGGTGCCTAGAGCCACTTTAACTTCTGCACTAATGGCAGACATAAGATTCACATGGTGTTTTGTACAACTATCATTTCCCTTTTTATTCAAAAGCAAATGAGGCAGGATCCACTTCACTTTAAGTCTCATCAAATCAATGCTGGGTTCTCTGCTTTTCTGGAAGCAATTGTACTAGCACAATGTTATTAATAATATGGAAAAAGCTGAGGCTGGTTTTATAATCAAGATGCCAAAATAATTTAGTCACTTCCAAATAGTTTAGCATTTCACTACATAGCTTTATTTGGAATAGTAGGAGTCTTTTGAGGTTGTGCAGAAATAAAATATAAGCTACATGCTCAATCAAAAAAGGCAATCAAAGAGAATTGAAGTCAAGCTTCAGTGCAAAAAAAAAAAAAAAAAGGTTAGGACAATAGTCATCTGGGGATAGAGCAACACCAGGCTCAATACTGAGAATTATTTTAAGAACAAAGAGAGGCAATTTTGTCCATTTAGTGAAAGAACACTGTAATGAAACTTTAATAATAGAAGAATAAATGTCCCCAGGCTTAAGTGGAGTACTCCATCAAACTCCTGGCAGTGAATTTTAAAGCTAGCATTCCTCCACACCTGCCAGCTAGAATCCATTCTTTCACACAATTATGAAGCCCCTACTACATACCAGCTGCTTGGTGATCATGTGCAAAGATGTAGCATATGCTCTGCAGGTTGAAAATTATAGAGACAAAGTTCTGCGCTGAGTTCTAAAAGAATAGAAGAGTAATATCTTGGGGCTGGTGCTGTGGCGCATCAGGTTAATGCCCTGGCCTGAAGCGTCGGCATCCCATATGGGCGCCGGTTCGAGACTCGGCTGCTCCACTTCCTGTCCAGCTCTTTGCTATGGCCTGGGAAAGCAATGGAAAATGGCTCAAGTCCTTGGGCCCCTGCACCCACGTGGGAGACCTAGAAGAAGCTCCTGGCTCCTGGCTTTGGATCTGCTCAGCTGAGGCTGTTGTGGCCATTTGGGGAGTAAACCATCGGATGGGAGACCTCTCTCTCTCTCCCTCTCTCTCTCTCTCTGATTCTCCTCTCTCTGTGTAACTCTGACTTCAAATAAGTAAATAAATTTAAAAAAAAATAAAGAAGAGTAATATTTAGTCAATTTCAGAATGACCAAGGAAGGTGTTCCAGAGAAGGAAATGATTGGCCAAATTCTTAAAGACATATTGGAAGTAGGCCAGGCGAAAAAGGAAGATCTGGCTACTCCTAGGAAGATCCAGTCACTCTTAGGGAGAGGATACATTTCAGAACTGTTTACAGGAAACTGATAAAGATAGGAAAATGAAAGATGAAATTACAGATGCAAGATTCAGATGAATGGAAAGCTCTCCAGGTTAAGCTAAAAGGCTTAAATTTGACCGTGAACAAAATGGGGAACCACTGGAGGAATATAAGAAAGCAGAGTCATCCAAGATTTGCATTTTTTAAAATTTTCCTTTTGTGTATAGTTCAATATTTTATTCAGATATTCAAAACTGTGCATGTAGCATATTCTTTGAGACATGTAAAATATCATGATGTAAATGCAAACAGAAATAATTAAGTAAGCATCCTCGCCCTCATTGAGTTCATAAGTTATTAATAGGAATTGGTAGTCAATGGTTCCTTACTCGAGGACACGTGTTGGGAAGCTATTTCCTTAATCACGGTAATGTGATGAGGGTCATCATATAGCTGTAACAGTGAAGGTAAAGGAGACTTTGTGTTTAATGACGGAAGTGACAAGAATTAGTCGTCTTGGTAACCTAAATCCAGGTAGTTTTCTAACAATAACTATGTAAGCAGGTAACATCTCATAAGTACCAGGTATTGAAATCGATACTTCATTTCACTCAATAGTTACAAAAACCGTGAAAGTATAAATCGTTTATTAATTTTATTGGAAACCAAGGATATGATAGATATCAAAAATGAAGTTATACTAGTTCAAAGCTTAAACCTCTGTCATATGTGCTGTTCTGCCATATCCCTATCACTCAAGGCAAACACAAGTAATAACAAGACCAGGGGGAAAAACTAAGAAAGATCCAACTCCCAAAACTCCTAAATTTTGTAGGAATCATTTTTAGGTTCCTCAGAGGACCCTATCCTTGCCTTAGTCTCAAAGCTCATAGCCTTTGACTCTGAATATACATGTCAGTTCTCCACCTTGATCTTCATGATACCCTGATTCTTCAGGAAAATTGATGGGTCACGTGAATCCAAAACAAATGTTCGTGTCTGTGAATAAATCAAGATGTATTAGCATCTTCTAGGATCTCCAGACAAGTACACTAGCAGAGACCCTCTACTGATATTTCATAGAAATTGTTAAATGTAGTTGTATGGTCATGTAATAATTTACTATAATAATTATGAAACAAAAATGCCATATTCATTCAAGGAATTATACATTGGTGTTAGAACAGGAATTGAATAAAATATGTTCTAACTCTTTCCTTTCACAGATTAGAAACCACAGGCTCAGAAATATTGTCATCAGTGCCAGGACAGACAATTCGTTAAAGGCGTGTAACCAAATACAGTCCCCTAAATCTGTGTGGAGCTGCTGCAACTTAAAAATAGTGCTGCCTCCAATGATTAGAAGCCAAAATGGGCATTTTCCTCTCTCTAGGAAGCTTCAGAATCCTACAACATTAAAGTAAAACTAGGTGCAAGAATCTAAACCACTAAAGCATGAGAACATAAAGAAGAAAACAAAATGAAACAGCTTTTCCTTAACAAGAAGTATTTTTAGCACTTCTTAAAAAGTAAAAATCAATTTTTAGACAGCTCACTAGAGAGATAAAATTCAGTTTGTACTATTTTAAACAAAATTAAATATTTAAGAGTACAGTTAAGGTACTTTGAAGAGGTTTTTTTAAAGTAAATGTTGTAGAGCCATAATTAGTGCCTAAAAAAGAAGCATTATAGTAATAACATGATTGTGATTATTCTCTTTCCCAAGGTAATATAACCTCCAAAATTAGTTTATGTTTAAAAGAATAGTGATGACTTTCAAAGTTTAAATAACTACTCTCATTTCACCTGAATTAGTAAATACATTTGAATTATCTAAAAATACCATATATTTGGCTTTTCCTTAGCTTACTAAAATAGTACATATAATTATCTCATCTAGTCTGATAGTAAGAGCACTAGTAATTTTACAATTAAGAGAGAAAAGGTTTCAAAGGCTTCTTGAAGATTACACAGTGTATCTGGACTCAGCGTAAAAGCAGAAGAAGCTGGTGATGTCAGACACACTGCAACTTAGGTTTCCTGCCAACACCTGCCTGGGAGCAAATCTCGGGCCCAGCTCCAGTTAGGGTTACGCAGTCCTCTGACTTCCACAAACACAGTTGATGGGAATGGGAGTAAGCATATATTTCAGTTCTCCCTCTTGGAAGTGTATCTTTTGAAATCCAGCAGCTATGCTTATTAGCACTGGATTTAATTTAAATAACCAGAGTCAGGACCGGCACTATAGCATTGGCATCCCATATGGATGCTGGTTCATGTCCCAAATGCTTCACTTTCATTCCAGCTTCCTGCCCATGTACCTGGCATAGCAGCACAAGATGACCCAAGTACTTGGGCCACTGCAGCCATGAGAGAGACCTGGAAGAAGATCCTGGCTCCTGGCTTCAGATAGGCCCAGCTTTAGCTACTGCAGCCATATGGGAAGTGAACCAACAGATGGAAGATTCTTTCTCTCTCTCCCCCTCTTCTCCTCTGGAACTCTATCTTTCAAATAATTAAATAAATCTTTAAACAAACAAACAAAAACCTGAGAGTCACCGTAAGTCATCAAGAGGCACAAAGACACTCCTATCTGTCGAAAATGAGAATGAAGTAAAATGTATTGCACACAGACTCAGAGAAAGAGTTAGAGAGAAAAGTGGGGTGAAAGAGAAAGAACAGAGACTGATTACCATCTTCACATACATATCTCTAAGAACTGCATTCCTTGAGATTTCTCTGGTTCTTAAGTGCTTTGCAGACACAATATCTGTTAAGGATTGAACAAGGCTCATATATTAGATCCTCATCTTGGAACCACTCAAGAGACAGATTTGGATGCTTGACAGACATCAAATTGTTCCCTTCTATTACTGATGAAAGCTAAGTTGGAAAAGGGAAAGGTGCTAATAAGTCACTCTCATCTGCCAGATTTATCTATTCAATCTCCAATTCAGGGGGAATACTGCAGGTCTCACGCGTAAGAGCCTGACTCAGTAAAAATCAAAACCTAGAAGCAAGGAAAGTATCTCTCTGCAGTCAGGAAAATTTCAAAGTGAGAATAAAAAGGAGTGGGTGTGCTCTTCCAAATCACCAATAAGAAATCATGCCTCTTTCTCTATGAGGCTAGGTCTCATTCCCAATATTCTTATTTAATTAATGTACATGCCACCTGGGCCTTAGGATTTTTGAAAGCTTCCCAGGTGGTTGTAACATCTCTGTAGGGGATGCTTGCCAATAAAAGGAGTTGCTGCCACTGATCTTCCAAGCCTTTTGCACTTTTACATATTGGACTTGATCACATGTCTGATGGTCCTAGGGTTACCACTGACCAGCTCAGGTACGCATATCTGCATTTTTGTTAGGACTATACTGCTTCTATACTCAAGACATCATAAGCAAAAATGCCAATGCCTTCTTTCTGAACTATCTGTGATTCTCTGAGCAGTAGAGCCCACAGAAAGCTACACAACTCACAAAAATAAAAATGAATTTAACTCCAAAATTCATTCTATCCAAGTGATATCATTTACTATTTCCTAGCCTGAATATGTCATTCCATGTTAATTACGGTCCATCACTGCTTCTGCATAAGATTAAGTAAATTTAAGATATATCAATAGCAAAGTGACAGCTAAGGTATGTTCCATAATTGAATATATGTCTCTTTCCATTGCACAGGAGATATTGAAAAGTACACAAAAATTTTAAATTTTAAATCAAAATACCTTATTCAAGTGAGAAACTTTAAAAGCTAACAAGTTTAGAGTTCTCCCCCATTGTAAGAATTCTTGATGCTTGCAGATATAGTATCAATTTTTGTTTATGGAAAAAGCTATAAATCAGATAAAACCAATAAACATGAACTTACCTCAGCCAAAGTCTCTAATGTGCTTCATTTCAAGAAAAAGAAAATTAAAGCATTAATAGGTACTGGACAATTCTTTTTTTTTTTTTTTTTTGACAGGCAGAGTGGACAGAGAGAGAGAGAGAGACAGAGAGAAAGGTCTTCCTTTGCCGTTGGTTCACCCTCCAATGGCCGCTGCGGCCGGCACACTGTGCTGATCCGAAGGAAGGAGCCAGGTGCTTATCCTGGTCTCCCATGGGTGCAGGGCCTAAGTACTTTGGCCATTCTCCACTGCACTCCCGGGCCATAGCAGAGAGCTGGCCTGGAAGAGGGGCAACTGGAACAGAATCCGGCACCCTGACCGGCGCCGCAGGTGGAGGATTAGCCTAGTGAGCTGTGGCGCCGGCCTGGTACTGGACAATTCTGGACAAATTTTAATAGGAAGTTAAACTCAAATGCTTGGACACATGATAAGATTTTGTTACCCTAGAATCCTCAAGTGTTGTTATTAATCAGCCATTCTTATTTCTGGACATATAGGAAGGTCCCTCAGAGAGTTTGTGGAAAACCAGGATTAAAAGATACATTTATCCTGATGCAAAGAAAATTCCAAATTCATGCATAGTTTTTTCATAATATGCATTTTACATGAACTTTGGAAGACCACTCTTACTACAACTTCTTGTGTACTTTTTAAAAGTACTGATGTCTCAACCAAGAAAGATCAAATTAGCATCTCTGAAGGAGGAATTTGTGCAGATACATTGTTAAAAGCTCCCAGGGGTTTTTTGTTTGTTTGTTTTAGGAATAGACTTGTTGGGGGAATGGAGTGGCAATTTGAAGTTTAACAGAACAATTAAACAGAAAATGCAAGGGGGTATCACATAAACTTCCTAATTTCACCAACTATATATCCCTATTACAAACAATTTGCAATGTGTGGTGCATTTGCTATTTTCATGACACAATATTTACATATATAATTATTAACTGAAGGCCATAGTTTAGAGTTCTCTCTTTGTGTTATACATTCTATGGTTTTTGACAAATGTATAATGGCATATGCCCATCATTATATTGTCATATGATCTAAAAATCCCATGTACATTCCTTCTTCTCCTTACTTAAACCCTTGGAAAACATTTTTTTCCTTTTTTCTCTCCATAGTTTTGCCTTTTCCAGATGCACTCTCTAGTTGGAATCACACAATATATAGCCTCTTAAGATTGC
The DNA here is from genome assembly GCF_033115175.1 of Lepus europaeus. Lineage (NCBI taxonomy): Eukaryota > Metazoa > Chordata > Mammalia > Lagomorpha > Leporidae > Lepus > Lepus europaeus. The sequence continues at coordinate 38,685,037 of NC_084836.1, read as the reverse complement.
TCTGTGCATTTAACACTAGCCAATGCATTTAAGGCTTCTGTATGTCTTTTTGTGGCTGAAGAGCTCCTTTCTCCCTCCCTCCCTCCCTCCCTCCCTTCTTCCTTCCTCCCTCCCTTCCTCCCTCCCTCCCTTCCTTCCTCTCTCCCTCCTTCTTCCTTCCTTCCTTCCTGTCTTCCTTCTTTTCTTCCCTTCTTCCTTTCCTTTTTCTTTTTACTGAATAGTATTCCAACGCAAATATCTATGCTTTCTTTATTCATGTATCTATTGAAGGATATATTGACTCTAGATATATTACTGCCTGCTAGAATTAAAAATTTCTGTGATAGACCACAGCAGAAACTCAGTAGCATCTGAAGAAAGAAGAAAGAGAGAACCTTTTATTGCAGCTTTTGTGGTATGTCAGGCACTCATTGAAGAATATATTTAAACACACTTGTATGAAACAAAATTGGGAGAAAATTCTTATTGAGAAGATAAAAATTTTCAGTCAACCTTTTTCGTTGAGGAAAGTACAGGAATAGGAAAGCCATCTACGTATACTGTCTTCTCACTCTGGCATTTGAGCTACTGCTGCCTTCTTGCAAAGCCTGGAAAGTTATATTGTTTGCTTCTCCAGTCACCATATGCTGTTTTACTCCCTCTCTATCTGGCCACTAAATTTAATTTAGTCTCTCGTAATTCCATTTATCTTTTGGGCTCTGTGCTTTTACACTTTATTATGAGCAAGTATTTTTATCTTGTACTTTAGTGCAGTCATTTAATAAGGATGAGCTAAGAAATTTTTGAAATATGGGACACAGGAAAGAGTTTCCTTGTTCTCTCCATTGCTTCAACTACAGAATTGTTATCAGTATTTTTCTAATGTAAATCTACTCGGATTGTTTCCATACCTTGTGATCCCAGATGCCAAAGTGGTCCAACTTCTATCCTTCGTCTATGTAGGATTTGGTCTCCTCAGCTTCTGAAAGTCCCAACTTCTGTGTATCCCTTCTCTTTTTGTTGTTTTTTGTTTGTTTGTTTTCAAATAGCTTTGTTGAGGTAAGATCACATACTGTATAAGTTCTCCATTTAAGATACAATTCAATATTTTGCAGTACACCGCATTAACAGGGTGACAACCATCACTATAAGCAAGTCTTATATCATTTTTAACTCCTGCAAATAAAAAAGAAAAATACCTTTGTTCCCATCCCTTACTCTTCCACTTTATTCCAGCCTTTGGTACCTACTAATAAAAGGATACTTCAATAAGTTCATAGAAAATGAAATTAAAGATAGGATTATCTTTTTGATAAAAGATTTGAAATCCATGAAGTTTTTCCTAATACACATTTCCCATGAATTTTTGTTATCCATCAATTTCAAAACTTTTTACACCAAAATAAACTTATATTTTAATTCCATTTCCCCTGAATTTCTTGAAATGCCTTCATATATTTTCTGAATCTATACATTTTCTTTTTCTGGCCATTTAGTATAAATAAAATCATCCCCAAAAACATGTTCTTTTGTGACTAGATTCTTTAACTTTGAATGTTTGTGTCAGTCACATCATAGTGCAAATCAGTACTTCATTTTCTATTGCCAAATAATATTCCATTGTATGGATACACCAAACTTTATTTATACATTCAAGAGTTCATGGACATTTGAATTTCCACTTTTGGGCTATTATGAATAATTGTGTTATAAATATTCATATGCAAATTTTTATATGAACATTATTTTCATTTTACTTGGATATCTACACTTGAGTGGAATTGTGGGTCAAATGATAGCAATATGTTTAGATTTTGAATTGCCAAATTGTTACTTGAAATGACTACACCATTCATTTCTTTTTTTTTAAGATTTATTTTATTTATTTGAAATAGTAACAGAGATAGGTAGAGATAGTGAGAGAGGTCTTCCATTCGCTGGTTCACTCCCCAGTTGGCCCCAACAGCCAGAGCTGTGCTGATCTGAAGCCAAAGCCAGGAGCTTCTTCTGTGTCTCCCATGTGGATGCAGAGGCCCAAGGACTTGGGCCATCTTCTACTGCTTTCCAGGCCATAGCAGAGAGCTGGATTGGAACAAGAGCATCTGAGACTCGAACAGTTGCCCATATGGGATGCCAGCGCTTCAGGCCAGGGCGTTAACCAGCTGTACCACAGCGCTGGCCCCTACACCATTCATTTCACATTCCCATTAGCAATTTCCAATTTTCTGTATACCCTTTTGAAACTTGTTATTGTCATTTTTTTAATTATAGTCTTCCTAGTGAGTATAAAGTGATAGTTAACTGTGTCTATAATTTCATTATCACTAATGATATTCAGCATATTTCCATGTGCTGGTTGATCATATGTATGTATTCTTAAGAAAATGTATATCTTTTGCTCATGTTAATTGATTTATTTTCTTTTTTGTTATTGATTCGTAAGCCCTCTTTAAACATCCAGACACAAGTCATTTACCAGATATATGATTTGCAAATATATACTCCTTATCCTGATTTTATTATTCTTTTTCTTTTTTCAGGTTTTTTTTTTTTTTTTTTTTTTTTGGACAGAGTGGATAGTGAGACAGAGACAGAGAGAAAGGTCTTCCTTTTTGCCGTTGGTTCACCCTCCAATGGCCGCCACGGCCAGCGCGCTGTGGCCAGCACACCACACTGATCCGAAGGCAGGAGCCAGGTGCTTATCCTGGTCTCCCATGGGGTGCAGGGCCCAAGCACTTGGACCATCCTCCACTGCCTTCCCGGGTCACAGCAGAGAGCTGGCCTGGAAGAGGGGCAACCGGGATAGAATCCGGCGCCCCAACTGGGACTAGAACCTGGTGTGCCGGCACTGCAAGGCGGAGGATTAGCCTGTTAAGCCACGGCACCAGCCTGATTTTATTATTCTTGATGGTATCGTTTACATCGCAAACATTTTCAAAGGTTATGGTATATTGTTTTTCTTTAGTTGCTTGTGGTTTTATTGCTTAACCCACAGTCATTATGACTTAGTCCTGTGTTTTCTTCCAGGAATTTCATAGTTTTGCCTTTCACATTTAGGTTGATGATCCATTTTGAGGTTTTTTGTTTTGTTTTGGCTTATTTTTTGGTTTGCTTTTGTTTTTTTATTGCACTTAATTTGAGGTAAGTTTCCAGCTTCGTTCATTGTTATATGGTCATTCAGTTTTGCCCACAGCATTTGCTGAAATGACTATTTTTCACCATTTAATTTTCTTGGTACACTTGTCAAAAATAAATTGGCCATATGTTTGCAATTATGCCCGCACCACGGTGGCTTGATTACTGTAGCTTTGCAGTAAGGGATAAAATCAGACAGCATGAATCAAGATTGTTTGACTATTCTTGGTCACTTGCATTTCTTCATGAATTTTAACTTCAACTTTTCAACTTCTTCCAAAAACCCAGCAAGGATTTTTAATAGGAATTGGCTTAAATTTTCAGATCAGTTTAGGAACTATATTCATCTCAACAATATTAACTCTTCCAATTCACAACATTTACTATAGCTTAAATGTGATTCGTCCCCCAAGGTTCACGTGTTGGGCACTTGATAAACAGAGTGTTGGTACTGAAAAGTGGTGTGGGACAGTTAAGGTGTGAAAGCATCAATATGGGAGCGTAATGGTGCAGTGGGTTAAGCTGTCACTTGGAACACCTGAGTTCTGCATCAGAGGGCCTCCTGGCCACGCCATGCTTCCCATCTGTTCTCCTGCTAATGCACCTGGGAAGCAGTAGCGAACAGCCCAAATACTTGGGTTCTAGACACCAGATGAAGATCCGAATGAAGTTCCTAGTTTCTGACTTCAATCTTGCCTAACCTTGACTGTTGCAAGTATTTGGGGCATAACCCATGGATAGAAGTCTCAGTTTCTTTCTTGTCCTGTTACTCTGCCTTTCAAATAAATAAATAAATCTTTAAAAACAAGGATCTAGTGAAAAGACCTTAGGTCAATGAGAGGTCTACTCTCAGAAGAAATAAAGGTAATTCTTGTGAAGCCCTAATTAGTTATTGAGGAAACATTTTAACAAGGGCCAGCATTGTGGTGCAGTGGGTTATACCGCTACTTACGACACTGTTATCCCATCCTGTATGGGAGCACTGGCTGCAGTCCCAGATATTCCACGATATTCCACGTCTGACCCAAATTTCTGCTAATGTGCCCGGGGAGGTAGTAGTTAATGGCCCAAGTACTTTGGATCCTGCCACCCATATGGGTGACCTGAAGTTCCTGGCTCCTGACCTTGGTGTGGCCTCGCCCCAGGGGATTCAGCCATTTGGAGAGTGATCCTTCAGATGCACCATCTATCACGACCTCTCTCTTTGTCACTGCTTCAAATAATTTTTTTTTAAATTGTAATAAAAGCCTGAGCCTGGCCCCCTCCAGCCTCTCTCTTGTGTCCTGCTTGGCAATGTGGTTTCTCACTCTAACTCTTATAACTGCTCGAACCAGGCTGCTGTTAGACCCTTATCAGAGAGCAAATCAATGGGGCTGCCCAACCTTAAAATGCCAGCCTTCAACACAGTGAGATAAGTAAAACTCTTTTCTTTATAAGCTTAGCCTGTTTTAAGTAATATTATAATAATGAAAAACATACTAATATAAATATGAAATGTTTCTTTTACTCAAGTAATTTTAATGTCTTTCAATAATTTTCAGAGTTTCATGGATATAAGTTTTCAGTTAGCACTTATTTTGGTTTTTATGCTATTAAAATTCAAATGCTTTATTAATTTGCATAATTTTCCTTGCTCACCTACTATAGTTGATCTTGTATTGCTCAGAATTACTGAAATCAATTATTAGCTTTAATAAATTTCAATGTATTTCCTAGATTTTTCTATATAGAGAGTTATATAGTTATATTCCTTCTTTTCAATACAGACACTTTTTATACCTTTTGTGTGTATGTAATTTCTTAACTGTGTGGGCTGGAATGTCCACTATAATTTGGAACCAAAATGATGCAGCTAACTATCCTCTTCTAATGACTAGTTTTTGAGTGAAATTTTTCATCCTTTCAACATTAACCTTAACTGTGGGTTTCATCAAATTAAATAGGTTCCCTTTTATTCTTCCATTGTGGAGTGTTTTCACCATGAAATGTAGATGAATTTCGATGTGTTAAATTACAATATGCATCACTTAATGAAAGAAATCAATTCTGAGATGTGCACTTTTAGGCTATTTCATAGTTGCACAAACCTCACAGTACAACTTACCCAAACCTTGCTGGTGCAGGTTAATTACTCAATGTGGCCACCTGGCACAGCTCATTCATGCATGAAAAACAAGGGCTGTGAGACCATTGCCAGTTAAAATGCATCCTGTTCTTCAGTAAACTTCTTAAAATATCTGCAAGTAGGAGAAAACAAATAATGATAAAATGAGTGCTGTGATTAGTACATACTCCATAGTGTACTTGTTTATTATAATTATCAAGAATTATGTTGCGCAGACAAGTGCATGTGGTATACACTTTCATGTGGCTGTCAGAGCAATAGATTTATTTATACTAACATGCCCACATACACCTGAGCAATTCATTATGCCATGAGATTATGATGGACATGACATCAGTAGGTGACATGAATTTTCCAGTTGCACTATAACCATATAGGATCATGGTCATGTAAGTTGTTCATCACTAATGAAACTGTAATTAACAGTAGGTAACTATGATTGATTTTTTGAATGTTAAATCAACCTTTCAATCCTGGAATAAATCCTACTTGGTCATGATGTATAATACTTTTAATATGTTGATGAATTTGTTTTGTTAGTACATAGTTGAATATTTTGCAATGATATTCATAAGAAATATTACCCTGAAGTTTTTTCTTATGATGTTTTTTGCTAGCTTTCGTATCAGACTAATATTGGCCTCATCTATTTTGAAAAAATTTGGTGGTTTTTATAGTAATTTTTCTTTAGATGGTTTGTATATTTCACCAGTGAAACCACTTGAGCCCTGGTTTTCCTTTTGGGAAGGTTTAGGGTAATTAACTCAGTTATTATACTTGTGATGGGCCTATTTAGTATTCTTAGTAATTCTTGAATTACAGTTAGAAGTTTATCTTTCTAGGAATTAATCATACTGCCAGTTCTCATCCTTGATTTTAATAATTTAAATTTTTTCTTTTTCCTTGTTTATCCTACTAATGACTTGCCAATTTTGTTGATATTTTCAAAGGACTAAATAACTGTTTCAGCTTTCCTTTGTTTACTGGTCCCATAGCTTATCTTCTCTTTTACTATTTTGAATTTTTTGTGTGTTTAAATACAAAATATGTTTTTTCTAGATATAATATAGTTGGATCATTGTTTTCATCCAACCTAATTGTTCTCAATCTTTTGGTTGAATTGTACAATCCATTGATATTTAATATTATTACTGATATGGTTGAAATAAATATGCCATTTTGCCTTTTGGTTTCTAAAGGTCTCATATTTGTGAACCCTTTCTTTATTGACTTCTTTAGCATGTATTAAACTGATAATGTTTAGTGTAATACTTTCTTTGGTACATTTTTAATTATATTTTTTATTTTTGTTAGTTGCTTTTCTAGTGTACAATATATAATCTCACAGTCCATTTCAGACTCATACTGAGTTAATATTAATTAAACACAATTATAGAAACTTTGCTGTTACATGATTACATTTCATTCCTGTATTTTTACAAAAGTTGGTGGTGCTGAATTGTCCTTAGCAAACTGGCACAGCAGAAGCAAGGATTCAATTCTAAAGAAAAAGCGGATGTATTAGGTCTTCATTGTTGTGTAACACAGTCCCAGGACTCTAGCATCTTCAAACAATAGAAAGTTACCATCTCGTAGTTTCTACAGGTCAGTGGTTTGGGCATGTACTGCCTGGATTTTCTACTAAGGTCTCAAATAACTGCAGTCAAAGTGTTAGCTGGAATTGTATTCTTATCCTAGGCTTGAGGATCTCTTTCAAACTCATCCACTTTATTTTTATAATTCATTGTTGTGGCAATTGTAGAGTTTAGGGCAGCTTTAATTTTTTTCTATAGCAGGAGGAAGCATATATCTCCCATTTCACCTTATTTTACTTGCTTATTTGTTTATTTAATTGGGGTAAAATCAAACTGAACTTCCATGACAACTTTGGAGCATATATCTTTATCTATATTGTTAATTACAGGTACAATATTCAACAACAGATTTCTAGAACCTTTTTATTTTGTGTATCTTAAATTATATACCCATTGAACAACAATTGTTCATTTCTCTGCCCCCAACTCCAGCCCCCAGAAACCATCATTTTACTCTTTGTTTTTGAGTTTGGCTATCTTAAATACCTCATATAAGTGGAATCATGAAGCCATGACTTTCCGTGACTGGCTTATTTCCTTTCACATAATGTCCTTCAGCTTCATCCATGTTGCTGGGAAAAAGGGATTTCCACATGAAAAAGGATGAAGCTGGACCCTAATCTTACACCATAATCAAGAATCAACTGGGGCCGGCGCTGTGGTACAGCGAGTTAAGGCCCTGGCATGAAGCGCAGGCATCCCATATGGGTGCCAGTTCGAGACCTGGCTGCTCCACTTCCGATCCAGCTCTCTGCTTTGGCCTGAGAAAGCAGTAGAAAGTGACCCAAGTCCTTGGGCCCCTGCACCTGAGTGGAAGACCCGGAAGAAGCTCCTGGCTCCTGACTCCTGGCTTCAGATTGGCGTAGCTCTGGCCATTGAGGCCAATTGGAGAGTGAACCATTGGATGGAAGACCTCTCTCTCTCTCTCTCTCTCTCTCTCTCTGCCTCTGCTCTCTCTGTGTAACTCTGACTTTCAAATAAATAAATAAATATTTTTTAAAAATCAACTAAAAGCTGGTTAAAGACTTAACTGTTAGACCTGAAATTATAAAACTTATAGAAGAAATCACAGAGAAAACTTCATGACATTTATTTTGCCACTGATTTCTTGTGTTCGTACCCAAAAGCACATGTAACATAAATTAAAATAATCAAATAGGACAGCATAAACCTAAAAAGCTTTGCCTCAGCAAGAAAGTGGAGTGAAAGGACAACCTATGGAGTTAGAGAAATATTTGTAAATGAAATATATGATGAAAGATTAGGATCTAAAATATAGAAGGAAATTCTATGTCTTGACAGAAAAATACAACAACAAACCAAATAAACAAAAATCCAGACAAAAATGAAAATAACCCGATTAAAAATAGATAAAGTAAGCAAATAGAGTTTCTTCCAAGAAGATGTACAAGTGTTCAACAAGTATATGGGAAGATATTCTGTAGCACTAGTTATCAGGAAAATGCAAGTGAAAACCACAGTGAGGTTTTACTTAACCAGTTAGGATGGCTGTTAGAAAAAAACCAAAAAGCGAAAGATAACAAGCGTTAGTGAATATGTGGAGAATTTGGAATACTTGCACACTGTTGGAGGAAATGTAAAATGATGCAGTCATTATAGAAAACAGTGTAGAGATTTCTCAAAACATTAAAACTAGAAGTTGCAAAGATTTGAAGTAGAGGAGGACAAAAGTGTGTTCCAGAATGAGTAGGGAAGCGCAGTTACATAAAAATAAACTGTAGTATTCTGAAGCACAGTAGGGTGACTATGGTTCTCAATAAACTATCATATACTTTATGAACAAGTAGAGAAGAGTTTGAAGGGTCCAAACATAAAGTAATGACAAAAATATGTGAATTTTAACATCCGGATTTAGTACATCTTGCATAATTTATTGAGGCATCTCATTGTATGCTGTATATGTACAATTATTAAATGTTAATTAAAATACTTTTTACAGTGTTTAAGGAGAGAAAAATGATGACTGACTTGATTTGATCTCACATTGAATCCTTGTATCGATTGATCGAATTGTGCCATGTAAATATGTGCAAAAAATAACAATGCAAAAGTTAAAAAAAAAAGCTACTTCAACTGAATGCAGAAATTGTTCTTTGTGTTTTTTGGCAATTAATTGCTATTACGAGACACAAATCTCTCCTTGAGTAAAGGAAATGTTTCACTGGAAATAAGTCATTAACTCTGAGCTATTTCACCAGAACTAAGGATTACTTCCATCTGAAGCCCTGTCCATTCTTTGGCCAGTGCCTTTTTTAAACCCTGACACAAAATAGCAGGGTTGGCTGTGACCTTGTGATAGAGAGAAGCTGAGAAGACTACAAGGGCTAAATATTTAGCGTTATTAGCTCTATAACTGTAGTCATAAGCTGTCCAGCCATGGACTTTGAAAGTGATGGATATGAAACTCCAACTCCCTGAAAGAACCATATGTTTTAAAGCAAAGATTAACACTTAAAATACAAACATTTAGATGATTAAAAAGCTAAAAATAGAATCGCCATATGATCCAGCAATCCCATTTCTGGGAATCAATCCAAAAGTGTTAAAGTCAGGATCTCAAAGAGCTATTAGTACTCCCTTGTTTATGACAGTATTGTTCACAATGGTTAAGATATGGAAACAAGCCGGCGCCGTGGCTCAACAGGCTAATCCTCCGCCTTGCGGCGCCGGCACACCGGGTTCTAGTCCCGGTCGGGGCACCGATCCTGTCCCGGTTGCCCCTCTTCCAGGCCAGCTCTCTGCTGTGGCCAGGGAGTGCAGTGGAGGATGGCCCAAGTGTTTGGGCCCTGCACCCCATGGGAGACCAGGAGAAGCACCTGGCTCCTGCCATCGGAACAGCGCGGTGCGCCGGCCGCAGCGCGCTACCGTGGCGGCCATTAGAGGGTGAACCAACGGCAAAGGAAGACCTTTCTCTCTGTCTCTCTCTCTCTCTCACTGTCCACTCTGCCTGTCAAAAAAAAAAAAAAAAGATATGGAAACAAGCTGCATGCCCGACTATAGAAGACTATATAAAGATAATGTGGTATACACATACAATGGAATATTATTCAGACTTGTAGAAAATGTAAATTCTGTCACTTCACCTCATTTTTTAAGGACTAATCTGATTAGGTCAGATCTACCTTAAGAAAAATCACCCTAACTTAAGTCAATTGATAGAGATTTTAATTGCGTCTGCAAAATTCCTTCACAGCAGCGAAACTATTTTTTAAAGATTTATTTATTTGAAAGGCAGAGAACAGACATACAAAGATCTTCCATCTGTTGGTTCTCTCCTATAGATTCCCACAAGAGTTGGCATTGGGGCAGCATGAAGCCAGGAGCCCAGAACTCAATCTGGGTCTCCCACATGGTGATAGGAATCCAAGCAGTTGGGCCATCATCTGCTGCCCGGGCTTTCTGATAATGTGATACAGGCATCTCAAGTGACAGCTCAACCCACTGCATCACGATGTCTTCCCTAGCAGCACAGCTATTAGGGTATGAATAACAAGGTGAGTACACCAGAGCTTGAAATCTGGCGGAAAGGAAGCTTCTTAGAATTCTATCTCAGGAACTCTGTCTTAAATAGGCTTTTAGATATTAAAGCAAGAAATTTTTTTTAGCTGCTTAAATTGTCCCATTTAGCTGAATCTATGGATTGATGCTGAGGCTTTTATCCACAAAGAGAGGTTAGGTTCCGATAGTTCCAAAAAGCCTACTTGATGAAAGTAGTTCTTGGCAGGTGTACAGTGCTAAGTAGCTGCCTACAGTCAGTAGTCATCTTCAACCAGAAGAGCTATCAGAGCTACATTACATCACTTCACTCACAAATGAGGGGTAGACACCTTTAGTCCAAAATAAAAGAAAAAAAGCTCTGTATGGTAGAAAGAGTAATCCTTCTTGTAAGATCGTGATAATGGAAAAATACAATGATGTTATTGCAAATCACAAGGCTTAGATATTGGTAGCTCTGAGACAGACAGAATGGTAGAATGGCCAGAAGCTTAATAGAGAGAAACAGCTAAATAAAATTAGCTAATTGAAAGACAGCTAGATAAAAGTCTTCCTAGGACCATAAATATGAACAGGTATTGGGAAACCTGTGCCTGTGTATTAGTCTGAGTTCACTAAGGAACAATGAACATAAGAGCTAACAAAGACTTGAAATCATCTTCCAAAGTTGACGCTTCATACTTGAATGGACTTAAAAACAACCTCTAACTGAAAACAGAGAGAATAAGCTACTTCAAAGAACCAAAATTGGTTTAAATAATACCATAGTCATCCATGCCAGTCTCAAAAGCCATTTGTCTGTCCAAGGCTGTGCTTTCTTAGCAGTGATCAGAGAAAGAACCTCTAAGCTACTGTTCCTAAACACTAGATTAAATAGAACTAGAAAAGGTATATATAAATGTTTGTATGAAAATCTATACATATATATGTGTGTTTTTAATTTTTAGTTTCTTTAAGAAATAGATCATTTAATGTAAAAATTATGACGGTGTTTAAGATATGTATATATGTGTATATGTGTAGTATTTTTTTTTTTACAGGCAGAGTGGACAGTGAGAGAGAGAGACAGAGAGAAAGGTCTTCCTTTGCCGTTGGTTCACCCTCCAATGGCCGCCGCGGTAGGCGCGCTGCGGCTGGCGCACCGCGCTGATCCGATGGCAGGAGCCAGATGCTTCTCCTGGTCTCCCATGGGGTGCAGGGCCCAAACACTTGGGCCATCCTCCACTGCACTCCCTGGCCACAGCAGAGAGCTGGCCTGGAAGAGGGGCAACCGGGACAGGATCGGTGCCCCGACCGGGACTAGAACCCGGTGTGCCGGCGCCGCGAGGCGGAGGATTAGCCTGTTGAGCCGCGGCACCGGCCATATATGTGTAGTATTTTTAACAGTAGTAACACAAGATTGTTCCCATTGTCCTATACGTAAAAAATAGCCCTTTACCTGCATGGAAATCATTCACCTAAATAAGAATTGCCATAGGACTGTGAATAAAGGATTCATAAAATGTGGTGACCTGGCTAGTTCATAAACTCATGTTGCCAACTCTTATAAAAGGCCAAGTTCAAAATGACCTCCTCAGGCTGTGCAGAATAAATGAATGGGATTGCTCCAAACTAAAAAACTTCGGAACAGCAAAAGAAACAAGCTACTGGATGAAAAAACAATTTATAGAATGCTAGAACATATTGGCAAACTGTTTATCTGGTAAGGGATTTATATACAAAATATGGAAGAAATTAAAATAACTCACAGAAAAAAAAAACCACAAAAGTTAATTAAATCTGAGCAAAGGACCTCAAAAGACATTCCTCAAAAGAAGACATAAAAACTGTGAACCAATATATAAGAAAATGCTCAACATCACTAGTCATCAGCGAAGTACAAATAAAATGATAGATTGCACTGCCTACCTCATAGGGTGTTTTTTATCAAAAATACAAAATATTACAAATGTCAGTAAGGATATGGAGAAAAGAGAACTCTCATACTCCATTGGTAGTGATGTAAATTAGCACAATCATGTGGAAAACAATATAGAATCATCAAACTCCAAAACATCTCATGCTAGTGACAATGTGGAGGATCTGGAACAGATTGCTGATGGGAATGGTTTTTGGTGTTTGGAAGACAATGTCTCCACACAAAAACCCAACATATTTTTCCTGTAGAATCCAACAATTACACTCTTTGGTATTTACCCAAAGAGGCTGAGACATTGTGGTCACACAGAAATCTGCCCAATATTGTTAATAACAGTTTTATTCATAATTGAGAAGCTTGGAAGCAACAAACTTTACTATGTGAGTGGAAAGATAATTATTTTTAGCTTATTTCACTTGGCATATTTTTTCCTTCAGCAAAATATCTTTGGTATGGAAAATTGTTTGCAGGTGTGCTCTAGTCACAAGACTTGTAAAATTTCTGTGTTGGAAAGGCAATTTCCAGTATAAACTGACAAGGGAATATTACTCTGCAGCAAAAATAAATCTACTTCTAGAATGTGAAAAGATACAATATAAAGTTAAATGCCTACTACTAAGTGAAAGAAGCTAATCTTAAAAGTCTACACACTGCATGATTACAATTAGATAACATTCTGGAAAAGGCACACTACAAAAGCTATTAAAAAATCACCAGATACCAGGGGCTAATGATGAGGACTGGGAGAATATACCAAGAAGAGAGGATTTTAGGGCTTTGAAACTACTCTGCATGATACTGGAATGGTAGATGCATGTCATTACAAATTTGTACAAGTCCATAGCATGTACAATACCAAGAGTCTCCCAGGAGTAATCTATGGACCTTGGTGATAATGATGTGTCAATGTATGTTCATCCGTTGTAATAACTGTACCATCTGGTGGAGGATGTTCACAATATGCAAAGCTTTGCATGTGAGGAATCAGAAGGGATAGGGGGAATCTCTGCACCTTCTGCTCAATACTGCTTTGAAAATAAAACACTCTAAAATATATAATCTGTTGTTTAAACACTCATGGACTATGAGAGACAGATGAATATGAAAATAATTCAGTGCAAAAAAGTCAGACCCAATTGTATTTTCTTGTTTCCTATTCAATTTAAAAAGATAGAAAATTCAAGATAATCTCTAGTTACAGAAATAAGATCAGAAGTTACATTTGGATCAAGAAAGATGAGGGAAGAGTAAATGGGATGTATAAAAAATATGCATGTGGTAATGATTAGAATTGATCAATGTGTTCATTATCTTGAGTGTGGTGATAATTTTATGGGTATATACATATGCCAAATACTTATTAAATTGTATACTTTAAATATGTTAATTGTATTGTTTTATTAACTATTTAATTTTATTGTTTTATTGTGTATCCATTCTACCTGAAAATATATTTAAATAAATAAATAATGAAGTCAGATTCAATGGTATAATTGAATTTTAATACCTCAGGCAAGAGGTTAAGACTTCCATTTAGTTAGGGAAGAGCTCATGTAGAACTGCTGAGTATAAGTTGTGAAGGTGAATCTCATCTGCCCCTTGTGACTCAATGGGAAAAATCTGGAAACTCTGTTTCAGACTATGCTTGAAGTTGGTGTAGTAGAGGATAAGACGCGACCTCTGTGCTCCAACACTCTCATAAGAATTTCACACAATGGCACTCTCACTTTCCATCTCTATTAAACCGTGATCTTGTAAAGAAGTACAGTATTCTAGGTTCATAAAATAACAGAGATAAAAGTACTTTAAGTTCATGTAGCCAAAGTTAAGTATTTTCAGAAGATGAAATTAAACATACACAATAGCACACAGCAATCTATTGGCATAGTTGGAAATAAAACCTACATCTTCGGGCTCTGTGCCCAGGATTTTCTCCATTACATCATTTCCCTTTCACTGAACACAATACTCTGAGGACAGTCAGTGATCAACATGTTTGCTGACCAACTTATGATCATAATAAAATATACCAAAGGAGACTCTCCACATTGTACTTTGTTCTGATGATTAACAAATACTTTACAAGAATAAAAAATGGAAATCTGGAATTTTGTTGGAAATAACACTTTTCCCCTTTCTCTGACATCTGAAATATAAATTCTCTAAAACAAATGAGCAAACAATGAAGAGTCAGTGCTCTACATACTACAAGAACAGTTATTTGATGCTATGGTCAGAAAAAATCTGGAAAGTACTGCTCAAATGGCAGTTGATGAATTAAGACTATTAGTAGAGATTAAATCACTCTTGTGAAATGTCAGTGGGAAATCTTTGAGAAACTCCAACCTATTTATAGTAAAAGCTCTGAAGCTATGCTGCTCATTTATATAAGGTAACAGAATTACTACTGCAACAGAAGCACTTTGTAGAATCTATGGCACTTAACTGGCAAAGAAAATTGATTCCAAGCCAAAGAAATGACAGCACAATATAGCTGGCTGCTACTGAATTGAAGGAAGAAAGGAAAAGGAATGAGTATAATAGATGTATATGGGGAATAAAGAAAAGCACAATTAGCTCATTATTAATTATGAGTCTGATACATGTGCAATAGAAAAATTTTGAAGCAGTCCAAGACAAAAGGGGATAGGCATTTTAAGGTGATAGTAAGGAACTGATACACTAAAGAAAAAGGAAAAAAGTCTGTATATTCATATCAGCAAGGACAAAAGAACTATTACAGGACAGATGTCACAAATGTATCTGTGATCAAGAAGATGTAATTGCAGACCCTGGCTCCCAGAGAAACACTTGATCTACCTACAGGAATTCCTTTTGGTTCTTGTCATCATGGCACGTATATTTTTTATAGGTCACTTTCAGAAATATATTATAGTGAACAATAGTACTGATGAATTAGTAAGAAAACAATTGTTAAAAATAGTAATTACAATGTGAACTATATACTTTAACTTGTACCACCTCATGTTCCAAGTACATGTATTTAGTAAATTCATTTGTATATAAGTCTGTACTTACAAGTGTGAAAAAAAAACCACTCCTTATAACACACAAGTCCACACATCACAAAATTCATAAACTTTTATGATGAGTGATTTTTATTCAGTTTGTCTATAGTTTTATATATGATTTTAATAAGATTGTGTTCTCTAATAGTAGATATGAAGTAGCAATTCTAGATGGAAGAAATTGCTATAGTTTAATAACTAAAAAATATAAAACCATACAAGCTAAGAGGGATTCATAAAAATTATAAGAAAGGAAAAAAAATAAATCTTAGCCGAGGTCCATTAATATAGAAACATGTGTTTACAATTCAATCAATCATGATTCCACCATGTACTATTATACAGGATGACTTGTGTTTAGAGTGAAGGTTCAAAGCTGTTGAAAGGTAAAAATCATCTTCCATATACACCACAGCAAAGACAGGAAAGTAAAAAGTACATTAGAGGAAAGTCTCCATGCAAAATTATTAAAATGAAAAAAAAGTTTGCCTTGTGTATAAAAGTGGCCTGGAAAATTTCCTTATGTGAAACACCTCATTGGTTATGAGGTATGTTCTATAGAGACCACAATGAACACATTGGAAAACAAAATAAAGACATATTGATCATATGTCTTTGACTAGGAAATAAGAGAAACCCAACTGAAATGATTAAAGAATTTTTTTACTCATCTGAGAAAGCCAGTGGTAGGTTTTGTGTTCAAATATAGGTGGGCAGTGGTATACAAAATCACTATGAATCTTAATAATATTCATTCATGGCCGGCGCCACAGCTCAATAGGCAAATCCTCCGCCTGTGGCGCCGGCACACCGGGTTCTAGTCTCGGTCGGGGCGCCGGAGTCTGTCCCAGTTGCCCCTCTTCCAGGCCAGCTCTCTGCTGTGGCCCGGGAAGGCAGTGGAGGATGGCCCAAGTGCTTGGGCCCTGCACCCGCATGGGACACCAAGAGAAGCACCTGGTTCCTGGTTTCGAATCAGCGCGATGCGCCGGCTGCAGCGCACCAGCCACAGTGGCCATTGGGGGGTGAACCAATGGTAAAGGAAGACCTTTCTCCCTGTCTCTCTCTCTCTCTCTTACTGTCCACTCTGCCTGTCAAAAAAAAAAAATCATTCATCCATCCATTCATTCATTCATTTATTCAGTAGGCATTAAAATGCAGAGAGTGACAGATAGAAAAGAACATTCTTATCTGTTGTTCACTTTCAAAATGTCTGTAATGTCCAGTGCTTGGCCTAACTAAAGGAGGGCTGAGGAACTCAATCCACATCTTCTAATTGGGTGACAAGAATGCAATTACATGAACTAGCACTACTTCCTCCCAGAGCGCACGTTAGCAGGAAGCTGGAAGATGGAGACAAAGCCATGAATAGACCCAGATGTGGGAAGCAGGCATCCTAACTGGCACCTCAATTGGTGAGTCAAACACCCACCTCCTCTTTTTTTAAACTTTCTATTTTTAAATGCTTTTAGATTCCCAGAAAAACTGGGAAAATGTTCCAAGAATACACATGTACCCTTTACTCAGTCTTCCCTAGTGTTAACAATTTAGTTAGCGTGAATATAATTTTGAATACAACTTTCAAAGTCAGGAAATTAACAGTGGTATGATTTTATTAATTAAACTACAGATATTATGTAAATTTCACTGATTCTTTATCCCTTGAGGTATTTCACTTTTTCAAAATCTGATGGAACCTTTCATGATACATCCTTCTCAGTCTCCTTCCATTTGTGACAACACCAGATAGTCTCCTTCTTCATTATCTTGATACTTCTGATGAGTAGTGGTCAGGTATTTTATAGCTGTACCTCAACTTGAGTTTGACTAATGTCTCACCATTAGAAATTGAGATTAGACATTTTTTGCAAACAAGTCAGAAGTACTGGTTTTGTAATCTCTAAATACATAATCTCACTGGGACACAATGTTGATATGCCTCTGGCAACGTTAACATTTATCACATGTCTAATGCTTCCCAACCAGTCTCCTCCATTGTAAAGCTAACATTTTCCCTTTGCAATGGATAAATAACTAGAGGGAGATACTGTGAGTCTACGCTAATATAGTTTTATTTTCCTTGAAACTTCACCCTAAGATTTTTATGTCTTTTTTTTATTTTTTATTTACTTAAAAGAACAGATTTTATGTATTTTATATACAGTTTTAAGAACATAATGGTACTTCCAACCTTCACTCCCAAGCTATGATTTTAGCTTCTATTGGTGGATATTGCCATAATAATTATACTGTTATACGGGACTTGGTACCATTTCTTCTGCATTAGAATTATTCTCAGAAAGATACTGTTGAAGAATAGTAACTACGAGTTGCTTGAAGTCCAACATGCTCAGCAATCCTAATAAAAAGAGCACATTGCTTTCCCCATAACAAAAAGAACACATCAGTTTCCCCAGTTGCAAGGAAATACCCATTAGTTTCCTTTTGTTGTGTGATATAATCATTGCTGAACTGGTTACCATAGCCAAAGGAAGGCCAACGCCATAAACAAATTTGGACCATGTTTTCATCTCTGGAATAGAAGGACACAATTGTTCCACTAATATCAGAAGAACTGAGAAGAGAGGAGGGCTGAGTCTTTAGGAGATAAAAATAAGCAAGAGGAAATAATTATAGGAAAAGAGAATAGGTGGTGCGTAGGTTAAATGAGCCTATATCTACAACACCAACATGTAAATATAGACAATATTCCTGATGTACTTGACAAGTAAGTTTGCGAAAAATTATTGTTAAACCTATCAACATCTTTCCATTTAATATTGTTGATAGCCCTTGCATGTATTTATCTTTTTAAGATTTATTTATTTATTTGAAAGGCAGAGTTACAGAGAGGCAAAGGCAGAGAAAGAGAGAGGTCTTCCATCTTGTAGTTCACTCCCTAGATGGCCACAATGGCCAGAGCTGTGCCAAGTCAAAGCCAGGAGCCACGAGCTTCTTCCGAGTCTACCACACAGGTGCAGGGGCCCAGGGACTTGGGCCATCTACTGCTGCTTTCCCAGGCCATTGTAGAGAGTTGAATCAGAAGTGGAGCAGCCAGGACTCGAACTGGCACCCACAGGGGATGCTGGCACTGCAGGTGGTGGCTTTACCTGCACTGGCCTCTCACAGGATTTCTCAGAACGGCAGATACAAACCACCTGAACAACAATATCATCTGCAGACACAAGTCCAAGAACACAGTGACGTTCCCCTCTTCCCTTCCACTCTCCTTCCTTCTACCTTTTTTTTTTTTTAATTTTTGAGATAACGTATCTTAAATTTTCCATTATAGCAATAGGCTTAATACGTCACTAAATAAGTTTAACAAGCAAAAAGACTTTAGTGGGAACACTTTATTTAGTGGAGCATTAAGCCTTTGACTATAATGTAAATTAAGAATGTTATCTCGGCCGGCGCCGTGGCTCAACAGGCTAATCCTCCGCCTTGCGGCGCTGGCACACCGGGTTCTAGTCCCGGTCGGGGCACCGGATCCTGTCCCGGTTGCCCCTCTTCCAGGCCAGCTCTCTGCTGTGGCCAGGGAGTGCAGTGGAGGATGGCCCAAGTGCTTGGGCTCTGCACCCCATGGGAGACCAGGATAAGCACCTGGTTCCTGCCATCGGAACAGCGCGGTGCGCCGGCCGCAGCGCGCTACCGCGGCGGCCATTGGAGGGTGAACCAACGGCAAAAGGAAGACCTTTCTCTCTGTCTCTCTCTCACTGTCCACTCTGCCTGTCAAAAAAAAAAAAAAAAAAAAGAATGTTATCTCAAAGACTAAAAAAATAAATGAAGGGGGAGGAAAGGAGGTATCATTATATTTCTAGAATTTTTCCAGTGAGCTACATTACAGATAAATAAATAAATAAATAAAATTTAAAATTAAAACTAAAAGAGTCCACTTAAAAGTTGAAACAAAAACAAATGTAAGCATTTCACTTGTCCATATTTATCTCAATATTGAAAACTAAAAATTTTGTCATCTGTTTCAGTGTTTCACAATCATGTGAAATAATTTGAAATAATTTAAGATGCTCTTCAACTCTGTCCTTGGTAGAAACAGAAAAAATAACTATAATTGTGTCTACTATTAAAATAGAGTATTTAGCAAAATACATGACACACAGATAACTATTTTTAAAGTCATAGTTATTATTGTTATTACTATTATTAATATATTCAACCTGACATATTTATAAGGTTCCTGTATATATAAGACAGTACTAGATTATAGGGAACTCATACATGAAAAAACGCAGTATTTGACTTGAAACAACACAGACAATAGCACAGGGAATAAAACATGTAGAAAACTCTAATACTAGCCAGAATGTAGCAGGTCTCTATAAAAGGTATGTTAATACTATGCTTATAACAACATGTCTTCGTATTTTAAATATTAAATCCTATTTAATCTTCTATTTCTCAGTCAATAAAAAACAAAGGATCACATTTTCATTGGGCTTTTCTTTAAAGAATAGTCCTCTTGGGGCCAGCACTATGGTGCAGCGGGTGCCAGCATCCCATTTGGGCACCAGTTCAAGACCCAGCAGCTTCACTCACAATTCAGCTCTCTGCTATGGCCTGGAGAAACAGTAGAGGGTGGCCCAAGTCCTTGGGCTCCTGCAACTGAATGGGAGACCTGGAAGAAGCTCCTGGCTCCTGGCTTTGAATCGGCACAGCTCCGGCTGTTGTGAACAATTTGGGTATGAACCAGTGGATGAAAGAACTCTCTCTCTCTCTGCCTCTCCTTCTCGCTCTGTGTAACTCTGACTTTCAAATAAATAAATAAATCTTAAAGAAATTTATCCCTATTTATGCACTTAACTTTTAGATATAAGTTGGATGTCATACTAACCAGTAATTGGATAAACAAATTGAAGAACAATTGACTTCATTGTTATTAATGTCTAAAATAGGCATATTTAAAATAGACAGAAGAAATAATTAAGTCAAAATATCATTTCTAATATAATACTATAATTTCTTTATGCAATCAGTACCTCTGTATATTTTTCTTATACTTAAAAAATCAATTATTTGATTTCTTTTCCGTGAATTACTTGTGTTTTTTTTATTTTGTAGTTTTGAAATTGCTTTTGAATTAAATGACCAGACTGTTGCTAAGCAACAGTATGAAATAATTTATTAATGTGGAGATATGTCTAAAATATGAGCATATAAGGTCTATGGTAATATGTCTGGCATTTTTATAGACTCTGCCCATGCTACTTGCAAAATGAAATCTCTATATATTTGTCTTTCACAAATGATTATATGTGTAGATGAATGTATATATTCAGAGAAAATAGACGAATTGAATATGAAATAGTAAACAAAATCTCTATTACAATTGGGTTAATTTTAAACATTAATTTTTCAGTTCTACTTTGGCATATTAGCAAGGAAATTTTTTTCTTCCCTTTTTTCCTTCTTTCCTTCCTTCCTTCATTTCTTTCATTTCTTTTTCCTTCTTTCAAGTGGCAGAGAGACAGAGATAGAAAAATATATAGACAGAGATCTCCCATGTTAATTCACACCCCAAAACCCTCCAATGAAATGTACACCACAGCTGGGGCCATGGCAGAGGGAAACCACGCCAGGCTGAAGCCAAGAGCTGGGAATTCAATCCAGGTCTCCCACATGGATGGCAGGGCCACAGCCACTTGATCCATCACTCGCAGACTTCCAGGGTGCACATTAGCAGGAAATTGGAATTGGGAGCATAGTTAGGACTCAAAACTAGGCACACCAAAGTGGAATTCACGCATCCCAGGTACCACCTGAACCCCTATCTCAAAAGCCTAACCCCAACAGGACAATTTTCTGATCTTGTTTTATAAGCTGTAACTCTTGATGAACTTATACACAGATAACCATTCACATTTTCTGGGTCAACAATCCTACTCTCAAGATATGACATTTTATAGATAATATTCCTGGCAAAATAAGATAAGAAAGTGTCAACTAATTTGATAACATATATCCCAATTTAGAAATTGTTATATAATTAATGTGTTTTATTATGAAGTACAAACTAAACATCCAGAAATTAATTACAAAATAAAGTGGATCATTTGCTAATACTTCAAAGTCCAGGAGTGTATGTGTCAATTTTTAAATTAAAAGAGAAGATCCACTATAAAGTTTGGAGTAGAAGTTTGGTCCTTTGGAATCAGAGGGAAAGTCCTTTGAGTTATTAGGTTCCGGAAATTCTGCTCTACTTCTGCTGAAGTAGCCTTGTCTTTGCGTGAACCTGGTGACTGATGTGGCTTTCACTCTGCAAGGAGCTAGATCTACTCATCAACCTCCAAGTACCCCACGTAGTCTTTTGTAGGGAATAGAAAACTCAGCCATTGCATGTGAACCATTCACATCAAATTCAATAGAAACATTGCTTTCACAAAAGTCATATGGTGTTTTTCTTCTTACTATTTGTTGAATTCTCTACGTAGTGGAAGGTTAAGCTTATGATTATACAATAAACTGAAAGTATGTCATGGTAAAAATTACAAAAAAAGAATAAGAAAGGAAGGAGAAGGGACGGTGGGAGTATGGGCAGGAGAAAGGTTCATGTGAGAAGAATCACTATTCTCCTAAATGCATATAAATGAAATACATGAAATTTGTTCACCTTACATAAATAAAAAATACTTAAAAATAAAATGAAATAAAAACTCAAGCATCAAGAAAAACAGTTAAAATAAGAACTCACCTTAGAAAATAAAATGTCTTTGGAAAACTATACTGCTACATTACTTTCATTCTTTATTTTTATTTTATTTTATTTTATTTTATTTTATTTTATTTTATTTGAAAGACAGAGTTGCAGAGAGAGGTAGAGACAGAGAGATAGGTCTTCCATCCGCTGGTTCACTCCCCAGATGGCAACAATGTCTGGAGTTGAGCCAATCCGAAGCCAGGAGCCAGGAGCTTCTTCCAGGTCTCCCACATAGGTGCAGGGGCCCAAGGACTTGGGCCATCTTCTACTGCTTTCCCAGGCCATAGCAGAGAGCTGGATCAGAGAGCTGGATCAGAAGTGGAGCAGCCGGGACTAGAACCAGTGTCCATATGGGATGCCAGCGCTTCAGGCCAGAGCATTCACCTGCTGTGCCCCCCTCCCCCCCGTTACTTTCTTTATAGGTTAAATCCCATGAACACTAAGACCAGGAAAATTCAAAGAAACAAAGAAGGTGACTAAACTCTCTAAGAGACAAAGGCAGAAATTTACTCTGTTCTTGGAAGAAAAAGTATGTAGGCAAAGAAAGAAGAGAAGGAGAGTCAGAAGAACTTGAGAGACAGGGTGCAATAGAAATGCAAATGAGAAGCAGCCAGTAGAAATTTTCTTGTTTATTTCCAATGCTTCAGTGTACAGTGTCACCTCCCCAAACTCCAGCATCTTATCATAAAGCCATCCCAATCAATCTCTCCTGGAACTACCTCAATTACCAGTGTTTTTAATAGAGCTTTTCCCTCTAAATTGTGTGAATGAGAGTATATGTATAAACAAATGCGTAAGTCAAAGGTAGAGGCCTACAATCATAGAAAACCAGCAAATGCATACAACACTTGGAGAAAGGGCCAAGGAATCTACAGTCATAGAACTGGAGATTTCAGCACATCTCAAGTAATTTTAAAGCACAGTAGTCTCAACCCTGAAAATATCTAGTTTATTGGTATAAGTGAGTTTGTTGTATTGGATTATTTTATTTACAGATAAAATACTGAGCTGACATTTTAGATGATTATGCTGAAAAATATAAATTATCACGTATCATGTAAACATACAACTCAGGCAACAGTGTTCACTGCAGAAATGATTTATGCTTCCTGTATCCTTGATATGTGGATCACTGCCTGTCCAAATTAAATAAGACCAATCATAACTCTAATTATGTAATTATATAAGCCCCTAATTATGTTATAGTTACATGCAGATTACATTTTACATCAGAATATGAATACTAGTTAATAGGCTACTTTACACAAAGTATGAACCAATTAAAGTAGTAGGCAGTGACTAAAGTAATAGGATTAGGCCCACAATAAAAACCAATAAGCAGGAAAAAACAGAAAGCTTACTTAGATTACTCAAAAAAAGCACAATTTTTGTGCTTTTTGTTAAGATTTTATTTATTTATTTATTTTGAAAGGCAGAGCCACAAAAAGAGAGAGAGAGAGAAAGTGAGATCTTCCATCCTCTGATTCACTTTCCAAACAGCTACAATGGCCAGGTCTGGGCCAGGCTGAAGCCAGGAACCAAGAACTCCATCCTGGTCTCCCACAACAGTGAAAGGGGCTCAAGTACTTGGGTCATTTTCTGATGCCCTCTCAGGTGCATTAGCAGGAAGCTGGATAGGAAACAGAGCAGCTGGGATGCAAACCAGACTGTGAAATGGGAATTCTGGAAATGCAAACATAGATTTGATGCATTGGGCCACGTTGCTGGCCTCACATAGACTGATTTGGAATGGTACATGTTGCCCTCTTCATGCCAAAGGAACACACTGGATATTCCACAGCTTTTGCAGTTTCCAAATCCAAGTACTTCCAAACTCAGAAAGCAAAACAATATAGTGGAGTTTTTATTCAGAAATATGCTACCATCGGAATCACATTCAAAATTGGAGATAAATTATAAGGATGCTGAAATGTTCCACCATGTTATAAGGGACTACTCACAGCTTCTTAAAGTACACACTATCAACTGTGTAGTCTAGCAACCAAATCATGTGAGACAAGATGTGACCATTTTTAGTACTTTAGTATGTATGACTAATTATGACATAGACTTTTTTCTATTTAACTCAGAAGCAAATTTACCACCAGATCTCAAGATACATTTTTGAAAGGCATTTAATGTAAACTATATTCATAAAGAGAAATCAGCTTGGTTCAGTTCTACTACAAATTTACTGTGATAAGTATTTTCAACTACATGTTCCTAGGCAACTGCAACAAATGAGTTACATGCATTTAATTTTGTAGAGCAATGAGAAGTTGCTCTAATGATATTGTTCTTGAGTTTGATGATATGAAAAATACTGCACATTCTTATTTTGACATATTTATTGGATCTCACTAAAGATCTTGGAAATAAGCTTCAGTATGACTATATTCAATCTACTCAGGGAAAGCAAAGACATTTCCTCTTGAGGATTAGCAGTTTAATATAGAATGGTAGTTTAGCATACACTCTAGAAAGTACATACTCATGGTCAGGGTTAGTGCTGTGGTACAGCAGGTTAAAGCCCCTGCAGTGCCAGGCAGTTCGAGTCCCAGCTGCTCCACTTTCAGCTCCCTGTTGATATGCCTGGGAAAGTAGCACCCACATGAGAGACCCGGAAGAAGCTCCTGCCTTCTGGCCTCCAATCAGCACAGCTCTGGCCATTGCTGCCATTTAGAGAGTGAACCAGAGGATGGAAGACCTCTCTCTCTCTCTCTCTCTCTCATTGTCGCTACCTCTCTCTGGAACTCTTTCAAATAAATAAAATCATTTTTTTAAAAAAAAAGAAATTATATACTCATAGTGGGAATAAAGGATTTTACTCAACAGTTCAGACACACACACACACACACAGGAACACTCGTACACTATACAAGTGGTTTTCCACAAAATGATTTTGACAAGTACAAACAAATGACCAGTGCAAACAATCAGTGCAAAAATAATGATACCTTTAAAGATTATGTGTCTATGGTGGTGTGGGTGTTGTGGCACAGCATATTGAGCCACATGTTGGAGTGTCTAGGACCAAGTCTCACCTCTGGTTCCAATCTAGCTTCTTTCTAATCAGAGGCCATCGATAATGATTCAGGCAATTTGTTCCCTGCTACCCACTTGGTAGACCTGGATAGAGTTCCTGGATACTATATTCATTCTGGCCTGCCCTGGCTATTGGAGGCATTTGGGTAGTGAACCAGCAAATCAATCGCTCACTCGCGCTCATGCTCTCATGTGCTCTCTCTCTCTCTCTCTGTCCATTTTTTAAATATAAATAAGTAAATAAATAAACTTAAAAATATACGTTTGGTAGGTAATGAAGAAAACAATTTCATAATTGGGACTTCTAATTATTTTACAAATGTCTTCCCACGTTACAACACATTATAGAAAATGGCTGTAACCTGTAACTTAAGAGAATAAGAATAATAATATAAAATAGTTAGATAACTATATCCATTTCTTTAGACCATACATTCAGTATAGATTGTGTTTGTTGAGTTGAGTGGGTGTCTGGTGCTTACACTTATGTATGTGCTTTCAGTCTGCTAGACAGAGAATGACAATAATCATTCTTGCTTACCCTATTAGAAATGTTTATCTTCACAATGTGTATCAGCTGCATAAAATGACAGATACTCTGCTCCGTGTTTCCTCTCATTATGCCCTACTTCTTGACTATCTGATGCAAATAGAGTTAAAGCAGGTGCACAGTTCTCAAAAGCTGAATCAAAAGATGTAACAAATACTTAATCTTGACACCTTAAGTGAAACTTTGAAAATGAACCCATTACTCTATGATTTTCTTAAAGGAGGATGAACTCCTTTATTTTTGGATAGCTTTTCCCCCACCGTCTGGTACAGTAAGTGCAAAGCAGGTATACACTAAAAACACATTGCATTATTTAGGATTTCATGTACTGGTTTAGAGACGTCAACTTCAAAATAGAAAATAATATTCTTATGTATTTGAGATTTTAGAAACATCGGGTTCATATTTATTTCCACTAAAATAATGAATGACCTATAGATATGCAAGATCTAGCTTCCAGTTTTGGCAATCTCAACAAAATGCCTGTTGGAACTGAAGATAAAAGATACCTTCTTGTAGAAATAACATATTAAATGAATTTTCCAATTCACTAGAAGCTCTGAGTGTTGAGATACTGCATTAGTTATCTCTTTCTTAGTACTCTTTTTTTTTTTTTTTTTTTTTTGACAGGCAGAGTTAGACAGTAAGAGAGAGAGAGACAGAGAGAAAGATCTTCCTTTTCCGTTGGTTCACCTTCCAATGGCCGCTACGGCCCTGTGTGCTGTGGCCAGCACGCTGCGCCGATCTGAAGCTAGGAGCCAGGTGCTTCCTCCTGGTCTCCCATGCGGGGGCAGGGCCCAAGCACTTGGGCCATCCTCCACTGCCTTCCCCCGGCCACAGCAGAGAACTGGACTGGAAGAGGAGCAACCGGGATAGAATCCGGCGCTCTGACCGGGACTAGAACCAGGGGTGCTGGCGCCGCAGGCGGAGGACTAGCCAAGTGAGCCACGGTGTCAGCCTTTCTTAGACCTCTTAAATTAAATATCCAGATACTCAATAAGATTTTGAGTGAGGAATGTATTTTATTGGAACTTTATAGTTAATTTAATTCTAACACTTAAAATGATTCTTTGTCCAAATGAACAATCAGATAAGCAGGATGACAGTCTTGGAAACATACCACTCACCCATATCCTCTGCTGCAGAGCATATAAGTGATGCACACCTATAGCTGCCCCATCTCTGAATTTCGATCCTGTTGGCTACTGTATTTGTCTCTGTGGGCTACCATAACCAAACACAGATTGGATGGCTTCACCAATAAAACTTTATTTTCTCAGAGTCCTGGAAGTTCAAACTCAAGATGTCAGCCGAGTTAGTTTCTGGTGAGGCCTTTGACATCAGATTGCAGACAGCAATCTGAGAAGTCCCATATGGACTCTTCTCTGTGCACATGTCAGGCCTGAGCACTCTGCCTTCTCTTCTATACTTTTTAGGACACCACTTATATCATATTAGGACCTCATCTTTATGACTTCAAACTTTAATTATCTCCATATAATTCCTATCTCCAAGTACAGACAGGTTGAGCAGGGCTTCAATGTATACAGACAATTCAGTCTCCAGCAGCACCCAAACGTGGCACTGTTTTTCAAGAGACCTAATGGTCGTTTGGTGGAAATTCAACCATCTATGTTACTGGGCACTTTCCATGCAGAGAAAATCAGCAGTTCATCCTTACATGGATAGACACCTACCCTGGGCATAGGTTTGTCTTTTCTTCTTGCTATGACCCAACAACCATTGCCATACTGAGGCTTATAGAGTACGTCGCCCATAAGCATACAACCCCCATAATATAGCATCCAACCAATGCACTCATTTCATAGACCTTAGGTGTGGGAGTGGACCCATGCCTGTGGGATTCCCTAATCATAACACATTCCTTATCATCCTTACAAACCCAGCCTCAAGGAACAATACAATGGTCTTCTGAAGGCAAAGCTGAAGTGATAGCTTAGAGGAAACACTCAGGGAAGTTAGGGTCCCATCCTTAGTGACCTGGCAAATGCATGAAATCAGATAACTCTATGAGATGCTGTGTCCCTTATAGAAAAATGTGAGAGTGAAAGCATGAATGGCCTAGTTTAGTGCACTCTATTACTCCCATTGGAGAATTTTTATTTTGGTCCAAATCAATTCTGAAATCTGTACTGTTGGTTATCCTGGTCCAGAAAGGGGGTATTGTCTCGCCAAAGGACACCAGGCATATCTTTCTGCACTAAAAGTTACACTTTCTACAAAAGAACTTTTGGATTTCCTGTGTCCTGGCATCAGCAAGTAAGGAAAAAGGGTAGTTGACTATGTTCAGCAGGAGGAGACAAGCAGCAGCCATCTCATAGCGATAGGGGAATTCATATGGACTCCACTAAATGCTTGTGGTATTCAGTGTCCCCTGGCAGTTACAACTGTGAACACATATGTGCAGCCTGGACAAGGTATCATTATCAAAGGCTCAGGTTCCTTAAAAATAAAGATTTGAGTTACAGAATCCAGAAGCCACCAAGACTTGATGAGATGATATTTCAGAGTCAGGGAGATTCTAGGATGTGTGGTACAGGAGAAAGGAGACCAGTTACTGCTTCTAGATTAATAGCAGGGCTACAGGCTGTAGTTCATACCACTCACTTTCTCTGTATTTTTCTCTGCATGACAGGTCCACAAGAACCAAGAAGGAGATGCAGTTGAAATGTGCATGGAAAAACAGATGTGTATTCTACAATGGATATTTCTTAATGATCTCGATAATAAGCCACACAGAGCATAATTGATGAGCATTCCCATCTGCTGTGTCTGTGATGCACTACTGCACTGAAACTGTTAGAACTGCAGTTTGAGACAAGTCTTTGCTATTTCCTTTCCCATACCACCCTCTTTACTGGGATCTGAGATCAGATCTGCATCATGATCTCAAGATTCTCCCCGCCCTTTCAAGTCCCTCTCCTTTGTCCCGGTCCAGGTATTACCATCAATAAATCTCTTGCATACTTAATACCATCTTGGTATCAGCTTCTTTCATGATCTCAGAAAACACATAATGAGACATCAACTCTGAGAGTCTAATTATGAAGCAAAGATATAATAAGAGACTGGAGGAAAAACTACAGTTCTCAACAATATAGAGATTATAGGGGACTTTATATTTTTATAAATACATTTTTACTCTTAGTAAAATTATCTAGAATGTAAAAATGCTTATGTATTAAGAAAAACAAACAAAATCTTCCCAGAATTTGATGCAGGCGAACAGCAAGTAGGGCAGATTTTGCCTGGCTTTTCCACTAAATAGGAAAAAAAAAAAAAAAACATATTTCTATGTCCCTTTGGAAATCCACAAATGTTTATCAGATTACCTACTTTCAGATTTTTATTTCATACTGTCTCAGTTCTTCTCATCCTCCTCAATTGTAAACAGAACTAATAACAGTACTGCCTCTAAAGTTTTTCTTAGGATTAGACGAAATAATGCGTCAATGTGCCAAGAAAAAGACCTGACACATAATGTGAACTCAGTTCCTATTATTCTTTTCTCATTATGGTTTTGAACAAATTGTCTCTCATATACCCTGAATAAAATATGAGGTTAAATCATTATGTAGTTTTACCATCAAAAATATGACAAAACAGGAAAAACACTGAATAATATTGAGTTTGGAAGACAATTTAATTCTAATCATTTTCTGATTTATATAATCACATCATATAACTCTCAGATTCAGAGTCTGATAGTTTTGAAGCTAACTTTAGAACAATACAGATAAGCAAAAACTCCAACTTTTAATTGGGAAATCTAAATAGAAAGAACACAGTGTTTTCAAGTGTAACCACTGAGATTTGACAAATTGAAAAGTAAATCTTGCAGAATGTCTTGTTGCACTACGCATGTAAGCCTTCTAAAACTAATGAAAATATATCAACACACCCAATTTTCCATGGAAAAACACTGCAAAGATGCTTGTTGACATTCCCTCCATTCCTCACCCTACCTGTTGGGCGGTGAGGGAAGAACACTTTCCCAGGACATCCACTCATCAACTGGGTCAAGCAGCACTGAGGTTAAGACCCAGGATTTATTCTATAAATCAGTGCACTTTGTTTTCATCTCATTCATTAAAATAAAAAGTATTATTTATAACCCACTGTATCGGGCCAGCGCTGTGGCGCAGATTAAAGCTCCAGCCTGAAGCGCCAGAATCCCATATGGACATAGGTTCTAATACTGGCTGCTCCTCTTCGGATCCAGCTCTCTGCTATTGCCTGAGAAAGCAGTAGAAGACGGCCCGTCTTTGGGCCCCTGCACCTGTGTGGGAGACCAGGAAGAAACTCCTGGCTCCTGGCTTCGGATTGGCTCAGTTCCTGTTCTTGCCGTCATTTGGGAAGTGAACCAGCAGATGGGAGATCTCTCTCTCTCTCTCTCTCTGTCTCTATCTTTCTTTGTAACTCTTTCAAATAAAAATAAATCTTTATTTATAGCCCACTGTGTACCAGTTCTTTCATAGAACCTAGAGAAAAGGTAATCAATAAGACAAAATAAGTCATTCCTTCCAAGAACTTGTATTCAATCAGATTAAGTCAAACAGTACGGAAGTATACTAAGAAATAACAATCTAGTTAGTGTAACCAACTGTGTGAAATAAACAAACAGTGATGTGATAGGGAATGACGACATGAGGACACGGGTGAGTCATCTTGTATAGGATGAGTATTTAGGGAAGGCTTCTGTCTTAAGAAATGTATGCTAGCCAAATTTGAATAAAGAGGAGGAAGCAGCCATTTTATTTTAAGATTCTGGAGAAAACTTCTATGAAAGGGAAGTTGAAGGGCAAATACCTTACAGGGAACAAATATTGGTTATTAGAATAATAGAAAGATGATCTGGGGCAAATGTTTGGCTTAAAACTTAAGACACCAGTTAAACTCCTGCATCTGAGTGTCTGGGTTCCATCTCTAGCTCTAGCCTCTGACTCCAGCTTCTTGCAAATGTGGATCCTGAAAGCATGATGGCCCAAGTAGTTGGGTCCCTGCCACACATAAAATGCCTGGACTGAGTTCCCAGCTACTGGTTTCAGCCATGTTCTTCAGAGGCATTTTGCAAGTAAGCTAGCAGATGGGAGCTTTCTCTCTCTCTTCATATACAAGATATATATATATATATATATATATATATATATATATATACCTATTTATCTGCTTCTTAAATAAGAAAAATTTGCAGACAGATAGATCTGTATGACTGAATCTGGAGAATGGTAGGAGATGAGGATAGAAGAGTGGGCAGGTGGGGGCCAGCTTGGTGGCATAGTGGTAAAAGCCATAGCCTATGATGCTGACATCCCATATAGGTTCCGGTTCATGTTCCAGCTAATCTACTTCCAGTCAAGCTTCTCTGCTAATGGCCTGGGAAATACAGTGGAAGATGACCCAGGTGTTTGGGCTCCTGCCACCCACATAGGAGACCTGGATGAAGCTCCTGGCTCCTGGCTTTGGTTTTGTCCAGTGCTGGCCATTGTGGCCATCTGGGGGAGTGAACTAGCAGAAGGAAAATTTCTCTTTTTGTCTCCCCTCTTGCTATCTGTAACTCTGACTTTCAAAATAAGTAAATAAATGTTTTTAAAAAGTAGCCAGTCATCAAAGGAAAATCACAATCATGATACAGAGTTTGAATTTGTTCTATGTTCAGCAGGAACTTATTAGAGGGTTCTAGGCAACGGAATGACTCATGATAATTTGACCATTTACCATCCTAACAAAACATAAATTACATAAACAATATTTTAAATTGTAAGACACAAATAATAAAAATAAATGCATACACATTGAAATGAAGCAACATAAGGGTTGCAGAACAGTGGAGAATTCAATAATCAATACTTTACATACAAAAAATTTTAAAAAGGATATCAACCAAGTAGATGTTTGAGTTTTCTTTTCTGTGGCTTTGATCTAAGAAAGGCTTGAAACCTGAGCAGTTAAATGGAACCCTGCCTTGAGCAGGACATTCTTCTCCTTATCCCTAATTGGATGGAAGAGAAGCAAATTATTCTCTACTTTAGAGATATCTAGATTAGTAGTAGGTTAATTGCATTTTAGGTGGTCATGTTTCACTGGACAATCTTGATTGTAGTGACATATACAGATCTGACAATATCATCTAAATTTTATGCAGGTAGACACAGTCTAATTTCCTTCTATAATTTTGTTCTGCAATGTGACATCAATGAATATCACCATATACTGGGAAACAATTCTAAAATTAATCTCTTTTGTGATAAGTCTTTGAGTAAGATAGATTAAAGTCTCCCATGAAAACGTACATGGTATCTAAGACTCTAATATGGCCATTTCATGTAATTTGGAGCTTGAGAGTGAGAGAAATACTGATTTCATTAGTGTATAATTAATATAAATGTTGCTTTGGTCCAGAAAGGAATTTAAAGAAGATATACAATGAAAGACACATGCTGTTTAGCAAGGTGAGACCAAATTTTTAAAAAGAAAAGAAAATGCAGCACAGAGAAAATAAGAATGGGAAAAGTGCATTCAGCATGAGCTTAGCACAAATAGTACCATTAGCTTCTGTGGAGGGTTTGCAGATTGGTTGCAAGCTTTTGAGAAGAAGATCATTTATTCAGTTACTTAATTCTTGGTGTTTGAGGTTTGAACAACTAGGTTACTAAGCAAACCAGTAACTCTTTCTGGCTATTAGACCACAGCAAAATGCATCCTGCACATGCTCATAAAAGTCCCTCTTCAGTGGATTAAAACATCTTCTACATCTACACATGCTGCAGTAACAACATGTGTTTCTTATTTTTAAACTGCTTTTAACATTGAGAATAGATAAGTAAGCAATTCATAGAAGGACTGCAAGAGATTGAAAATGTCCATGAACAGGCCTCAGTCTCCTGAAATTCTATTTATTAGGAAGTACACTAAGCAAAGAAAGGTAGAATGATGTAATGATGTAATGTAAGGTTTATTTAGTGAGACTAATTCTAAGGGAGAAATAGTTGTGGTATGGATGAGTAAGTAGGAGAGAAAATTTACATACTTAAATTTCTATTATGAGTGAATGGGAAACCATGGCTCTGAAATAGAGAGCACAGAAAAATGTCATAATGCTGTTAGGGGCCAATTAAATTTCCCTCTTAGAAGAGGTTGGGAATCAGAAGGAAAAAAGGAACTCAAATTTTTATATATATTTTAGGATAAGGAGCCCTTTAAGATTCAGGTGAAAACTATAGCAAAAATCACTCACAATCCAATGAAGTAAACCACAGATCTCAGCCCACCTGGTTTTAAAAATGTTGACAGTGATGATCTACAGCAAGGGGGGAAATCTCAGTAATTTAAATTTTCTCAGTTTGCCACTCTGCCTGTTAAGAAAGGTCATGTTAAAGCTCTCTATGTGTAGAAAGAATTTTGTCTACAGAATCAATAACATATTTAGTTTTAGAACCAAAATAGTGATGAGGACACAGAATTGGTAATAGTTTTGGTAAGGGGCTGGCACCGTAGCTTAACAGGCTAATCCTCCGCCTTGTGGCGCCGGCACCCCGGGGTTCTAGTCCCGGTTGGGGCGCCGGATTCTATCGCAGTTGCCCCTCTTCCAGGCCAGCTCTCTGCTATGGCCCGGGAGTGCAGTGGAGGATGGCCCAAGTGCTTGGGCCCTGCACCCGCATGGGAGACCAGGAGAAGCACCTGGCTACTGGCTTCGGATCAGCGAGATGCGCCAGCCGCAGCGGCCATTGAAGGGTGAACCAACGGAAAAAAGGAAGACCTTTCTCTCTGTCTCTCTCTCTCACTATCCACTCTGCCTGTCAAAAAAAAATAGTTTTGGTAAGGACATTGGTTAGTCCATCAATGCCAATTAATGGGGAATTGTTGGTGGAACGCTTAGCCATGGCAATGACATTTGCCAGTAAAATGGGAGAGTATTTGCCTCAACTGGCTATCGTAAGCTTTGCCATTGCATTGTAATGCCAGGAATTTATGTGGTAGGAAACAGAAGAAATAATGTCTATCACATACTGCATTTGTGAGTGCAAAGTACATTTATCTGGGTCCTTATTTATTTTGAAAGGCAGAGAGACAGAGATCTCCAATCCAATGGTTCACTCTCCCAAATGCCCATAAAGGCCAGGTTTGGGCCAGGATTTCAAAGCCTATGTAGGGAGCAGGAACCAAACTATTTGAGACACCATCTGCTGCTTCCCAGGATCTACCTTAGAAAGAAGCTAGAATTAAGAAAAGGAGTCGGGGGGCCGGCGTTGTGGCTCACTTTGCTAATCCTCCGTCTGCGGCGCCAGCATCCCATATGGGCACTGGGTTCTAGTACTGGTTGCTCCTCTTTCAGTCCAGCTCTCTGCTGTGGCCTGGGAAGGCAGTGGAGGATGGCCCAAGTGCTTGGGTCCCTGCATCCACATGGGAGACCAGGAAGAAGCACCTGGCTCCTCGCTTCGGATTGGTACAGTGCCAACCGTGGTGGCCATTTGGAGAGTGAACCAACGGAAGGAAGACCTTTCTCTTTGTCTCTCTCTCACTGTCTATAACTCTACCTGTCAAATAAAAAAAATTTAAAAAAAAGGAATCAGGACCCAAACCCAGAATTCCAATACGGCACATGGGCATCTTACCTTTAAACTGTTACCAGAGAAACAAAGGGTCCTTTTCTTTGTGCAAGAAAGAATTCAGGCATGAGACAGAGAATAGTGGAAAGCAAAATAGCAAGGTTTATTAGGGTAGGGACATCCGTAAGAATGGATGTGCACCTCTCCAGACAGGACCTGAGAGAGAGTGCGCAGTTTACAATTGGGCTGGGGCTTTTAAGGGGATGGGTCTTGCTTTCCCTCCCCCTCTCCTTCTCCTCCAGAACAAAGGACGTGTTGGATGTAAATTCTTTTCTGAGTCTCCCCCCACCACCCGAGTTACCATACAGGGGAAGTCTGGCTGAAGATGCCCAGTCTTAGAGGAAGGATGGTTATGGGGTAAAAGGGGCAGGACCCCCTGGAAGGTCATCAGGATCCCGTCAGGACACTTGAAGTGCAGATACTGGGCTGCACCTGGAAGGTTATCAGGATGACTTTGAGATGTGGATGCTGGACATAGATGTCAATTCGT
Source organism: Lepus europaeus (assembly GCF_033115175.1). Taxonomy (NCBI): domain Eukaryota; kingdom Metazoa; phylum Chordata; class Mammalia; order Lagomorpha; family Leporidae; genus Lepus; species Lepus europaeus. The sequence goes on along the minus strand of NC_084836.1, from coordinate 38,650,313 downwards.
TAGCCTTTTGTCACATTCACATAAGCTCATTTCTGACTTCCTACCTAACAAAACCAAGCACCTGTCCCAACAAAATAAATTCTTTAAACCAAAATCATCTTGTTGGCGCAATTTATTTTGCTGCCTCAATGGATCTTTAAAAGTCAGTTTTAATTATTTAAAATATATGTCTTGTAAGTATATAAATTTCTGTGTTCTTAAAAACATCAGAAGACCTGGCAACGCTACACTATGATTTTTCTATACAATACTCACCCTCTCATAGCACCAAATCCTGTAGTTTTTCCAATACTGAAGCTACATTATCAACCTTAAGCAGTGTTTCTTTGTAATAGCCAAACCACCTGTTTTGTTCATTTCTATCAACTGATTCACCCCTCCTATTAAATGAGTTTGTAACTTATTTCTTCCCACCCACTAATGTGTTCTTTTTTTGAATTAATTTTTAAAAATTTTAGGTGAACAAATTTCACGCATTTCACATATATAGATTTAGGAAAATAACCATGCTTCCCCTCCCTCCCTCCCACCCACACATTCACATTTCTTCCTCCTTCCTTTCTTATTCCCTCTCTTAATTTTTACAGTGATCTACTTTCAGTCTATTTTATACTCATAAGATTAACCCTACACTAAGTACAGAGTTCAATAAATAGTAAGAAGAAGAACACTATTCCTTAGTGTAGAGACAAAGGCTGTAATGTACTCTTATGTGTCAGCCATGAGGATGGGCTTACGGACCTCTAACTCTACAGATATTAATTATCTGAAGGCATGAGCTGCTGCACTGTGACTCTGCCATAGCACTTTCACCAAAACACTTCTTATTGCTGCTTCTTGAAATGACTAGGCACACATGGGTTAAAAAATAAATTTATGAAGAACATAAGACTCTTCTGACGATCTTGCTTAATTTTCTTAGCTTGCAGCAAAACTAGTATGCTTCATCTAAACCTTCCTTCACCCTGGTCAACCTCACATCCCCAGCTTTCTACAACTCCCTCCACATTTTCTGTCACAGAGACAGATTAAGCCCAAATTAATGTCAACATGTTGTTGGACCTAGACTAATAATAAGTATAAAATGGTACAAGAAGTAGGGTGGTCCAGAAAAACATGTAGTAAATGGAGATTGAGAGTCACTCACTCACATCCCAACAGGTGAAGAGAACATCATCATACTTTAATGAATGTGAAATGTATTGTTTTTAGCACAAAGAAGCAGCACTGTTGACACCTGGAAATGACTGAAAAAATAAAAAAGGAGGAAAGCAGTACCAATCAAGCAGTATACTTTGGCAGGTAAAATAATGCAGGCATTTGAAAACTGGAGTTGGTTGGGTACTCTAAATTGTATTGATGTCCTGCACAAAGATAATGAGAGAGTAGAGGCTTGTAACACGTGGCTAATGGCTACGTGGGAGAGCCAGAGAGCCTTTGTCCTAGAGGTCCCTATGACCTGCTGTGGAATGAGAAGCACAGTGAAGCAGTAATTGTTAGAGATACAGAGCTCCAAAAATTTTGAACAATCTGTAAAGATGTTCATTATACAAAGGGACTTGAAAAAGTTCATGGAGAAATGAAATTGAAATGCAAATTTATTTTTGTGAAAAAAATTAAAATCCAGGCATAATTTGTCATAACATGTATTTTCCATAAACTTTTGGAAGGCGCTTACAACAAACATCAGGCCCCTGTCAGAAAAAACTGAATAGTAAATTTGGTTCAGAATATAGACTCTTGAGTTTCTCAGACTCGCTGATGTAGCAAAATGGCCCACTTTACCCTGGGATAAGGTAGCAGTTCACTGTGCTAGAACATACTGCAGGAGCCTCCCCAGCCCCTGAATCTTCAGGAGCCCTTCATCTCCTTTCCTGGCTGTCAAACTCGTGCCTAGTGTTAATCCCAGTGTGACCCAGGTGGGTATGCACTGAGTCTGATAAGGGAATATAGAGAATACATGCAATAAAAAATTGGAAGAATTAGCTAACCATTATGAACAGAAGCCAGGGAAGTTCCCATGGGTTTGGATTTTAAGAGTACTTGACCAAAATTGTCAGACTATAAGGCTGAATAAGCAAGAGTTAACTTACTTGAAGAGACAGGGAATTTTCTTAGGAAATAGGTTTCAATACCCTTTCCAGAATACCATCAGTTGAAGCAAAATTGTTCCTGGGTGGCTCTTAGATGCCTAGGTAATGGATTGGGGTGAAAAATTATAACCAATTCTTGGTGAAGTAAAAATGCCTTAAGTTACCCTGGCAAGTGGTAGATAAAGGAACTAAGAGGATTAGAAAAGTGGGCATGGTGGAATGGATGCATCAGGTAAGGCCCCAGAGAACACGTCACTCACCAGGTCTTTAGGGACTTGATGGTGAAAGTTATCAATATAATTGAAGAATTTGTTAATGATCTAACCTGCATTTCAGGGAAGATGGTAGAAGGGAAGGTCAGAGAGCTACTGTTCTTAAGCTTCACAGAATTATGGAGCCCCAAACTATAGAGGCAAGAGGTAGTTCTCAACTGTGATAAGCCAAGAGGCATCCATTACTATAACTACTGGTAAGGTCAGAACAACAGGTGAGGGAACTTCACCCTCTAGAGGCTGTAAGGATCATTGAAGTGATATCACAAGAGGCAAAATAAATGACAAACAAAGTAAGGTACAATAAAAATAAGTGGACCAAGAATAGAGAAGCAGGAGGTTGAGAGTAGTTCTCACAGTAAAAGCAAATGTTCTTGCTCAGTTGCCATATCTGGGCCCATTTTCAGATCTGGTGCACCTTGAAAGAACAGATATCCAGCTATCCAAGAAAAATGATCTGGCAATACCAAGACGAGCATATTTCACAAATGCTCTCCAAGGGGATTTGAATCTGACCACTCAGATATCCTAGTTAAAAAGTAATAACAAAACATTTTGATGACCACCAGACAAGGATTCTCAATTGACTTTGATTCTGGAAGGCCTGAAGTTTAATCAAAATCCCTTTTTTATAGTGGGAGTTTATGGAAAGCAAATAATGAATGGGATCTGGCTAAATTTCAATTCAATGGGCCCTAGAACCTCAACCAGTGGTCATTTCCTCAGACCCTGAGGGAATATTTGGATCTAGTATACCTGGCCAGATGTGTCCCTTGTGTGTAGAATAAGAGATATCATGTCAGGAAAGGCCAAATGGAAACTTTTAAAGCTGCCCAGCCTCCACTTACCCACCTTCAAGCTAGAGAGTAAATAAAAACCAAGATCAAATCCCTGGGGTTCTGGCAGAGTTACTAGTACCATTAAAGATTAGCATTACACGGATGGCATTTCATAATATGTTCCATTTAATTCATTAATATGGCCCCAGGAAGAAATGCAATGGAAAAAAGGAAATGGCTATAGACTATATTCGACTTAATAAAGTCTAAGTGCTGATAGGAGCTACAGATCTGGACATGATATCATTGCTACAGAAAATTGTAAAAGTTTCAGGTATATGATTTGTGGCTGTTAGTTGGTCAACATGTTTTTATCATAATTAAGATAAATGATAAACACATTTTGTAATCATATGTAGTAGAAAGGACTTCTCATGCATGCTTTTGCTTCAGGGCTGGGCTAACTGCATTCTCTGTCATCATCTGATCTGAAGAGGCCTGTACCACCTCGTATTTCACTCATTTGTTATATTGATGAGCTTCATGTTAATAGAACCACATGTGCAAAAGATGGCTAGGATGCTAGAAAGAAGCCACAGTAAGACACACATATTACACAGTCAGGAAGTGAAACTCTGGTGCATTTTGAAGAAATTTCACGCCAATGAAATTTTCAGGTGTCTAGTGGTCAGAGGTATGCCTGACTTCCCTACAGATAAAAATCATTGCATTCTCTACCACAAAAAATGAAGCATAGTTGCCTGTTAGCTCTATTTGATTTCTGGAAGCAATACAATCCACAGCAGGGAATCCTCTAGCCCATATACCATGTGAAACTAAGGCTGCCAGAATTGAGCAGGGTCTGGAGCAGGAAAGAACGGTGTAGTAGGTCCAAACCTTGGTACAAGGATCCCTGCAGCAGGTGATCTGGCAGACTATATGGTGTTGGAGATGTATGTGACAGAGAAAGCTGCATGTGGGCTTTATGGCAAAACTTGAGGGGAGGATAATATGCATGCCATTGGAATTCCAGAGTAAATCCAAACCTCCATTGAGATGATAACATGCCTTTTAAAAAGCAAGCTTTGTATATATGATGAATGGGAATCCAAGTGAAACAATATCCATAACTATGTATTATGAGTTGGCTTCTTTCAGATCTGCCAAGTCATAAAGTCATTAAGTGTCTTAGTAGCAGTCTATCACTATCACAAGACGCAAGCAACTCATCTTGGATAAAGCTCAGCCTAGACAAGAGTGGCCACTGTGGCTGACACAAAGAGTGCATATAGAAAACAAAATGATAGACTGCATTTCTCAGAGTAAATCTACCTGTTATACCTCTGTTTATCTAATTGCCAGCAACACAGGGATTTACATACTGAGCTCCAAATATGGAGCTATTTTATAAGACCAACAGGTTGGTGGTAAATTTAATAAATGAGCTGCCTTCCATCTTGGGAGGACCAGTGATGTATCCTTAGAGAAATACATACTTAACTGTGGAATGAGTTGTCTTTTCCTCTCTGCAAAGCCTCAGTCAACACTATACCACTTAGAGGCCTATGGAACTCCTGATGCATGGGCATGGAATTCCATACAACATTGTATCTGGTCAGTGGACACAACCAGGAGGTGTGAAGGGGGGGGGCCCATGTCCATAGGATCTACTGGTCAAATCTCATATCACACCCTCTAGAAGCAATCAGCTTTGCACAGCGTTGTAACCATCTTTGAAGGTATAACTGAAAGAAGCACTCCAAACATATGAGATAATTTCCTTGGGGACACAATGTGCTTCTTAAATCAGAGCCCATTGATTGGTGCTGTATGGACAATAGGAAAATTACCAAGGTCCTTCCATTAAGGAATGGAAGCAAGAGTGACCTTACTTCTTGATCTTTCCAAGAGCCTCGGAGGATTTTGTGCTTCCTGTCCCCTCATTCTGAACTCTTCAGTGCTGGAGGCACCAAGGCTCCAAGGGGGAATATTCTTGTCAGGGGACACCTCAGGGCCTAAGTTATAGCTGCTGCTAAAGCTTTGGGCTTTGTGCATCAGGGAATCAGTTGAGAAAATGAGTTCACAAGCTTTTCAGGGGTGATGAGCCCTGCCCACAGTAGGTAGAGCTGTTTACACAATGAGGACAGGGAATAAAATGTGTGGGAATCAGGTATTCTACTTGGGTGTGTCCTAATGCACCTTTGGCTCATGGTTACTACAAGCAGGCATACACAAGGGGGAAGTCAAAAAGTTCTTGAAAAATGGAATTAAAGAATTTTGATCTTGCTGCAAAAAATTTTGAAATCTTTGCATAGTTCTTCAGGATAACTTTTTCCATGAATTCTTTGAAGACCCCTCCTGCAACAATCCTAATGATTGTTATAATAATCCACATGATACTGTACATATATATAACTGTCTTTTTTCAACAAGTAAATAGCTGTATCTCTTCCACCAGTTTTTGAGCTCAATTTTGATAGACACATAATAAAGAGAATATTAAAACAGTGCAACAGAATCATCACAAAGATAGGCACTAGCAATATTCCAGGCCTGGTAAATTAAAATAGAAACTTTGTGCAAACATAGTAAGAGATGTTCTAGAATATGTATCTTAAATGTCCAAAGACACACACACACACCACATGAAATTTACTGTGCTTTAATTCATTGTTGTCTTATGAGGTCTAATTGAGATTCAGGTGCAAGATGCCCTCGAGTAGTCTGTAACTCAGATGCAAGCAGCTAAGCAATCCCAGTTACTTTAAACACATTCAGATTTCAAGGACAGTTACTCCATTACTTGAACGAAAATCTGGTAAAAACTCTCCAGAAAAGCAGCACATCATGAGGGAATAACAGATATGGAAGGCACTTATGTCAAGGCTAATAAAACAGTGGTAAAATATGGATTGTATACAGAATGATCTCAGCTAATATGAAAATAGAAGAAGCATTTACTTTGGAAATTTCTAGTGCATTTGTTTTTTTCATCTATGTTTTCACATTTGGTGAAAGACATGTTCACCACCTGAAAAATTGTAGGAAATATTTCTCATGCTTTGGAATGTGCATATACAAATTTCAATTTACCATACTGCTAGCTGCTTCATTTAATTCTTTTTTTCTTTTTCTTCTTCTTCTTTTTTTTTTTTTTTTTTTTTGACAGGCAGAGTTAGATAGTGAGAGAGAGACAACAGAGAGAAAGGTCTTCTTTCCATTGGTTCACCCCTCAAATGGCCGCTACGGCCAGCGCACTGCGCTGATCTGAAGCTAGGAGCCAGGTGCTTCTTCCTGGTCTCCCATGTGGGTGCAGGGCCCAAGCATTTTGGCCATCCTCCACTGTCCTTCCGGACCACAGCAGAGAGCTGGACTGGAAGAGGAGCAACTGGGACAGAATCCGGCGCCCCAACCGGGACTAGAACCCGGGGTGCCGGCGCCGCCGACAGAGGATTAGCCTAGTGAGCCGCGGCACGGGCCTACTTCATTTATTTCTATAAACACATTCACACACGAATTGAAAGTCTCATGAGTTTTAAGTATTTTTAGATTTCAATGCAGAAATGAACACAGATTTTTCTTTGCCTTTGAAGTCAGCTAACAGCAATCTACACATACGCTGCAAATTGTAGCATAAGAGAATAGGTAAGGATATTGATGGAATCAGGGCCCTGGTTGAAAAAAGAGCTGATTTTAATGGAAGGCTTCACATATTACGTAAACATTGGGAGTGGGGAATATTACAGGATATTAGATGTTTGACTTGAAAATTTATGAATCGGCCAGCGCTGTGGCTCAACAGGCTAATCCTCCGCCTGCGGTGCCAGCACCCCGGGTTCTAGTCCTGGTCGGGGCGCCGGAGTCTGTCCCGGTTGCCCCTCTTCCAGTCCAGCTCTCTGCTGTGGCCAGGGAGGGCAGTGGAGGATGGCCCAAGTGCTTGGGCCCTGCACCCGCATGGGAGACCAGGAGAAGCACCTGGCTCCTGGCTTTGGATCGGCGCAGGGCACTGGCTGTAGCGGCCACTTGGGGAGTGAACCAACGGAAGGAAGACCTTTCTTTCTGTCTCTCACACTAACTCTGCCTGTCAAAAAAAGAAAAAGAAAAAAGAAAAGAAAAGAAAATTTATTAATCACTGCAAGTCTCAGTGAAACAGATATTCAGTGTGTCCAGAGGACAGGCTACTGAAGTCAACTGAAAGGTAGAAAAAAAGATATTGGCAAGCGGGGTATTTAAATTTAGTAACAAAGGGAAAATGAAGGACACTTTACACCAGAAAATGGAGTTGCAGGTGGGAGGGAAGTTTAGGAGGGGGAAGCCATTGTAATCCATAAGCTGTACATTGGAAATTTATATTCATTAAATAAAAGTTAAAAAATAAAAAAAAGAGTAAGTGAAAAAAAAAAAAAAAGAAAGAAAATGATGTAATCAGTTTGGTTGTTCAGATGAGCCGTGTGCTGATATGTAGGATGTAATGGATTTATTGAAGATGGAAGACAGAGACATTTCAAGCTTCATGTTAGACAAAATGAAGATCTGGTGTACCATAACATGCAAACTAGTCTAAACCAAGTGTGGCCCTTTTGAGTTGTCTCTTACAAGCAAGAGTAAAATTGTGTAGCCACTGGGCATGGCACAAATAAACATATTTATTGCCTGACATCTTTCGCTCTTTTCATCGATGTTAACAATCCAATGCCCTCAAGCATTTATGTTTGTGAGCTATGTTTGTGAGCTCTAAATTTAGGACTGGCAGAAGAGTTGCAGAGGAAACATCACATGATTTTGTTTGCTGTCTCTGGTAAAATAGATCTTCCAGCAGTAGCGTATTGGATGTTTTCTTTCATAATTAATAAACATATTAATTTTCTTATAGTTTGAATAATGATTTTTGAATAATATAAGAATTACAAAGACCTATAGATGAAAGGTCATTTTTAATGATAACGGTTTTACTGACTACTGCTAGTCCCAGTGGTATTTATTTATTAAAGGTTGTCAATATTTCATTAAATACTGTGCATTTCATTCTTCAGTTCATTATTGATATTTCCTTGTCCTACACAGACTAGTTAACATTTAACTTTTAAGTCACATTCTCTGGCAAATGATTATTAAAAGCAGCACAGAAAGATACATCACAATTTATGAGCCAATTTTGGGTTAGGCAATGAAATCCAGCTATAAGAAATTTGTCTGCAATTTGAAGAAAGCAGTATAAAGCCAGGTGCAAGTTTATTTTACGGTAACTATTTCGTGCTTCACAGTGAGAAATAGTTGAGAACTGTGGGGCTTATCATTAGAGGCACAAAATTCCATTCATCATGCATGCCTTTTTTAGAGATATTGATTTTGATGGAAAAAAATCACAGTGTATTTTGAAAGCAAACTCTTCCCCAAATAGCTCATTCTGTCAATTCAAGACAGAGATGGATTTCACAGTGAAATGAAACAAATGGTGTAATTCTTTGTGTGATATCCAAACTGACAAAACAATTACCCACTTATTTGCTTCTGTGAGACCCCTGTAATTGCAAGTGGGAAATAAGTTTTTGGTTTTTATTTTGTTTGGTTTTTCACTCTTCTACTGAGAAAGAGTATTTATATTTCCATTAATATTATCTTTAACAAATATTTACTTGGACAGTATTAATAGGAGAGAATTAAGTGTTTTAGAAACGAAAATAGTTGTATCTTTTCACTAAATACAGATGGAAATGTCATTTCAACCCAAATTAAGTTGCTAATTACATGCATTATTCGTTTAAATTGCAAACCCATCAAAGTGAGAAAAACGTGAAAAGTATAATATGGAACAAAGAATGAGATATCTGGGGGCTAAGAAACAATTTGACACGGTATAAGTAGAGTTGTGGCATAATTAAATCCTTTTAAAAGAAGGTTTAATCAGGTTAGCTTCTTAGAGTTAAAAGTAATTAATTATTCACTGGGGAATTAGTATACAACCAATTCTTATAATTTGTTTATAAACCTTGATTATCTAGTGATTCTTTCACTGTTAACTGAATAACTGACTAAATCTCTATACTTGTGTGTGTATATATAAGTAAATACATATACATATATATATATATATATACACATATATACATGGTCTAAAACAACAGAAATCTCCCATTTTAACACTGCAAAGGAGTTGTGGTTTTACAATTGAAGAAACTTGCAAATAATCCATTGAGTATTGGCACTTTCTCTCTCAGCAGCACTTAGCATGCTCTATCATATGAACCTCATATCAACTTCTGATTTGTACCATACTATCCCAACTTTAAATAGAGAAAAACTGAGGTTTAGGGAACTAATTAACCTTCTCAAAGCCATGAAACTTTAAAACATTCTTCAAGTGTTACCATTAACATTCAGTTGGCATTCTACAGTTCAATAACTCTAAATACTTGTCTATTATGCTACCTCACAGGTCACAATAAAAATTACAGCAAAATAATTCAATAGCATAAGAAAAGTATAAAAGAGTTTATTGCAGTTTGAAATTTCTGCCACAAAGAATTATTTAGGCATTTTATCAATAAGCACTGTTGGTATGATTTGTGAATAAGTGACAACATTTTACTTAAATTAGATTAATATTCAATCATTTGTTGAGTGACTTTTGGAACTACTTAACTAATTCAAAGTAATTAATTTTTATTAGTCATGGATTTATCTCTTATGCCTCTGACAGACTCATTTTTTATATTTCTAATTTTAATCTTTTTATTTTAAACATTTTAACAGATTTGTTAAAGAATAATTGATCAATAAAATCCTACATGTTTAATATATACAACTTGATGAATTTGGATATATGTATATATCTGTGATACCATCACCACAATCAAGGTATTACACATATCCATCACTTTCAAAGTATTATTGTGTTCTTTTGTTGGCTTCTCAATTTATATTTTTATATAATTATGTCTGTGAGTGTTAATAACAGTTAATATGATACCTATCCTACTAACAAACGTTTTGAGTGCACAGTAACATACCAGCATACTTCAAGGGTGCCAGTTCAAGTTCTGACTGCTCTACTTCTGATCCAGCTCTCAGCTAATACACCTGGGAAATCAGCGGAAGAGTGCTTGATCCCCTGCCACTCATATGGGAGACCCAGATGAAGCTCCTGGCTCCTGGCTTCCACCTGGCCCAGCCCTGGACATTGTGGTCATCTGGAGAGTGAACTTCTGGGTAAGGCTTGCTCTCTCTCTCTCTCTCTCTCTCTCTCTCTTTCAAATAAATAATCTTCTAAAAAACATGAATGAATTGCCCCATGAACTTTTTGAAGTAACTTCACTTTGATAACTAGAGATAATATGTTACACAGCTCATCTCCAGATCTTATTTTATTTTTTACATAGCTGAGCTATTACACCCATGGAGCAACAGCTCCGAATTTCATTCTTCCCCTGTGGTCCTTGGCAACCACTTTTCCATTCTCTGCTTCTATGAGTTTGACCATTTTAAATAGCTCCTTTATGTGGAATCATGAAGACTTTGTCTTTCTATGGTTTATTTCACTTAGCATCATGTCCCACAAGTTGATTCATATTATTGAAAATGTTCAGATTTCCCTCTACCTGAAGACTAAATCATACTTTTATGTGTATATACCACATGTTCTTTATCCATTCATTTGGAGATAGACATTGGAGTTGTTCCTGTATCTAGGTTATTGTGAATAAGGCTCTAACGAACACGTGAGTGAAAACATTTCTTCAATATCCTGACTTCATTTCTCTCAGATACATACATCCATACTGTTTCCCACAGTGGCTTCACAAATTTACATCCTTAGAAATACTATAAGTGGATTCCACTTTCTTATTCTATTATGCAGTCAACATTTTTATTTTTTATTTATGACTTATTTTAACTCTTATAGTTACATAAATGCAAGTTGTGAAAACTATTACAGACATAACATTTGCAACAGACATTTGATTATTATTGCATTTTTTGTGTGTGTCATCAGACTCAGGACTAGGAATGTGACATCACGGCAGATGCCTTCCCCAGAGCCAACTCCTTCTAGATCCTACTCAGAGCTTATGCATTTCTCCATTAGTGCAGTAGGATAGCACACCGAAGTGTGGCCTCTGTCACCACAGGTACAAAAAGGCCTCTTTGTTCATGGATGGGGGGGGGGGGGGGGCGGAGCCAAGATGGCTGATAGTGAGGACGTGCGCCGTAGTTTGGGAAAATAAAGTTTCATAAAAGTGGAATTACTGTAGCCTCAGGAAAAGACTCAAGAAGAAAACTGCAGAGGAAACGCTTCCAGATCTAGTGGATGTGACACAGAGGACCTACAGGAAGCCCACCACGTGGAAACCCAACCGCGGGAGACGAGCCGCAGAATCTCGCCAGCCCGGGAACGAACGGAAGGTAAGACAAAGAAGTCAGAAACCCGAGACATTGGGGGGGGAAAAGCAGAGGCCCCTCTCTTCACTCACCAAGCAAAACAAAGAGCAGGCGCCATTTTACATATGTAAAGCGCCACCAACTAGTTCACAAACTCAGTAACTTTGGAACTTTGGTGAAACTTGAGAACACATTGAGGGCTGCATAAACTCTTTGTGTGGTCCCAGGGGTAGATCAAATGAATACTCACAGAGGCCAGATTTCAACTACCCTCAATTCCACTCACCTGTGCCAAATTACTTCCCAACTGAGAAAAAAAAAAAAAAAGAGAGAGAGAGCGATCCAGCAAGGAGCAAGGGAGAGAACAATCTGGGTGAGTCATTTTTTGCACAGCCTTAAACCTAAAGAATCAAGCGGAGCTCTCTGGCCACACCCATCACAGCCTCTAAGGATCCATCAAAGCAGACAGCCCACTTAGAGGCATAGGATAATGAGAAAAAAACACCACAGCCGAAAAAAAAAAAAAAACATAAATTATCTCCAACATGCCAAACAGCAAACATAGAAACCAAGGTAACAAGAGCAAGGAAGACACTATGATGCCCCCAAATGAACAAGACCCCCCAATCCAAGATTATGAAGATGAAGAGATAGAGGAAATGCAAGAAGCAGATCTCAAAAAATTGTTAAGAACATTAAGAAGTTCTCAAAAACAAATTCTTGAACTACAGAAATCCTTAATGGACAAGATAGAAAATCTCTCTCGTGAAAACGAAATATTAAGGAGGAATCAAAATGAAATGAAACAACTAGTAGAACATGAAACTGTGATAGTGACAAAAAACCACAATGAAATGAAGAACTCAATAGATCAAATGACAAACACATTAGAGAGCCTTAAAAACAGAATGGGTGAAGCAGAAGAGAGAATATCGGAATTAGAAGACAGAGAACAGGAAAGGAAACAGGCAAATCAAAGAAAAGAAGAAGAAATCAGAAATCTAAAAAATACTGTCAGTAATCTACAGGATACTATTAAAAAACCCAACATTCGGGTACTAGGAGTTCCTGAAGGCATGGAGAGAGAGAAAGGATTAGAAGGCCTTTTTAGTGAGATACTAGCAGAAAATTTCCCAGGTTTGGAGGACAGAGACATCCTAGTACAGGAAGCTCATAGAACCCCTAATAAACATGATCAAAAGAGATCCTCACCATGACACGTCGTAATCAAACTCACCACAGTGAAACATAAAGAAAAGATCCTAAAATGTGCAAGAGAGAAACTCCACATTACTCTCAGAGGATCTCCAATTAGACTCACAGCAGACTTCTCATCAGAAACCCTACGAGCTAGGAGGGAATGGCAAGATATAGCCCAGGTACTAAGAGAGAAAAACTGCCAGCCCAGAATATTATATCCTGCAAAGCTCTCATTTGTGAATGAAGGTGAAATAAAGACCTTTCACAGCAAACAGAAATTGAAAGAATTTGTCGCCACTCGTCCAGCCCTGCAAAAGATGCTTAAAGATGTGTTACATACAGAAACACAGAAACACGGTCACCAATATGAAAGAAGATAAAGGTAGGAAACCTCACAGCAAAAGATCACAAGAGTCTCAAACCATATAATAGAAAAAATCTTTGGCAAATGGCAGGGCAAAGTTACTCCTTCTCAAGAGTCACATTGAATGTTAATGGCCTGAACTGTCCAGTTAAAAGACATGGATTGGCTGATTGGGTTAAGAAACAAAACCCATCCTTTTGCTGCTTACAAGAAACTCATCTTTCCAACAATGATGCATACAGACTGAAAGTGAAAGGCTGGAAAAATATATACCATGCCAACAGAAATGAAAAAAAGAGCGGGCGTAGCCATCTTAATATTAGACAACATAAACTTTACCACAAAAACTGTTAGGAGAGACAAAGAGGGGCACTATTTAATGATTAAGGGATCCATTCAACAGGAAGATATAACGATTATCAATGTATATGCACCTAATTACAGGGCACCAGCTTATTTAAAAAACTTGTTAAGGGACTTAAAGGGAGACTTAGACCCCAATACAATAGTACTGGGGGACTTCAATACTCCACTCTCAGAGATAGACAGATCAACAGGACAGAAGATCAACAAGGAGACAGTAGATTTAAATGACACTATAGCCCAAATGGATCTAACAGATATCTACAGAACATTTCACCCTACATCTAAGGACTTTACATTCTTCTCAGCAGTACATGGAACCTTCTCTAGAGTCAACCACATACTAGGCCATAAAGCAAGTCTCAGCAAATTCAAAAGAATTAGAATCATACCATGCAGCTTCTCAGATCACAGCGGAATGAAGGTGGAAATTAGCAACTCGGGAATCCCTAGAGCATGTGCAAACACATGGAGATTGAACAACATGCTCCTGAATGAACAATGGGTCATAGAAGAAATTAAAAGAGAAATCAAAAATTTTCTGGAAGTAAATGAGGATAAAAGCACAACATACCAAAACCTATGGGATACAACAAAAGCAGTGTTAAGAGGAAAGTTTATATCAATAGGTGCCTACATCAAGAAATTGGAAAGGCACCAAATAGATGAGCTTTCAAGTCATCTCAAGGATCTAGAAAATCTGCAGCAAACCAAACCCAAACCCAGTAGGAGAAGAGAAATAATTAAAATCAAAGAAGAAATCAACAGGATTGAATCCAAAAAAAAATTACAGAAAATCAGCCAAACGAGGAGCTGGTTTTTTGAAAAAATAAACAAAATTGACACCCCATTGGCCCAACTAACTAAAAAAAAGAAGAGAAAAAACCCAAATCAATAGGATCATGGATGAGTGGAATAAGGTATAGAAATGTGTTTTGTATTTTAGAGTGAGTACTCTGACATGCCCCAGACTTCTAGACTGCTGAGATTGGGACAGAAACAGATGTCTTCAAAATCAAAATTTTATAGAAGAGTTTCTCATTCTGTAACACTCTTGTTTTAGTAATTACTTGGGCACTTCATATGTCCTTGCTTACCAGATGCAACAAATCTCATCACTCATCATATTCTAGCACTCATCATATTCCATAGTTTTACTCTTAGAAAGAAAATTAAAACATGAGAATAAAAGAGGGAATGCTACAGTGTTGACTTTCACAGGAAGATATCAGCAATTGATTTGGTATCTTATCTTAATTGGCTTTCTAGACAAACGAGGATGCATATTGTCCACTTGTCAGAAAAAAACAACTTTGGTAAATTGGCCTAATTGAGATATTTTACTTTCTTGCTAGTCAGTGGAAATCAATAGATACTGCCTATTGCTACTTTGTGTCTTTCAAACCTATAGAACATTGAAAAATATCAGTGTTATGACTGTTGGGTGGATTATTACCCAGGCTACACTTTTATTACAATGTCAGTAGAGTTTTTTTATGGACAACACCATTCCCTAAGAAATGTTCTCCAATTCTCCCCCTCAAGCAATATATAGTACAAAATTGTAGAATTTGGCAAGAATTTTAATTTAATGTATTAAATGAAATATTTGTCTATATTTATTTTTTGTGCATTGTTGGAAATCCTTAGTTTAAATTGATTTGCAGCCCAGACTCACCAGACTAACATTTATGGTAAAAATTTGACTCTAAAACTATGGAATGGGTGTTTAGCCTCATGGTTAAGGCACTGTTAAGTGTGAAGACACTTACGAGCACCTAGGTTTGAATCCCAGCCCTGAATCCTGACTCCAGCTTCCTGCTAATCTTGTTCCTGGGACACAGTGGTGACAGCTCCAGGGGAAGGGCTCCTGCCACCCCCATCGGGATCTGGATGATGTACCTAGTTCCTGGTTTTGGCCTTCCCCCAAGCCCAGCAGTTGCAACCATTTGGGGGATGAACTACTGAGTATCTTTCACTCTCTTTGCCCCACACATGAATAAAGTAAATTTAAAATGCAGTTATATTGCATTGAATATATGAGATCTAATAATAATTCTTTATTCATTCATGAATTTGCCTTTAAAGGCAATTTTAAAATGGTTCTCTAAAATGTTTTAAATACAACATCATCATTTACATAAATTCATGGTCACTAGTGATTATTTTCTGACAATTCAATGTAGCTAATTTATTTCAGTTTTTCTCGTGTTTATTTTTATTTATTTTAAAGGAAGAGCAATAGTGACAGAAAGAGACAGAAAATTATATTTTTTTAAGATTTATTTTATTTATTTTAAAAACAGAAGGAGGGAGAGAGAGAAAGAGAGATCCACCATCTGCTGTTTCACTCCTTAAATGGCTATAATGGCTTTTGCTGGGCCAGGCTGAAGCCAGGAGCCAGGAGCCAGGAGCTCCATCCAGGCTTCCCTCATAGGCACAGGGGCCCAAGCACTAGGGTCATCGTCTGCTACTTTAACAGGCATTTTAGCAGGGAGCTGGATCAGAAGTAAAACAGCTGAGATTCAAACCTGCACCCATATGGGATGTAGGCATTGCAGGTGGTGGCTTAACCTATTACACAACACCAGCCACCAGAGATACTCTGTCTGATTCACTACTCCAATACCCACAACAGCCAGGACTGGGCATGCTGAAGGCCGAAGCCCAGAAGTGACATCATGATCTCCCATAGGCTGACAGGGATCCAAGTACATGAACAGTCATCACCGTCCAGGGTGCACTTTAGCAAGAAGCTGGATTCTGAAGTGAGAGTGAGACTTGAACTCAGGCACCCTGACATGGGATGCAGGTGTCTGAAGTGGCAGCTCAACCTGCTGTGCTCCCAAATGCATGTCTTTTTCAGTTTAAAAGTGCTAGGATCTCATCTTGTCACCCATCTGCATCTTTAAGAAAAAAAAAATTAAGATCACAAGACCATATTCAATTGTTGAAGAAGTCTGAATCTGATACTTAACAATAGGTCAGAAAAAAGAATTTGCTAGAAGATTCACACACAGTCACAGACACACAATTATTTGCAATATACATAAAGTCCAAAAGTCAATGAAATGGAGTGCACTATAGTTTACTTTGGTCAGACTAATTCTTTAAAGGATCATGAACTGGAGTTTAAAAATTTCAAATGGGTCCTCAAAAATAAATGATACCATAATTTATAAAAATATATGAAATACCTCATACTTTTATAAATTATCACCTAATCAAATGTAAAAACCTCAGATATTTTCTCAAGTAAATAAATATACTTAAGTTAGCTAGAAACAAGAGTTACTATAAGCATTTTTGTTAACTAAATGTTACAAAAAGCGCACACTGACTATAAATGTAGAATAAAATTCATAAGCAAAATCAGACCAAAAATTTCAAACAAACTTTGTAATAACCTACCATTGAAATTGTGCAGGAATTGCCCAATCTGTTTTTTTTCCTCCATTTCCACTTTTAGGTTATGATTTATCAGAATTCTATTTTGAGCCGATCAAAGCTATCTTTGAATTATATTTAAAATATACAGGCATATGACTTAAATGAGATATTTTTTCCTTATACAATATTATGTACCATTTATAGTAATTCTCAAGATCAACTTCCTCTTTATATTTTAACAGAATTCTTAAGTAAACATACAAGATTAGCCTATATCATAGTTTATAAAAAGAGGATATGTGAAGACAGAAACAACATTGCAGTGAAATATGTTTATGATGTCTTGACAAATATATGCCTTGAGCAGTTATTTTATGGGATAATGATTAGCTTTCAATATAAAATCAAAATAAGAAATAAATTTTCCTGATAAAACTACACAATTTAAAAAATAATTGTAAATAAAGTATTAAATATGTAACTGAATCTGGGACAGATTATATTCTACCCAAAAAGTAATTAATTTGAAAATAATGAATTTAAACCTATTTTAAATCTAATGAGAGCAGGAGCTAGGTCTGTTTAGTTCATTTCTTTTTCTTTTCTTCCTTTTTTTATTTGAAAGTCAGAGTTACACAGAGAGAGAAGAAGAGGCAGCAAGAGAGAGAGGTCTTCCATCCACTGGTTCACTCCCCAATTGGCCACAATGGCCAGAGCTGTGCCAGACTGAAGCCAGGAGCCAAGAACTTCTTCTGGGTCCCCCATGCGGATGCAAGGGCCCAAAGACTTGGGCCATCTTCTGCTTTGCCAGTCCATAGCAAAAAACTGGATAGGAAGTGAAACAGCCGGGACTTGAACCAGCGCCCATATAGGATGCTGGCACTGCAGGTGGTGGCTTTACCTGCTATGCCACAGTGCTGGGCCCCATCTCATTTCTATTTACCTAGTGATTGCTCAGGACAAAACATCTCATGGTTAACACTATCTCATGACTTTCACCCTCTGAAAAATTTGGAAATTGGCACCAAATAGTCATAACCCCTAGATCATCGTTATCAAGACATAAATATCAGCCCTTGTATAAAATAATGTAAAAGCCAATATACATGGACTTCTCAGGTGAAAAGGACCAAATCAGGCATCTAGGCAAACACATTTTTGCTTTAAAAAAGTAGGAACATTCTTACTTGCCTTTCCTTTTTCCTTTTTCTTTCAAATGACTCTTAGAACTCCCTATTTAACATAATCTTATGGCTTCATAATTTGAGATACAGGACTTAATAATAAGTACATTGTTATACTGACAAGAACTTTTCAGAAAGAAGCTTAGACTGTCCCACAAAATCTTCAAAATCAAAAGTTATTTCTCCTTTCAGTAGCACTGCTCAGCTTTTGCTATGTAAGGACAAATGGAAATTGTATATGGAAGTATTTTGGTCCTGCACAGCTGCACTCAGACAAGGTTAGCAGAATGTTTTTATTGATGAAGATAATGTGGGTCAACACTTCTAGAACATTTAGGAAGACTTTTTTATGTAATCATGAATATACTTTTAAAAGGAGGATTGGTCACAGAAGAGTTAACCTGTCACTAAAGGATTTTTGTTTTGATTGAGATAACAGGAAGGGTAGGAAAGAAACCAAACAGAGAAGCACAATAGCTATCCAACTGTCACACATCTGAGACACCCAACACCAACAGAGACAAGTCAATTTCCAGATGGAGCTACATGGGCAGGAAGATTGATGCTATAACCTAGATATACAAGATTAACCCAGCACTCTGTGTGGCTGTCTAGATGGTTTCATAGAAAATATATTTCTGAGAGTTCTCTTAGAAAGATTTAGGAGTGACAGCAATAGATTGTGGAGAAAAATTCCTAAAGAGTGTATTAGTCAACTTTTCCTTACTACACCTGAAATATCTCAGAAAATCTACTGATGGAGGAAGATTTATTGTAGTTTATTGTTTTGGAGGTTCACAGTCCAAGATCATTTGTCCCCTAATCTGGCATTTGAGGAGGGCAATGGATTTTGGAACTTCCATGGAGGGATGATCACATGGTGAGCCAAAAACAGAGACCGGGAAATGCTCAGGCTTATATAAACCATCCTGTCTTAGGAACTACCTTCTATAGCAGACTGCCAGTGATCTAAGGATCTTCCACTAGGCTCACCTCCTAAATACCAAAATTGGATTAAGTCTCCACCCTATCCCAACAGCACCACTCTAGCTGAGCCTTTAACATTTAGGCCTTTGAAAGATACCAAAACCGCTAGCCTTTAAATTATAGCAGAGAATATATTACAATGGGAATAAAAAAGAGACTTCTCATATGTGAAACACACAGGAGGGACATTGTAATAATATGAAATTATTTTAAGAAGTTCTATGATATATTCAAAGATAATATTTTCAGAAAATATTATCTGATCAGTCAGTGCTGGAGAAATCGTGAACAATTTATGTACCAAATTTTACATTTTTATATTGTTTTGAAACTATGCTTCTCTGGGGTAGGGGCCACCATACCTAGCAATGAGAGTTCTCCATACTCTGTGGTCATTCAAAGTTTCTTTCCCCACTTAACCCCTACTTATACTGAGGTTTCCTTAAAGTCTGCTGCTCTCCTTTGATGCGACCTCTTCAGGGCCAATTGGGAGAAAGAAAAACCAACAGAATAACTGTTTTGATATCGAATATGGACAGTAAATATCATTTTGAAATAAAGAACAAGTCCATCTTAAAAAATGATTATTTCTTTACCCATACAGAGCTATATATTTTGATTCATCATATGTATTTTCTGCTTCAATAACAATTTTTTTTCTTTTGCTAGAGTAGGCACACTCCTGAAAACTTAGAATATACATGTTGAAACACATCTCAACACTAAGGGAGCTGTTAAATGCCAGCAAAGCAGAGCTTTGTGCTTGGGTAAGACAGGAAAACACCGTTTCCACTGAAGACCCTCCAGAGCAAGATTTACACCAGGCCACCTTGCCAAAAGGTGTACTTGCTCGTTTAAGTTATTTTGATGCATAGAGTTTTCCTAACCAGAAAGCTATTTGGGGAATCCTGTACCATTTTTACCTTTGACATTAATAGGTTGAGGTACATTTGATACAAACCAAGTGATATATCATATGGTTTTAAAGTAGATTTGTGGTTCAAAGTAGCAGGGGATCAAGTTGCATAGTACAGTCTTATTCAGGAGAGAGACAACAATAAAAAAAAAAATCACAGCTTTTTTTTTCCTCCCAGTGTTATTTCTAGGAAACTTGTGAAGTAGCCTTCTTTTTATCAACTGTTAACAGTGACTTGTATATTAAAAGGAACACACTTCTATTTTTAACATCTTTGTGTCAGCCATTATCTAATTTTAACCTTGTCATGCACAGCATCTTCAAAGATAGCTATTTTAAATGGCTAGAATTAGCAATAATATTGGGTGATGTTTTCACTTCTATGTCTTACTAAAAAATACCAAGCAATCTAAATTGTTATTTTGATAAATTCATTAGCTTAAAAATGGGGAAACATTTACATAATTACATAATTAATGACTTTGTCCCCAAAAGAAAATATCATACGTTTTCTCTGATACATGACAGTTAATATAGAACACAAAAAAATGTACGGGAATAAAACAGACATCTTGTGATTTGATTCTATTTTTAGCCCCTGTTTATAGTCCAGTGGAACTGCAGTCTTTCTACTTTTTACTTGGTGAATATTATGGTTAGTGGCACACAAATCCTGTGATTATAGACTGGCTGAAATTATGTTTTTGAAAAAATTAAAGAAAAAAGGAAGCAAGGAGGAATATTGAGGGAGAGAAAGAGGGAGGATGAAAGTATGGTTATATTCTTAGAATTGTACCTATGAGGGGCCGGCGCTGTGGCACAGCAGGTAAAAGCCCTGGCTTGAAGTGCTGGCATCCCATATGGGCGCCGGTTCTAGTCCCGGCTGCTCCTCTTCTGATCCAGCTCTCTGCTATGGCCTGGGAAAGCAGTAGAAGATGGCCCAATATCTTGGGCCCCTGCACCCATGTGGGAGACCCAGAAGAAGCTCCTGGCTCTTGGCTTTGGATCAGCTCAGCTCCAGGTGTTGCGGCCATCTGGGGAGTGAACCAGCAGATGGAAGACCTCTCTGTCTCTACCTCTCTCTGTAACTCTGTCTTTCAAATAAATAAAATAAATATTTTTTTAAAAAAATGTACCTATTAAATATATGAAATTTGTTCTCTTTATATAAATAAAAATTTTTTAAAAGAATAAAGAAAAATGGGGATGATATATATCTCAATTAGATTGTGAAGATAAAATGAGATGATGCTTTAAAGCAAAACATAGTTGTCTTTAACAGGAATTCTGTAGTTGTGAATTTTCTCCCTGTTCTACCTCTAATTATACAGTTTGACATGGCATTAGTATGTAGTTCATAAACTGAAGACTGAAGGAGATAGGCAATTTCTAATGTTCATTTCACAAATATTTATTGTTCACTTGTAATTTTCCTTTTATGTGTAATACTGAAATAAATTCTCTAGCCAATAAAAACTAAAGTAACTTATCATAATAGAAATATGAAGGGGAAAAAAGCAAATAGGTGAAAAAATTTTTTTGAATTACTGGAATTAAGTTGGTATTAATTTGAACTAGATTGTTATAAGTTAAGATGGCAACTGCAGGGGCAGGTATTTGGTGTAGCAGATAAAATGCTACTTGGGAAACCCATATTCCACATCAGAGTGCCTAGGCTTCAGTCCCAACTCCACTCCCACTTCCAGCTTCTTGATTATGCACAGCCTGGGAGGCAACAGATGATGGCTCAAGTGGATGAGATCCTGTCACCCACACAGAAGACATGCATGGAGTTCCTGGGTCCAAGCTCCCACATGGCAGGCATCTGGGGAGTAACCCAGTAGATGGGCGATCTCCAGTTGTTTCTTTCTTTGTTATGTCTCTGTTTCTCGGTCTTTCAAATAAATAAATAATTATTTATTTATAAATAAATAAAAATTATGATAATACTAATCATGACTTTTTTAGAAAGTTTTTACTTACAAATATAAACTTCATAGGTACAGCTTTAGGAATATAGTAGTTTTTTCCTCTTTCCCCCCCCATACCCATCCTCCCACCCCCAGTCCCATCCCACCTCCTAGTCCCTCTCCCACTCCGTTCTTCAGTAAGATTCATTTTCAATTATCTTTATATACAGAAGATCAACTCTATACTAAGTAAAGCTTTCAACAGTTTGCAGACACACAAAGTAAAAAGTACTGTATGAAGACAAGCTTCACCGTTAATTCTCATAGTACAACTCAATAAGAACAGAGGTCCTACATGAGGAGTAAGTGCACAGTGACTCCTGTTGTTGATTTAACAATTGACACCCTTATTTATGACATCAGTGATCACCTGAGGCTCTTGACATGAGCTGCCAAGGCTATGGAAGCCTTTTGAGTCCACAAACTCTGTCATTATTTAGATAGGGCCATAAGCAATTGGAAGTTCTCTCCTCCCTTCAGAGAAAGGTACCTCCTTCTTTGATGGCCCCTTCTTTCCTCAAGGATCTCACTCACAGAGATCTTTCATGGAGGCCACTTTTTGCCATAGTATCTTGGTTTTCCATGCCTGAAATACTTTCATGGGCTTTTAGCCAGATCCAAACACCTTAAAGGCAAATTCTAAGGCCAGAGTGCTGTTTAGGGTTTTGTCATTCTATGAGTCTGCTGTGTGGTCTGCTTCCCACGTTGGATCATACTCTCCATTTAAATTCTATCTATTATAATTAGCAGGCATTTGATCTTATTTATGTGATCCCTTTGATACTTATTCATATCTTTATGATCAGTTATGCACTTAAAATGATCATTTTAACTAGTAAGATGGCATTAGTACCTGCCAACTTAATAGGATTTGGAGTCCCTTGGCAAGTTTTTAGCTTTACTCTTAGATGTGAGTCCGTGGGAACATGTGCCAAACTACACATATCCTCCTTCTCTTATTCCCACTCTTATATTTTACAGGGATCAATTTTTCAATTGGATTTAAACACCTAAGAATAAATTTGTGGACTTGCTTATTTCACTCAGTATGATGTGTTCCAGATCCCTCCATTTTGTTGCAAATGACTGGATTTCATTTTTTTTACCACTGTGTAGTATTCCATAGAGTACATATCCCATAATTTCTTTACCCAGTCTTCTGTTGATGGGCATTTAGGTTGATTCCATATCTTAGCTATTGTTGAATAGAGCTGCAATACATAGGGGTGCAAGTAACTCTTTTATTTGTCAATTTAATTCCCGTTGGGTAAATTCCGAGGAGTTGGATGGCTGAGTCGTATGGTAGGACTACATTCAGATTTCTGAGGTACCTCCAAACTGTCTTCAATAGTGGCTTTACCAGTTTGCATTCCCACCAACAGTGGATTAGGGTACCTTTTCCCCCACATCCTCACCAGCATCTGTTGTTGGTAGTTTTCTGAATGTGAGCCATTCTAACCGGGCTGAGGTGAAACCTCACTGTGGTTTTGATTTGCATTTCCCTGATTGCTAGTGATCCTGAACATTTTTTCATGTGTCTGTTGGCCATTTGGATTTCCTCTTTTGAAAAATGTCTGTTTAAATTCTTGGCCCATCTCTTAAGTGGGTTGTTTGTGTTGTTGTTGTGGAGTTTCTTGATCTCTTTGTAGATTCTGCTTATCAATCCTTTATCAGTTGCATAGTTTGAAAATATTTTTTCCCATTCTGTTGGGTGTCTCTTCACTTTCCTCACTGTTTCTTTTGCAGTACAGAAACTTCTGAATTTGAAGTAATCCCAGTTGTTAATTTCAGCTCTGGCTGCCTGTGTCTCTGGGGTCTTTTCCAAGAAGTCTTAGCGTGTGCCAATATCTTGCAGGGTTTCTTTGAGGTTCTCTAATAATTTGATGGTGTTTGGTCCCAGATTTAGATCTTTAATCCATGTTGAGTGGATTTTTGTGTAAGGTATAAGATAGGAGTCTTGTTTCACACTTTTTTTTTATTTTTTATTTTTTGACAGGCAGAGTGGACAGTGAGAGACAGAGACAGAGAAAAAGGTCTTCCTTTTCAGTTGGTTCACTCTCCAATGGCCACCGCGGCTGGTGAGCTGCGGCCAGAGCATCGCGCTGATCTGAAACCAGGAGCCAGGTGCTTCTCCTGGTCTCCAATGTGGGTGCAGGGCCCAAGGACTTGGGCCATCCTCCACTGCACTCCCAGGCCATAGCAGAGAGCTGGCCTGGAAGAGGGGCAACCGGGACAGAATCCCGTGCCCCAACTGTGACTAGAACCCAGGGTGCCGGCGCCGCAGGCAGAGGATTAGCCTATTGAGCCGCGGTGCTGGCCTTGTTTTGTACTTCTACATGTGGAAATCCAGTTTTCCCAGCACAATTTATTGAATAGACTCTCTTGCTCCAGGAATTGGTTTTAGCTCTTTGATCAAATGTAAGTTGGCTGTAGATGTTTGGATTGATTTCTGGTGTTTCTATTCTGTTTCATTGGTCTATCCATATGTTTCTGTACCCATACCAGGCTGTTTTGATTATAACTGCCCCGTCTATGTCTTGAAATCTGATATTGTGATACTTCTGGCTTTGTTTTTGTTATAAAAGAGTGCTTGAGCTATTAGAGGTCTCCTGTGCCTCCATATGAATTTCAGCATCTTGATATATGAAATTCAGCATATTGATTTGATATCCTGCTACTTTACCAAATTTGTCTATGAGTTCCAATAGTCTTAGTGGAGTTCATTGTATCCTCTATATAAAGAACCGTGTAGTCTGCAAATAGGGATAGTTTGACTTCTTCTTTACCAATTTGTATCCCTTTGATTTCTTTTTCTTGCCTAATGGCTCTGGCTAAAACTTTAAGTACTATACTGAATAGCAATGGTGAGAGTGGGCATCCCTGAATGGTACCGGATCTCAGTGGAAATGCTTCCAACTTTTTCCCATTCAATAGGATGCTGGCCATGGGTTTGTCATACATTGTCTTGATTGAGTTGAAGAATGTTCCTTCCATACCCAATTTACTTAGGGTTTTCCTCTTGAAAGGGTGTTGTATTTTATCAAATACTTTCTCTGCATCTATTGAGATAATCATATGGTTTTTGTTCAGCAGTTTGTTAATGTGATATATCACATTGATTGATTTGCAAATGTTGAACCAACCAGAGATAAATCCTACATGGTCTGGGTGGATGATCTTTCTGATGTGTTGTTTGATTATATATGATAGAAATTTCTTGATGATTTTTGCGTCTATGTTCATCAGGGAAATTGGTCTGTAATTCTCTTTCTCTGCTGCATCTTTTTCAGGTTTGGGAATTAAAGTGATGCTGGCTTCATAGAAAGAATTTGGATTCCCTCTCTTTCAATTGTTTTTAATAATTTGAGAAGAATTGGAGTTAGTTCTTCTTTAAATGTCTAGTAAAATTCAGTAATGAATCCATTCAGTCCTGGGCTTTTCTTTGTAATGACTTCTTTATTCTTACTCCTTTATATATTCTTTCCAGAGTAACATTTCAAATAAGTTCCTTGGATCTAGGCCTTCTGCTTTCAGAACTACACAAAGACAAGGTGGGTCAGCTTAAACCAACCATGATTGGTAAATTTGAAATTAGACTATTCAGTTTCTACCTCATTCTTTTGCCCAGACTGAAGCCCTTTGAGAGACTGTAAAATATTTGGACTACTTTTCTTTCATCCTACCTGCCGCTTCTCCATTTTTACATTGACCAACATCCCTGTCCTCCTCCACTGCCTCCAAATGGATGTATCTGTCTCTGTTTATCAGTAAAGTGGACTTGTTTGTTATTGTCCAGTCTTTCTCATACCACTGAGAAAGTTGTTCCGAATTTATTACTCCTTTTAACAAGTCATTCAAATTAATGGCATTAAACATGCTGCTCAGTATAAATTCTTGAACCTGAATGATAATATCATTTTAACAGCATTTAAAAATAAAAATATTGACTACTGTTTAAATTATAATTCATAATCTTGAGACAATAAATATTAATAGATTTTAAACTATTCAAAGAAAAACAAAAAATTGCACCAATTATAGAATTTAAATTACCTATTACAATAATGGTTTCTAGGAATGAGAATTAAGTACATTTAAAATCATAATATGTTGAAATTTCATAGCATTTTGTAGATTACACACTGTTTTGTAGGCTATTTAAAGTTTATGAATAATTAGTTTTAGATGAAAGTTGTTTTTGCACAAGAAATCTTATGGCATTGTGCAATGTATGTCCATGTTTAGCCTTGATGGCAGACAGAAAATTATTTGTTTTTACAAAAGAGGTTTAAATAACCCTTTACTCATCAGTGTCTACATAATGCTGACCACTAAGGAGAAAAATAATTATATGTCAGGGGGTGGGGAGAAGTTACTAAGTGCTTTTATAAGAAAGATGCTGATGTATTGTGCAGCCATTTGAGATAACAAAAGCAATTACTATTTTTGCATAGACTGGTGCAGGCCTTCATATTTCTAAAACGTCTTGAACTTTGAGCATTTGCTGCAACAAACACAGTGAAAACGCTAACTATAGAGGATTAGCTGCACCATGATGCCCTGATTACCGTGCACATATCTCTAGAGGGAAAGGCTTGAACCACAGTTTATCTGAGTCTTTGCAGAACACTTTATGATAATCTTGTAATAGGAGAGAATTAGGAGGCCTGGAAGGAGTACTAAAAGATCATGTCCTGGGACCAGCGCTGTGCTATAGTTGATAAACCATTACCTGCAGGGCCAGCATCCCATAGAGGTGCTGGTTTGAGACCCGGCTGCTCCACTTCTGATCTAGCTCTCTGCTAAGGCCTGGGAAAGCAGAGAAGGATGGCTCAAGTCCTTGGGCCCCTGTTTCCACGTGGGAGACCCAGAAGAGGCTCCTGGCTCTTGGCTTTGGTCCGGCGCAGCTCCAGCCATTATGGTCAATTTGGGAATGATGGAATACTTCTCTCTCTCTCTACCTCTCTCTTTCTTCTCTCTCTGTCTTAACTCTCACTTTCAAATAAGTAAATAAATCTTTAAAAAGAGAGAGAGCGAGAGATCATGTCCTACTGTCCTACTTACCTCCTTTTCTCCCATGGCATGCTGTGATGAAACTGTTTGTAATCATCTCTTAGTTTTGATGAGGAATAGTGCTTTCGGCCCCACCCTACCAAGAATATAGCATCAGATTATAAACCTGCTAGGGACAGTCAATATAGGCTTTTAGGAAAAGAGGTGCAGAACAGAGAGAAGGAAGAATACGAACTTGCAGCCAGACTGAATTTATTCAGAGAAAATAAATCTGCAGAGGTCAACCAACTGCCATCGTGCTCACAGACTGAGCACATGGCAGAGGCCCTGACCCCAGCAGGCTGCGGTAGGGGTGGGGGCTGGGGGCAGTAGGTGGAGATAAGCTTCTCCATGCTGGTTCTTCAGGTTTGGCTCACTGGCTTCCAAACCTGGAGAACAATGCAAGGGGTGGGGTGGGGAACAGTACAGGGTGTGAGATGGAACTGAACTCTTGAAAGAAGCCAGGGGTAACAAGATACCTAAAATGGCTGAGGCTCATGTCCTCGTTCCATCTGTGGGTCCCTCACTAGTGGTGTACGCCACACATTGCTTGCAGTCATCTGGCTCCTGTGGTTATAACATCAACCTTTTCGGTATATGGGACAAAGAACTGGCATATTTCGCTTAATATTCTTTTCCCTGTCTGCGTCAGTAACACATTGTCTAAATCTAAAAGCGGTTCCTTATACTTCTATTAAATGAGTCAGGCCCAAAGTGTTTACCTGACTGGAATAATGTCAAGCAAACTAACTCAATTGAGGGGGTTGCATTCAGGAGTAAAACAACAGATAACACAGAGTATGTAGAAGGAGTCCTTGAGAACTTAAATAGCAAAATATAAAGGCAATTTGGAGGAAAATCCATTAGTAGCGATATAACTTGTTTTACTTGATTACAATCATCACTTTTAGATAATGAAATGTAAATTAAAATGAGGGGGAAATTAGAAAAGAATAGTATAATTATAAAAAAATTGGAGTGCAGAGCATTTAATTAAACCAAGCTAGTACAAAGTTGCTTTTTTTTTTTTAATCAAAACTACATTCCTGTTATTTATACAAACATGTTTCTTTACCAATTAACTATGATGGCCGCAATAATGGTACCTTTAAAAAATACACCAAGGGGGCTGACGTGATGCAGTGGGTTAAGCCACCACTTGTGACACTGGCAGCATCCAATAACAGAGTGCAGTTTCAAGTCCCAGCTGTCCCTCTTCTGATCCACTTCTGGGCTAATGTGCCTAGGAAAGCAGTGAAGAATGGTCCAAGTCCTTGGTTCCCTGCCACCCAGGTGGGAGATCCAGGCGGAGTTGTGGGCTCCTGGCTTAAACCTGATTGATACCTGTCTATTGCAGCCATTGGGAAGTGAACCAGCAGATGGCAGATATCTATCTTTATCTCTGCATCTCTCTCTGTCACTCTGCCTTTCACATAAATAAATATGTCTTTAAAAAGAAACCATACATCTCAAACACGGAATCCCAACATATAAAACACTAGGATTTTTTTAAACTTTTATTTAATAAATATAAATTTCCAAAGTACAGTTTATGGATTACAATGGCTTTTTCCCCCCCATAACTTCCCTCCCACCTGCAATCCTCCCCTCTCCCGCTCCCTCTCCCATTCCATTCGCATCAAGATTCATTTACAATTCTCTTTATATGCAGAAGATCAATTTAGCATATATTAAGTAAATATTTCAACAGTTTGCACCCACACAGAAACACAAAGTGTAAAATACTGTTTGAGTACTAGTTATAACATTAATTCACATTGGACAACACATTAAGGACAGAGATCCTACAAGTGGAATAAGTGCACAGTGACTCCTGTTGTTCACTTAACAAATTGACACTCTTGTTTATGGCATCAGTAATTACCCTAGGCTCTTGTCATGAGTTGCCAAGGCTATGGAAGCCTTTTGAGTTCGCTGATTCCGATCTTATTTAAACAAAGTCATAGTCAAAGTGGAAGTTCTCTCCTCCCTTCAGAGAAAGGTACCTCCTTCTTTGATGGCCTGTTCTTTCCACTGGGATCTCACTCACAGAGATCTTTCATTTGGGTCTTTTTTGTCTTTTTTTTTTTGCCAGAAATCTTGGCTTTCCATGCCTGATCTTGAGCCAGATCCGAATGCCTTAAGGGCTAATTCTGAGGCCAGAGTGCTGTTTAGAATATCTGCCATTCTATGAGTCTGCTGTGTATCCCACTTCCCATGTTGGATCGTTCTCTCCTTCTTAATTATATCAGTTAGTATTAGCAGACACTAATCTTGTTTATGTGATCTCTTTAACTCTTAGACCTATCAGTGTGATCAATTGTGAACTGAAATTGATCACTTGGACTAGTGAGATGGCATTGGTACATGCCACCTTGATGGGATTGAATTGGAATCCCCTGGCATGTTTCTAACTCTACCATTTGGGATCTCAAAAAGGCATTTTTATTTATTTGCTTATTTAAACAGAAGACAGAAAGAGAGAAAGAGACCAACAAAGGGAGAGAGATCTTCCATCCACTGCTATTCCCTAATGCCCTCCATAGCCAGTACTGGAACAGGCCATAACCCGGTTCCAGGAATTCAATTCAGGTCTTACACATGGGTGGAGGGACACAATTACTTGCACCATCACCTGCTGCACCCCAAGGTGCACATTAGCAGGAAGCTGAAGCAGACCCGGGAATTCTTATATGAGATGCAGGCATCCCAAGCAGCACCTTAATCACTAGGCCAAATGCCCACCCCGCCTATTTTTCCCCATAATACTGATATGCAGAAGGCTTAAGATTACTAACAATTCACAGGATTTCTCTGAAGAAGTCTTGAGAACCAACTTGTATTGGGGGAAGCTCTGGGCACTGACTTTTTTTAAAAATTAATACATGAATAAAATGAACTTATAGAGAGCAGATTTCATGTATTAGATGCATACAATTTTAAGAACAGAACGAGGGGCCAGAGCTGTGGTGTTGCAGGTGGAGCCACCACCTACACTGCCAGCATCCCGTGTGGGCACCAGTTCAAGTCCTGGCTGTTCCACTTCTGATCCAGCTTTCTGCTATGGCCTCGGAAAGCAGAAGATGGCCCAATTGCTTGGAGACCCGGAAGAAGCTCCTGGTTTCTGGCTTTGGATCGGCCCAGCTCCGGCTGTTGCAGCCATTTGGGGAGTGAACCAGCGGATGGAAGACCTCTGTCTCTCTCTCTCTCTCTAATTCTGCCTTTCAAATAATAAAAAATAAATAATTTTTTTTAAAAAAAGAACATAATGATGCTCCCCACCTTCCATTCTCCTTTACCTTCTTCCAATTTCCTTTCTTATTTTTTTTCTTTTTATATAAAGGGAACAAATCCCACTTATTTCATATACAGTTTTAATAACATGACACTTCACACTTCACACTCTGCCCTCCCTCCCTCCCATACTCCCCCCTCCCTCCTGCTTCCTTTCTTGTTTTTCTTTTAATTTTGGCATTGGCTCCTTCACTAGCGCCTTGTTACTACTGCTCAACTGTAACGGCATCTGTAATCTCTATCTCTGTCCTCTCACTGATGTAGGCAGGCAGATAGGCTAAAATGATTAGATTTGGAACTGGAAACCCATGCCCCCTGTGTGATCTCATTGTCCTACCTGATCCTACTTGTATGCCCACCTGCCAATCAGATTACGTAACCACTCCCCACCAGGAGTAGATAAAAGGCCTGGAACATAGGGGCCTACCCCTTGTTGGCCCGCGGGCACATGGTGTTGGGCTGCCGGCTCCCTGCTCCTGCCTGCATGCTTGCTCCCCCTGGCTTGCTCCTGGCCTGCTCTCTGCTTGGTATGTACCCAACTTAGCTTCTAGACTTTTCTTTCTCCCCTAAATAAAGCCTTCCCTCTCCTGCACATTTCTCTCACTGAATAAAATCCTTAAAAACTTACCATGTTGTCTGGTCTACTTGAGCCAGTATTCAGAATTCTTCTCTGAATAAGTCGCAAGAGCCCACAGGTTTATTAATATTGAAAATTATTAATAAGCAGTCTGATATCATCACCATCCTACCCCAACTCCTCACATTCATAGGTAACTTTAAACAGTCTTTAGATCTACCATAAGTTCAGCCACCCCACTCGTAAAACTTACCCAAAGGAAATGAAGTCAGCATCTGAAAGTTATCTGTACCCCCATGTTTATTGCAGCTCAATTCATAATAGCTATCTATGGATCAACCCAGAGGTCCATCCATCAGCTGATGACTGAATAAAGAAAATGTACATATACATTATGGAATACTACTCAGCCTTAACAAAGAATGAAATCCTGTATTTTGCAAAAAATGGATATACCTGAAAACAATTATACTTAGTGCAATAAGCCAGTCCCAGAAAAGACAAATATCATATGTTTTCTCTTTTCTGTGATAACAGAGTACAAAACAATTTAATGTATATGAGCAAAATAGACATTTTGAAATTTTATTGTTATTTACAGCCCTTCTCTAGTTTGTTGAGGAATGGTGCTTTTTACTTTTTACTATTTGTTGAAATCTTTAGTTAGTATAGGATTAAATTTATGATTATAAAATAAACTGAAAGTATGTGTTTGTAAAAATTAAAAGTAAAAATAAGAAAGGAAGGAGGAGGTAGGACGGGAGTGTGGGTGGGAGGGACGGTAAGGTGGGAAGTATCACTACGCACTTAAATCTGTATATATGAAATGTGTTCATCGTATATGAATAAAATAACTTAAAAATTTCCTTTTGCTAAATATATTTTTCATCAGTATGCTTTCAATATTATTTCATTAGTTATTTATATCACATTATGTTATATGTTCCTTGTAGTGAAAGAAGATAAAGTAATTTATACTTACTTCTTTACAATGTCTTAAATGCTACTCCAAATTTACCCACAAATGAATACATTAAATAATTTAATGTTAAATAATTACTTAATTGGTTTTGGTCTTCTAAATGCTTATATTATACTGAAACTGTTAGTAAATTTTTATCTATTTATTTGAGTTATCTTATTTACCTTATTTGAAAAATCATTATTATAATTTTATATGTTTATACAGCACTTGCTATATTAAAATTCCTCCATTAAACATGATTTTAAGTATAGGCTAGATTCCAGAAATATGAGGGGTGTGTGTGTGTGTGTGTGTGTGTGTTTCTCTGTCTATACTTGGCCATGTGAGTCACTGTTTACAGAGATTGCAAGTTGCTAATGTGCCCATTACTCAAACATCACAGAAGTGGCATTAACTTGTGAACAATGAAGTCTTTAAAAATTGGGGGAAAGAAGATAGTCCAAATAGAATCCCATGTTTATTCAAAACTTAAAAATGCTTTCCATTAGTAGCAAAGAAAAAGAGAAAATAACAAATATTTCCTGGTATTATTCAAATATTGTACTTAGTTCTCACATATGCAACACTATCACTTGAACATTTAAGTCAGTGAGAAGCCCAGAAGAAACCGGAAGGCATCTTTAGCCAGGTAATTAAATTGATGAAAGCCCTCGGACTATGAGATGATAAATCGAATCATCCATCTCATCTATCATTTCCTACAGCTTGTTTATGTTTCAGAGATGCATGCTTATATAGAAAGATCCATAATATCCTTCCTTTAGAAGTAAATATATGAAATATATAACAATGTTTGATATTGTATTTTGCGTTTTTTGTTCACTTTATAACATGCCACAATGATACCAATATGAAAATTACTCTAGCTCAGTGCCCCCTCACATATCTTGCCTGAGAGTTGCTGTGATCACTCAATGTTAGTTATGTGGAAGGGAAATGAGATGACAAGGGATTACTTGCCATAAAAAGAAACGTAGTTCATAAGCAAAGGCTGTGTAATTCAAAATCAAAGCTATCTAACCCTAAGCACCATGCAAATTTAGCTAAAACAGAGCTTATTATAGTCTATAAATCAGTGATAAAACTTTTATATTGGAACATTTTATGATAAAGCAAAAACTATTCAGTATAAATAATATACTTAACATGCCACAATTTTCAGGTCAAATAATAAGCATAATAACTTCTTATTACTTAAAAAGCAAAGAAATTTTTTCATCAGAGTCAAGGAAAAGGGGAACACAATTTTTTCCATGTAAATTTATTTATTGATTTTTTTTCTAAGATTTATTTTTTGTTTATTTGAAATACAGAGTTACAGAAGAGGTAGAGACAAGAGAGAGAGAGGTCTTCCATCCGCTGGTTCACTCCCCAGATGGCTGCAACAGCTGGAGCAGCGCCGATCTGAAGCCAGGAGCCAGGAGCTTCCTCCAGGTCTCCCATGAGGGTGCAGGGGCCCAAACACCTGGGCCATCTTCCACTGCTTTCCCAGGCCACAGCAGAGAGCTGAACTGGAAGAGGAGCATTCGGGACTAGAACCGGCACCCATATGGGATGCCGGCGCTTCAGGCCAGGGCATTAACCTGCTGTGCCCCTCCATGTAAATTTAAAATCATATTTCCAATGAAAATTTTGTTAATTTATGTAAATCTTTAGTTTTTCTCACATTCATGTAGGCATCAAATGGTTAATAAATTATAAAAAAAGACATTTCTGTCATTTTTATAAATGCTTCCATCAGGTCAGGAGCCCCTGAGCCCCTGTTTTGCAACTTATATCACCAGCCACTCTCTTCTTGTGATTTGTTTTTCCAAAATAGATAAAGATGATAAACACTAAGTTCTCCATCTTTTCCTGTAGTCATCTCGATGGCCACTCTAAGCAGGCTACTTAGCTGCAACCAAGAGCACAAGATCTCTTTTTCCCCACTTACTCACATTTCCAAATCTTCCATTGCCTAATTCAAAGCAGCTGTAAATGTCTAAAGGTAGAGTTAACACACTGGCACTTACTAAATGTATATTATTAATAAAACTTTTATAAGATACAGATAATCTCCTCAGGATGTAATATTGGAATTCCCTAAATTAGTTCAATAATTTCAAAATTGTGTGCTAGTCTCTTGCAGCTTGTGCATGCTTCAGCATGCATACTAATACAGTAAGGAGTATTCTTGAAGCCTTAATTAGATCTATAGAGTCTCAACAATGTATAACAAGGGCTCAGGTCTAAAGATCAAAAAGCATGTCTTTCTCTCTATCGCTAAAAACAGAAGTACCTTGAAAAACAATGCTATGAATAAAAATTACAAGCATATTAAAATATTCCTACTACACCAAAGTAATTTCATTTAGAGAATTATAATTCATATTTGGCCATTTACCTCTGAGAATTTCTACTTAATAGTTTATTAGGCTAATAATCAACTTACAGGAAGCTGAGAATATTGCTTGCCCTACTGGCAATCATTTCATTCTTAATAAATCATTTTCTGTAAATTGAAACCATTTTCTAAACTCATCCAAGTTCC
The DNA here is from genome assembly GCF_033115175.1 of Lepus europaeus. Lineage (NCBI taxonomy): Eukaryota > Metazoa > Chordata > Mammalia > Lagomorpha > Leporidae > Lepus > Lepus europaeus. The sequence continues at coordinate 38,615,978 of NC_084836.1, read as the reverse complement.
AACCTGTATAATGAGAATTTTTTTTCATATTTTTAAATATTGGAGTAAAATTTATATACAAAAATATGCACATATTAAATGTACTCATCTCAATGAGTTTGAAAGTTTACATAGATGCATAATACCGTGACCATAATCAGTGATCTAAATATATCATTTTCAAAGATTTCCTAGCATTCTTTTGTGGGCTTTGTTTTTATTTACTTACTTACTTTTTGATAAGAACACTTATCTGGAAATCTACCTTATGAAAACATTTTATTTTATTTTTTTAAAAGATGTATTCACTTATTTGATAGAGCTACACAGAGAGTGGAGAGAGAGAGAGAGAGAGAGAGAGAGAAAGGTCTTTTATCTGATGGTTCACTCCCTAATTGGCCACAATGGCCGTAGGTGTGCCGATCTGAAGCCAGGAACCAGGAGCTTCCCCCTGCTTTCCCACACGGGTGCAGGGGTCCAAGGACTTGGGCCATCTTCTACTGCTTTCCCAGGCAATAGCAGAGAGCTGGATGGGAAGTGGAGCAGCCAGGACTAGAACTGGTACCCATATGGGATGCCAGTGCTTCAGGCCAGGGCGTTAACCCACTGTGCCACAACACGGGATCCCTGAAAATATTTTAAGTGCACAATACAGTGTTGCTAACTATGGCTACTACATCAGTCAGTAGAATTCTAGAGCCTTTCATCTTTGATAACAGAAAGTATATACGTATAGAATAGTAATTCCCATTTTTCCCTCCCTCCCTCCCAGCCCTGGGCAACCACCACTTCATTCCCTTCTCCTTTGAGTTTTATTATTTACATGGCTTCTATAAGAAGAAACATGTAGTAATTGTTTTTTTCTATGACTGGCTCATTTCACTTAACAAAATGCCCTCCAGGTTCCATCCATGTTATCAAAGTGATAGTATTTTTTAATAATATTCCATTGCATGTACATATCACATTTTCTGTTATTCATTCCTCCACAGATGGGTATTTGATGCTTTCAATATCCTGGCTATTGTGAATAATGCTGAAATAAGCACAGAGGTGCAGGAATCTTGTCAAGATCTAACTTCAATTCTTTTGGATCTGCCCACATTTTGTGAATCTAGAAATCAATAACATGAGGAGAACTGAAAAATTCAGACATGTGGGAAATTACACACTCCTGAACATCCACTGAGGAAAAAAGGATTTATAATGGAAATGTTTTATCTTTTTCCACAGTCTTGAGACAAATGCAAAATGAAAACATAATGTAACAAAACTTGGGACTGGTGATTATGTAGCATTTAAGAATATTTTTTAATTTGTAATATCAGAATTGATAGGATTAAGGAAATGCAGTCTTTACAAAAAAGTTTATAGTGATAAATATCTATTATAAGAGCCAAAAAAATTCTCAACAATCTAAGTTTATCTCCGAAGGATCTAAAAAATAAATAACTAATCCCACAGTTAGTAAAAGGAAGACAATAACATATTATAGTAGAAGAAATCAAAACTAGAAAAATAGAAAAGAACAATATGACTTAGACTTTGCTTCTTGAAAAGATAAACAAAATTTGCAAACTTCTATTTAAAAAAAAGAAAGAAAATTCAAATAAAATTATGAATTAAAGAGAATACATTATAATCGATACCAAAGAAATATTAAGGATCTGAAGAGAACTTTGTTAATATTTATAAATCAACATAGTGGATAGCCCAGGAGACACGGATAGATCCCTAGAAATATGTCACCCACTAAGACTGAATAATAGGAAACCAAAAATTATAACATACCAATGATGAATAATGAGTTGAATCAATAGTCAAAAACCTCCTAACAAAGTTCAGTACCAGATGCCTTCATTATGAATTCTACCAAACTTTTAATGTGGAATTAATATCAATTTTTCAGTCATCAGTTGATGGACATCCAGGTAAGTTCCATATATTAGCTACTGTGAATTGAGCTGCTATAAATATGGGAACACAGATAACTCTCTCACATGCTAAGTTCATTTACTCTGGGTAAATTCACAAGAGTGGGATGGCTGGGTCATATGGAAAATCTACTTTCAGATTTCTGAAGACTCTTTCTACAGGTCTCCATAATGGTTGTACAAGTTTCCATTACCAACGAAGTGTATTAGAGTACCTTTTTCACCACATCCTCACCAGCATTTATTATTTTTTGATTTTTGGATAATGACCATTCGAATTTTGCATATTTGCACGATAGACTACCAATCATGAAAAAGAACGAAACTGTCTTTCACAACAAAATGGATACAATTAGAGACCAGACCAGTACATTAAATAAAATACTCTAGTCCCCAAAAATACAAATATCATATATTTTCTCTGATTTGTGATGACTATCATACAGAGAACCAAAAAAAGTAACTGTATGAGGAAAACTGACATCTTGAGCTTTGATTAATATTTATAGCCCATATCTAAACTCCTGAGAAACAGTGGTTTATTCTACTTACTGCTTTTTGAATTGTTTATTTAGTGAAGGATCAATCTTGTGATTATAAGCTAAAATGAAAGTATGTCAACAGAAGAATGTGGCAAAAAATAGAAAAATCTTCCATTTTCATGGATTGGAAGACTTAATATCATCAAAATGTCCATACTATCCAAAGCAATTTACAGATTCAATGTGATTCCAATATCAAAAATCAAAATACAAAAGACATTCTCCTATTACCTGGAAAAAATGACCCTAAAATTCATATGGGATCACAATGATCCCAAATAGCTAAAGGAATCCTATAAATACTAAAACAATAAACAATAAAATAAAGCTAGAAATATCAGAATACCTCATTTCAAGACATAATACAGGGCAGTTACAATCAAAATAGCTTGGTATTGGCATGAGAATAGACACCCTAACCAATGGAACGACTAGAGATCTCAGGAATTAATTCACACATCTACAACCAACTAGTCTTTGACAAACAAGCTAAAATTACTCCCTTGAGAAAAGACAGATCCTTCAACAATGGTAATGGGAAAGCTGAATTTCTGCTTGCAGAAGTATGAACAAGACCCCTACCATTCACTTTATACAAAAATTAATTCCAAATAGTCAAGGATCTAAATCTGTGACCCAAAACGATCAAATTACTAGAGGAAAACATAGTGGAAATGTTGTAAGACATTAACCTAGGCAAAGACTTCTTGGGTAAAACCCCAGAAGCATAGGCAATAAAGGCAAAAATAGACAAGTAGGATTATATCAAGCTAAGAAGCTTCTGCACAGCAAAGGAAACACTCAACATAGATGTAACCGACAAAATGGGAGAAAATATTTGCAAACTATACATCTGATAAAGGGTTAATATTCAGAATATATAAGGAGTTCAAGAAACTCAACAACAACAAAACAAACAATCCAGATAAGAAAATGGCTAAGGATATGAACAGGCAGTTTTCAAAGGATGAAATACAAACGGCCAACAGACACATGAAAATATGCTCAGGATCACTAGCCATCAAATGCAGATAAAAACCACAATGAGCTTTTACCTTACCTCAGTTACAATGGCTGTCATCCAAAAATCTGCCATTTGGGTAGCAGAGGCCCAAGAACTTGGGCCATCTTCAGCTGCTTTTCCCAGGCCATTAGCAGGGAGCTGGATTGGAAGAAGAGCAGTTGGTACATGAATTGGTGCCCATATATGATGCTGGAAATGTAGACGGTGGCTTTACACAGTACACCACAGTGCCAGCCCCTAGAAATTATCTTTAAGTATCATTTATAAAGTATTTCATTTCTACCTTATAGCTTATCTGAGGTTAACACCTATAATTATAATCATATTTTAATTTTTTTATGCATCAATATTTTCTCACAAAAATCATAGCTTCAGATTACATGTGGCTGGTTCTCCTTTTTGAACCTTTGCATTCATTCATTCATAAAATCTTGCCAATTCTATCTCCAGGAGTTTTCTATCTGTCCACTTAATGGGGCTCTTTGCTTCTGATTTTATCACCTTCCCTAGCATAATGCATCCTACAAGTTCAGCTACACTAAAATGCTAGTTCAATTACCCATATCTGAGCATGTCACTCCTAGCAGTTCCTCACTGATTTTTCTAAAGCATTCCCTCTTCATTTTCTCTAACATACTACCAAGTCCCATCCCTCAACCACATATATATTCCTCAGCTTCTTCATCTTCCTCCAAGCCTCTGGACCTTTTCCATTATCTAATATGGTCTTCCCTTATTTTGTCTACCTGACTGCTCAACAATTTTAGTGTTAACTAAAATGACTCCTCTGTACTAGGGAACATTAGAACTTGTTACTTCTATCTGACTGTATTTTTGGTTACCCAATCTCCCTCAAACCACCTCTTTTCCTTTACTCAGCTCTAGTAAGTAGAATATTTATGAATCACTTCCTTATTTGCTACTTTGTTAAAATTGAAAGATACATATTGAAAATATCTCAGTACAAAAAGGATGATTTTCTTTTATGAAACAAATGGGCTACAAACTTTGTTATAAATATAAAAACTATTTATGATACCAAGTAAATGCACTCAATGGGTTGACAGCATTTTAGTGCCAAAGCATTGTGGTAACTAAATAATTTAAGAGAACTTTAAAAAAATATTGCCAATGCACATTATCATTTAATTCCATTTTTCCATGAACATTTTGAATCTCCCTCATCTATTCATACATGGGTCAATGGTAAGCTTAAAAAATATGGTGTATAAATTATTATCAATCTGAGTGAAGAGAAAATACACTGGAAAAACTAAAAAGTTGGAGCCAAACATATTTAGGATCAAATTTTAGCTCTTATCAATTACCTTTAAACTTTTTATTGATTTTTAATGTATTTGAAAGTAAAACAGAAGAGAGACAGAGACAGTAGACAGAAATCTTTCACATGCTAATTGACTTTCCAAATACCCCCAACAGTTAGTGTTAAGTCAGGAGTCAAGAACTCAATTCAGGTCTCCCATGTGGGTGGCAGGCACTCAGTACCTGAGCCATCATCTGCTGTCTCCCAGAGTATGTCTCAACAGGAAGCGGAAATCAAAAGCATCACCAGGATGGAAAACCAGGTACTCCCATTTGGGATACGGGTATCCCAGGTGACATCTTAATCACTGTGTCAAACACTGATTCCCTATCAATTATTGACTGTTCCTTGAGCCTCTGTTCCCTTATTAATAAAGTAGGATGATAGCCACACATCCCCTATGGAAAATTTGAATAATAAATATTTTCAAGCACATAATTGAGTCTCTGGCATAAAATGGAAATTCATTCAAGGGCAGTCAACATTATGGGATAGTGAATCACTGTGAATTATAGTCATGTGAAAACTTCATATAGAAAGTGATAATTTATCTGTCTTCAAAGGTGGGTTATGGTTGGATAAGTGATAATGACAAGGTGGGCAGGCTGGATTTATACTTGGTTCACACGTTTATTACAGAGTATTTATTGCAGACCACTTTGTGCCTTTGTTACTGGTAAATAACAAAATTCTTTTACTCAGTCACAAACTTCTGGGAGAAAATGAACATATATTGACTAACTGCTAATTACTTGGCAACTAGAACATAATAGGCTTACAATATTCTGTTGCCATTGAATTTGTGTGGATACCTCTAAAGAAGAGCTCAGTGTTTGGGGAAAAGTTAAATACTTTGGGTAAGATTCTATTACAGAAATCTTTAAAACCGGGCAAAATATACACTCAATTTTCAAATCTTTTAAAATAAACATTCATGAGTCAGTGAAGTAAACAATAACTATATCAAATATTCCTGAATTTACATATAAATTTAGTGAAACTCTAAATAGGACCCCAAAAGATTCTTGTATGGAATAGGATAGCAATTTTAAATATTGCATAGAAGTGGGGCTGATGCTGTGGTGTAGCAGGTTATGCCACTGCCTGCATTGCCGGTATCACATATGGGTGCCTGTTCTAGTCCTGGCTGCTCCACTTCCATCCAGCTATGCTCCCTGCTAACTTGCCTGGGAGAGCAGTAGAAGATGGCCCAAGTACCTGGGCTCCTGCATCCACATGAGAGACCAGAAAAAGCTTTTGGCTCCTGGCTTTGAGTCAGCACAGCTCCAGCCATTGCAGCCATTTGGGGAGTGAACCAGTGGATGGAAGATCTCTCTCTCTCTCTCTCTGTCCTCCTTTCTCTATTCTTTAACTCTGCCTTTCAACTTAATAATAAATCTTAAAACTAAAGATTGCATGGAAGAATAAATATGCAATGATTAGTCATATAAAAACTGCTGAGAAGTTTATACAACTAGATATTAAAATTTGCCAGTAAACATAATGTAAACTATATGACTTAGATAAGTAGGCAGGTAGAATAGTCTAAAGCCTTGAGATAAATCTAAAAGCGGACTATTTTAGGGTCTGGTGTTGTGGCACAGTGGGTTAATTTTCCATTTGCTATGCTGGCATCCCATATCAGAGCTCTGATTCAAGTTCCAGCTATTCTACTTCCTAGATGCTCCCTGCTAATGTACCTGGGAAAGCAGCAGAAAACAGTCCAAGAACTTAAGGCCACTGCTGGCCACGTGAGAGATCTGGGTGGAGTTCTGGGCTCCTGGTTCGGCTTGTCCTAGCTCCCACATTGAGGTCGTTTGGGGAGTAAGCAGTAGATAAATGATCTCTCATTTCCCTCCCTCTCCCTCCTCCTTCTTCCTCCCCTTCTCTTTTTTTCTTTCAAATAAATAAATATTTAAAAACACAAAAGTGGACTATTTTAGCCTCATTCTAGAAGACTGAATGTCTGCGGTTAAAGAAAACTTGTCAGGATATGTAACTGTCTATCTCAGTGTTCTCTTCACCTGAAAAGACAAATGATCAGAGGTAAGAAGTTTTCCAGTGTTTGGGCTGTGGTTAACAGTAGACTTGAAAGAAATAAAGGTAAAGACTTGTGGCTAAGAATATAGAGGAAAAACACTCAACAAAATATTTCCACAAGGGAGTAGCTTTTAAAAATCTGAGGAATAAATGTCTTTATTCACCCCAGATATGGATTAGCCTCCTTTCTGATGCTTAGTGCATGGTCAATGGGCTCATAAACAAGGTAGGAAGCAATGGTGACAGGAAGCAAGAAAGGCAATTGCATAGCATTATGTCCATGTGTATTCTATGTTCATGGCACCATGAACATCCATTTTTCTGAGGTGGTGACTAACTCCTGTCACTCATCCAGGTATCACACTTCAATGTAATTAGCCAGCTGGATGAAAAGAGATTGACTATATTGGACAGTTCCCACCATAAAGAAGGTGGTAAAACAGCCTCATAGAAATAGACATTTATCCTGCTTTTGAACACTCTTTTCTTTGTCATTGTACTTCTATCAAAACCATCATCTGTGGATTTACCAAATGTTTAATGCACCAACATTTTACCCCATATAACACTACTGTGATAAGGTAATTGGCAACTGACATAGACAAAGGGCTAATCAGATTTATTGTTCTTATCATCCCTAAAACAGTGGAAAGGCTTAATAAATACCCAATTATATCCCCAGCAAGAAAACAATATGCCAATATGCTACACTTACAACTTCAGTGACTTCTCACTCTATACTTCTAACAGAATGAGAGTCTGGATAGTAGGTTTATTCAAGCTTACATCATCTATATTTCTCAATGTATTTCTAACCTCAAGAACAAAAACAGTATTTGTTCAGTAATTAATATGTGGTTGGCATAGTATTAAGCCTGAGAGGACACATGCTCATAGAAATTAAATAACAAGAGCGGCAAGATGGCGGAATAGGAAGGGAGCACATTGATGGTTCGGGAAGACACATGTTAATAAAAGTAGTGATACTGCAGGGTCAAGGAAGAGTAGGGGAAGAAACAGCAGAGGAAACTCTTCTGGAACTACTGATTCACAGTGGACCTGCATGGAGAGCATGGGAGCCCAAGTTCGGGACACCAGCGGCAGACTCAACACACCAGCACTGGAACGCGAGGAAAGCCGAACCTCAATAGCCCAAGACACCAGCGGGCAAGCGGAAAGAGGAGACTAGAGGGAACGAGGCTTGAAACTCCGTGGGGAAAAGTTCACCAGGCTAACTAGAAGAGAGAGAGGAAAAAAAAAAGTGACCGATACGGACACGAGTTTCTCTCTCTCCGCTCACCCCTCAAAAGTGAGCAAGACAAAGAGAAGGCGCCATTTTGGACATACGTCATAAGCAGGGCGACCTCAGGTCTGCACCGGCCCTGAGCCTAGCAGAAAAACCTGACTCTGGGGGGAGGGGTGAAATAACAGGAGATTAGGATCTAACTTGGCAACCCAGTGGGAGACTGCAGGAGAATTGGAGCCCACACTGAGGGCAGCAGAGATTCCCTGTGTGGTCCTTGGGAAAGAGCTTCCAATCTCTGGCTCCTGTGGGTATATCATTTGCCTGCTAACTACCTCAAATTCCGCTCAGCTGTGTGGAATTACTTCCCTTTTGAATCCAAAAAAAAAAAAAAAAGAAAGAAAGAAAGAAAGAGAGATTTACCATGCCTAACCTGGGAGTGTCATCTTTGATACACCCTCAACCCTGAGGAACCAAACACAGCTCTCAGGCCACACTCATCTCAAGCCTCTAAGGCTCCACTGAAAGCAGACAGTCCACTTAATATAGAGCCATAGTGTAACAAGAAAAAAGCACCACAGTGAAGAAACCAAATATCTCCAACATGCCAAACAACAAACATAGAAACCAAGGTAACAAGAGCAAGGAAGACACTATGACACCCCCGAATGAAAAAGACACCCCAATTCAAGATTATAAAGATGATGAGATAGAAGAAATACAAGAAGCAGATCTCAAAAAATTGATAAGAACATTAAGAAGTTCTCAAAAACAAATTCTTGAACTACAGAAATCCTTAATGGACAAGATAGAAAATCTCTCTCGTGAAAATGAAATATTAAGGAGGAATCAAAATGAAATGAAACAACTAGTAGAACAGGAAACTGTGATAGCGACAAAAAACCACAATGAAATGAAGAACTCAATAGATATAAGAGATGGCTAACATTTTTCTGTAATAGGATAGCCAAAATAAGAACTTAAATAATAATCTCATAGCTAGATTCACTTCGCCATCAACGAAGTATACAGTAAGTAGGAAAAAACCTCCCTTTCAGACCAAAGGGAAAGAAAGTTTTTAAGTGAGAATATAATTTTCCTCGTGGGCACTGTCTACCTTAGAAAAACTACTACAGAACGTGCCTGTGACTATAGACTTGTAGTTCAGGCCACCGAAGATTAGAGATGGGACTTGGGCACTCCCTTGACTTGCATCCTCTGGTCTGCTTTAACAAAAACCAGGAGGAAAAGAAAGCTCAGCATCAGAAGCAATGGGTGGCAGGCCTATTAATGGCTGATCTGTGCAGTGATCTGCCCTCAAGGAGACCCAACAGGCCAGTCCACTGCAGTGGCTTTCAATGTGGTAAGTCTGGGCTTCAGCAGAAGTCAGCTTGTGAAGAGCCCTGGCAGCTCTGCCAAGAGTTGGATCACTGGAAATGGACCTGCCCTGGAGTCGAAGGATGCCCAGGTCAGAGCCACAGATCTTATTGGCTCCAAGCTGAAAAGCCCTTCACTCAGCCCAACTTCCAAAGTGACCACTGCAGCTGAGGGGACGGCTAAGTAGGGTCAGCAACATTGCAGGCAGAACTGTAAATTTCTTGTTAGAGATGCCCCCTGCCTTTACCTGGCCAGCTCTCCTCCCAGGCCAGCCAAGTAATGAAAGTCAACAGAGTGCCTTCCCCTAGGAGGTTCACACCTCCCTTAGGATGTACCCCATGTGAAAAGATAGATAGGTCTGGGCCTCTTAACTTACAAGGCCTAAAGCCCACGAGATTATTATCAAGCCCCTTCTATCAGGTTCTATTTGCCTCTCAATCAGAAAACTTAATTGTAGCTTAGATAGCACCTTTCTTAGCTCCTCTAATAATGACTCTGTCCTTTGTTCTAGACCCTGTCTAATGCACTTGGGCCTCATTCCTTTGTAATCATAACCTCTACTCTACCACCAATGGCTCTACTCCCAACCTGTGTGTACTGATGGTCCTCTTCCCCACTTAATGCTGTATAATTGTTCAGACCTGGTTAATGCCACTCTTAGGATCATTGGTTACTATCCTCACCCTTTTATGACCTTGTCTAAATATGATCAGAGGCGGCGAACTTGGAAGGCTTCCATAGCCTTGGCAACTCATGACGACAGTCTAGGGTGGTTACTGGCGCCATAAACTAGAGTGTCAATTTGTTGGGTCAACAACAGGAGCCACTGTGCACTTGCTCCTCATGTGGGATCTCTGTCCTTAATGTGCTGTACATTTTGATTTAATGCTATAACTAGTACTCAAACAGTATGTTTCCCTTTGTGTTTCTATGTGGGTGCAAACTGTTGAAATCTTTATACTAAATTGATCTTCTGTATATAAAGAGAATTGAAAATGAATCTTGATGTGAATAGAAGGGGAGAGGGAGTGGGAGAGGGGAGGGTTGCAGGTGGGAGGGAAGTTATGGGAGGGGGAAGCCATTGTAATCCATAATTTGTACACTGGAAATTTATATTCATTAAATAAAACTTAAAAAAAAAGAAATTAAACAACAAAGATATACATGTAGATTGGGACTGATGTTTGTTTTATTCCAAAGCCTATGATTTTTTAGTGTGCAAAATTGGAGAAAAGTTAAATAACTCCCTTGCGGAAGAAATTTCTGTGAAGGTTTAAAGTATACTACAGTAGAAAAGACTTTGTGTATGTTTCAAAGATGTGTAGTGTCTTTCAGAGTGAGAAAACTACAGTGAAACAGGATATTGAGCACCAAAATTTTTAAGTACATGCATTATTTGTCAACATCCTTGCTAGTCTCTATGTCTGCTTTTAATACAAGTGCAAAGAGAACACAAATTTTGTCTATATTGTAGATTGTGAATAGCTGCAATTCCTCAAACAGTACTTGGCACTTGGCAAATATTTGATATATTGAAGCACAATCATCATGGTGTTTAGTCAGTTACCTCTCACTCTTTCAAATTTTCCATTCTTCTAAAACTTGATGTTCAAAGAGTTACTAACTACAGAGTGTTTGATATTTAACAAACAAATAGACAAATTTCATCCATCTGATGTTAGATATTGTGGAGGGATTTCCTGGTTTATATCTAGATATTTAGGAAGTTGAATATAGGATCAATGGAAAACACTTAACATTATAAGATAATCCTGGTACTGTTTCTAGAGACCTCTGAGACATTGGATAATTAATTCAGTCAGCTACATTTTGTATTTTCATATCACAAATGAGTAGATTTAGGAAGTTGGTCTCTCTATGAACTTCAATAACTAAGAATTGCATTGTTGGGGCCGGCACTGTGGCACAGTGGGTTAATACCCTGGCCTCCAGTGCTGGCATCCCATATGGGTGCTGGTACAGGACCCGGCTGCTCTACTTCTGATTCAGCTCTCTGCTATGGCCTGGGAAAGCAGTGGAGGGTGGCCCAAGTCTTTGGGCCCCTACTCCCATGTGGGAGACCCAGAGGAGGTTCCTGCCTCCTGGCTTTGGATCAGCACAGCTCCAGCGATTGCAGCCAATTAGGGAGTGAACCATTGGATGAAAGACCTCTCTCTCTCTCTCTCTCTCTCTCTCTCTCTCTCTGTGCCTCTTCTCTCTCTCTCTGTGTAACTCTGATTTTCAAATAAATAAATAAATCTTTTTAAAAAAAGAATTATGTTGTTGATTGCTTTTGTTTTTTCAGGAGAGGATATTTTCATTTAACCTATAACAATATATAAGCATTTTATGGAATAAGATATAGCTATTTGCATTTTATTTTTATTTATCTATTTTATTTATCAAATGAATAACATGGAATTTGAAGAGAATAGAAAAAATAATAGATAATAGAAAATATTCCATAAATTTAATTGTATGACTTAAGATAACTTCTGTTTTTTTCTGACCATACATTCTAGATGTATATTTTGTAGTTTCATTAAAAAAATTACTCCATAAAAAAACTGCTCAACATATTCAATTTTACCTTAAAGACAAATTAAATAGCATTTATTCATGTATTGTTTAGTAGCAGGAATCATGGTTTTTTCTATAAATTCGATAAATCATGGTCTTTTCTATAAATTGAGTTATAGATTCACATTATGGACAATGATCTTAATTATTGTTATAAAGATTGTTAAATTGATAACATTTAATGGTCCATGGTATTCTGTTTTCTTAAACTAATTATATAGGAGATGTTTTGTTTTCACCGACTTTATAAAAATCCCTGCTTAACATGCCAGATGCCACATGTCTTCAGCCCTGACGGAGGCTCCCTGGAGTTAATGTTCTTCCAGCAGTCATTGTCAAAGAATTGAAGCAGATTGTGCGGGGCTGCATAATCACACGATTTCTCTCCTGTTGAGGAATTACGGCTGTAAGAAAAATCAATTTCCTTGATTTAGAAAAAAAGTTTACAGGAATAAACTACCTGGATAATGACAAATTTTAAAATATATATCAAGGGGATGGTAGTCCTTGACCTTGTAGTTCTGAAGCTTCCATTTCAATTCCTCCTAGTGCATTTTGTTCACAAGGAACAAAAGTGTTCTACGGCAGTCAGATAAATGGGAGAGAGGGTTTGGTTGGTGAAGGTTGTGTTTGTGTATATTTAAATATAAATGGAAGATAATATTGAGTAGTTTATTATTATTATTTAATTTTCATATCCATTTAGGCTACATGTTCAGTAATTAAGGTCATCAAATGATCATGGGTAAAAGTCAGCCATGGAAAGCCAAGACACTGTGGCAAAAAATGACCTAAATGAAAGATCTCTAAGATCCCAGCAGAAAGAACGGGCCATCAAAGAAGGAGGTACCTTTCTCTGAAGGGAGGAGAGAACTTCCAATTGCTTATGGCCTTGTCTTATCGGAGTTGGTGAACTCAAGAGGCTTCCATAGCCTTGGCAGCTCATGACAAGAGCCTCGGGTGATTACTGATGTCATAAATAAGAGTGTCAATTGTGAAATCAACAACGGGAGTCACTGTGCACTTACTCCACATGTAGGATCTCTGTCCTTAATGTGTTGTACTATGTGAATTAATGGTAAAACTAGTCTTCAAATAGTACTTTATACTTTGTGTGTCTGTGTGGGTGCAAACTGCTGATATCTTTACTTAGCATACATTAAGTTGATCTTCTGTATATAGAGATAATTAAAAATGAAACTTAATGAAAAATGGGATGGGAGAGGGAGTAGAGGATGGGATGGTTTGTGGGTGGGAGGGTGGTTATGGGGGGGGGGAACACTATAATCCAAAACTTGTACTTTTGAAATTTATATTTATTAAATAAAAGTTTAAAAAAAAAGAATATTTCAGACAAAAAGAAGAAACCAGACCAAAAAAAAAAAAAAAAAAGAGTCAGCCAGGGAAACAGTGTATTTATACCTAAGTACAGAGAGTTCAAACTGTTACATTGTGCTGCTTGGGCTAAAATGGCAACTCTGAAATATACTGTTAATTCCCTTCCACTATCTAATCTCCTCTCATTCTTTGCTAACAGAACTATGATTTTAACTAGGAAAATAATGTGAAATCCTAATTAGGGATCATGATAATAATGATCATACCTATTCTGTGATTCTCTAATCTTTCTCGAAGCTTGGGTGGCTATGGACCTTCGCTCTGACCAAAAACTATGAAAGGGAAATCTGCTGAAGTTGTCTCTGGGAAAGCTTTTCTTTCCTGATAAAAACAGACTCATGTATCTATCATAACCCTTCCTCCTTTCAGTTATTATTTTGCATCGTTTTTTTTTTTTTTTTTTTTTTTTTTTTGCTCAAGAAGCAAGTATGAGACTTCCCAAGGAGCTACAGACACTGTAGGGTCCTTACAGCTGGTCCTTAAAGCTTAGAAGAGTCACTGACCTAACTTCAGTCAGCATCTTCTAGGACTGGTTATGTAAAAAAGAAATGAATGAACTGTAGTCACTTACAACTGCAAAGTGGATCTTTTTTTACTTGCAGCCAAATGTTTTCCTAATAAATATGGCAACTTTCCAAATGAAAACCGTTTTATTAATGAACCAACATGTCTTGCCCTGCTAAGTAAGCACTCTGATCAGTCTTACTGTCTCCAATTTAACCCATTTCCACAAGATGATCTTTGTCTAATGCAAAACTCATCCATTCACATTACCTTCAAAACACAATAGGTCACCAACCCTGTAAATAAGTTTCTTTCTATTTTTTTAATTTTTAATTTTTTTTTTATTTTTTGACAAGCAGAGTGGACAATGAGAGAGAGAGAGAGAGAGAGAGAGAGAGAGGTCTTCCTTTTTGCCGTTGGTTCACTCTCCAATGGCCACCGCAGCCAACGCGCTGCGGCCAGTGCATCGCACTGATCCAAAGCCAGGAGCCAGGTGCTTCTCCTGGTCTCCCATGCGGGTGCAGGGCCCAAGAACTTGAGCCATCCTCCACTGCAAATAAGTTTCAAGCATTGTATCATAACCTAGATGACTGGTACAATATTATTGATTGTCTCTCCAGCTTCCTTAATTTATTTACAAACTTCATGATTACTTATGTACCCATCACATACAAATTAAAGAGCTAGCAAATATGGAGCCTCCATCTGTAACCCTGCCTTTCAAATAAATAAATAAATAAATCTTGAAGGAAGAGGAAGAAGAAAAGAAGAAAGAGGAGAAGGAGAAGAAAACAGTAGCAGCAGCAGCAGTAGCTTTAACCAGCCAGCTAGGGCTCCATTCTAAAACTGATCACATGTAGAACACAGTACAAAATTAAGTTCCCATTCTGCTGTATTATGTGATGCAAAATCATTTTAAACATAAAAATTATTTTTAATTCGTCAAACATTTTGATTATATATAAGCATACTGAAATTTAGTCTTTGGTTCATTAAAATCACACAAGTTCAGGGCCAGTCTCAAGCCTCCATTCTTTATTTCCCTGTGAGAAACTGATACCTTGCATGGAGACTTATTCAGCTGTTCACTCTTGATTCTAAACATAAGTTACTAACCATTGTCAGTAAACATAACTCCTTTTAGAACTGGCATTAGCAAACCAATATAACTAATATATTAACATGCCACCAATACAACAACTACATTAACATATTCAGTTAAAAGGAACAATTGCAAACTCATTTTGATCTTAATTGATGCAAAAATAATTTTGATATCAGTTGAAGCAAACCATTCATAGAAATGTACATTGTCAATGCTTCAGTTAACATTAAGCAATCACATAATGATACTATATATCTGAAACAACTTGGCATATTTGATTAAAGTAACCAAAATTGACATTTACACATTTTTAGCAATTTCATATAATTGCTTCTTCCACATTCTTGTACTTCAAATAATACACAATGGCAATACACAATGACTTAAGATTATGTTCTCCCACAAATTTATATAGAAATCTTTCAGAAGTAGATTCTCAAAGTATATAATATTGTATACCAGTGTTTTAATCTTAGGTAGCTATAACAAATCTGCTATATACTGCATGGCTTAAACCACTAGCATTTACTTCTCAGAGTTCTGGAAAATCTAAACTCAAGGTGAATATTATATTATGCTACTATAGCTTTAGTGATCTGTGATTACTTTACAACTTATGGTATATGGGTGAAATGGTCATTTTCCATTCAGTTATTGTTTATAGCCATTGTCTATATTCCAGTAAACTAGGGTCTTTTTACTTGTTATTCATTAAACTTCTTATTCAATGAAGTATCAAGCCTTTTTATCACATATAAAATAAATATGTTATCTCAAAAACTAAAAAAAAAAAAAAGGTGGAAGAGAGAAAGGGGGAGGGGAGGAAAGGAGGCAGGAGAAGTGAATATCATTATATTCTCAGAATTGTATCTACAGAGCTGTTAAAATTCAATCTGTTAAAAATAATTAAAATTTAAAAAAGAAAAAAATTCACTACACTAAAATAAAATAAAATTTAAAAACATGTCTAGACTTAGACATGGGAGAATATGACAAATTGGATTAAATATTTACTTTAATTGGTAACATGTGACAGGCATAGTACTAAATTGACATTTTATGAATTACCACTCTTTCAATGTTGCAACAGTGAAGTTTTCAGATATATCTTGCTATTTTTGCTTTGTAATCTTAGGTTAGCATGAAATCCATGCCCCTGAAATTTCATTCTTGCTCAACACACCTTGTCTAGACCACCAGGACAAGTAGGACTCAGCTTCAAAATGTGTGAAATGGCAGTGCCTGCTTAATAGCCTCCCTGATGGTACCGAAACACTTGAAATATCTAAGAAAACTTTGCATGCTGTGTCATATCTCTTCATGTCTAGATACTCTTAAGGGTTCTCAAATTTAGCCAGGTTTGTCCTATAGAAGCAGCATCCTTTCCCTACCTTTCAAGGTTTCTGAACTACAGAATTCATCTCAGTAGTAAAGACAGATTTCCAAAACAATCCAAGGGATCTTTATTTCAATGAAATTTGATAGCAATCAGGTAGATATTTTTAAATAATATAATATTTATAGTATGATTTAAATAATTGAGAGTAACACACATACAATGATTGGCACATGTTGCTAAAGATGTTTTTATAAAACTTTTGCATAAAATGACAAAAGAAAATATCATGATCTGTTAGATACTTGTGTTATTATTACAAAAGTCAGTGGAGCATAAAGATAACTGAAAGTCCATATGTATGTACATAATTTTAAAAGATGAATTTACTTATTTGGAAGGCAGAGACAGAGTGAAAGAGAGAAAGAAAGAGAGAAAGGGAGAGCCTCTGTTTGTTGGTTCACTCACCAAATGACTGCAACAGCCAGGGTTGGGCCAGGCCAGAGCCAGGAGCCAGGAGCCAGGAACTCCATCCTGCTCTCCCACATGGGTGGCAGAGCTTAAGTACTTGGGTCATCTTCTGCTGATTTTCCAGGCACATTAGCAGGGAGCTGGATTGGAGTTGGGGCAGTTGGGACTCAAACTGGCTCTCATACAGGATACCCGTGTTGCATGTGATGTCTCAACTACTCCGCCACAACACCATCCCCAAGTATGTATATTATTTTAAAAGACACATGTAAAAGAGAAGTAAGACAATTCTGCCAGACTAGAAACTTGGATTTCCAGATAATCGTAATTTGAGGAGAAATGAAAGGGTTTTTTGCACTTTCCCTTAAAGGTCAGTTAGCATTCTTAATAACAAAAACCTCTTGCCTTTATAATATTAAATGTACATGGTTTCAATGAAAATAACATCAGGACTAAAAAACTAAAAATAGGGCAATTTAGAACCATTTCAAATATGTCATGAACTACCTCTTTTTTAGTCTTGTCTCATAGGTATTTCCATACTATAATTTATAATTCATAATTCTGGCAAGAAAATGAGAAAGTGACTTTGAAAAATCATTTTAAGGGCAATTTTAAAATGATAGGTTGTTTAAAGATATTACTGAGAAATTTAAATATTCATAATTTCTTCTATGCTCTTATTTAAGTTATAATAACCTATATTTTAATAATAATCTGAACTATTCAAACACAATGAAAAAAAGCTAAGAGGGTAGTTAACAAATTCTTAGAAATATTACTGTGTAAACTTATTGAATTAAAAATGAGGGAATGGGCCACAGGCCTTGGGGTACAATGAATTAAGTCACTGCTTTGAACACTGGCATCCTACATCAGAGTGCTAGTTCAAGTTCCATCTACACTGCTTCCCATCATCCTTCCTGCTAATACGCCTGAGAAAGCAGCAGATAAGGGCCCAAGTCTTGGACTCCTGCCTCCCACATGGGAGACAGGCATGGAGTATTTGGTTTCTGACTTTAGCCTGGCACAGCCTTGGCTGCTGCAGCCATCTGGGGAGTGAACCAGCAGATGGGGGAATCGCTCTCTCTTGCTCTCTGATTATACGTATATTTATATATATTGTATATGATTAATTTATATATATGTATTAGATGGTAGAATGTAGAGAGAAGTTTAAGAGTAATGATTGTAAGTCTTTAAATAAAGTCTTTCCAACTGCTGGACATTTATGAAAGAACTAAATCACTGTCAGGACCAGAATCATGGTGGTCATTGCCTATGATAATAGCATCCTATATGGGTTCATGTCCCAACTCCTCCACTTTCAATCCAGCTCCCTGTTAATGGCCAAGGAAGGTAGTGGAGGATAACCCAAGTGTTTAGACCCCTGCTACCCACATGAAGGCCTGAATGAGGCCCCTGGCTCCTGGCTTCAGCTGGCCCAACCCTGCCAATTGCTGCCATTTGGGGAGTCAACAAGCAGATGCAAGATCTCTGTCTCTCTCTCTGTCTGTCCCTCTCTTTCTGTAACTCTGACCTTCAAATAAATCAATAAATCTTAAATAAACTAAATCATTATCTTTGGAACATAATCTGCAGAAACAGTATAAATGACCATGATTAAATTCCTCAGATTTTTCTAATAGTAGAAACCCAAAACAAAAGCCCATATTCTTATAAACAGACTGTGTTACATTAAAATTGTGCATCTGAGAGCCATTTTTTTGGAATGGGTGAAAGCTTCAAAAAGCAGTAAAACTTTAAATGTGTTCAAAAACCCCCACATTCTTGAAGTTGATTTATTCATTTATTCTGTACTCTGTTTTATCTTCATAGTAGTTACCACCAACTTATCTATTCATAGTCATTATTTTATTGGTGTATTGTTTATATCCACCCAGTAGAATATGAACTGTGAGTAGATTCTGTCTGTAGCGTATACTTTTTTATACCCAGATCTTCAAAGGTTACTGGGTATGGGTCCACAGCAGGTGCTTTATAAATAGTTACTGAATGAATAAATTATTGATTATTCTGTGCCATGAACGCAGTGCTAAATATGCAGTAATGAACAATATAGACTTGGTCACTGTCATAATAGAACGTATAGTTAACTGAAGGTGCATTCAAATGGACAGATAAATTGCAAGACCAGTATTACAAATATCACGAGAAAGGAGAACAAATCAGCCATAACCAACTCTGGAACTGAAGGAAGGCTTTCTGAAACTGAAACTCAGACCTGAAAGGTGTTTGGAGATTAGCCAAGCTTTTGACAGGTGGGTAGACTGGAGAGAAAACAAAATTATTCAACACAAGGGACACTTTACAACCAAAGGCCCAGGAAAGAGAGAAAGAATGTCTTGAAAGAAATTCTATACAATTCTATTTTGAAGTTAAAAATGGGAGCAGAGGAGTATCAGTTAAAGTGCTTTTAGAAGACGGCTTTCAATACCAAATAACAGAAAAATTACTTCTAAATCCTGAGCTGGCTGTGCAAACCAGCACACCAGGAACCAGCTTAATCTTCCCTTTTCTCGGATCCAATTCTTCACAGCTGATTTCATTCTTGGCACCCCAGCCTCCATACTGGTAGCATCAAACTGATTGTCCCCAGATTAACTTGCTTATCCTTTATACCCAGCATAGGAAAAAAATGGATAGTGATTCCTATATATAGCATAAATTCTGAGATCCACTTGTTGGCACAACATATATCATAAGAATGTCTGAGTTCTCAGAGTTTCTTCATGCTTGGTGCTGGTGGGACTTTCCTGGAAGCATGGTCCCCAAATGCCTATCTTCTCTCCTGCCTCAAAAAAAATGAAGAAACCAAGACCAACTTCTGGCCCAAGGCCTGCAGACACAGGAGCCTCTTGGAGTTTGTCAAAAGGAGAAAAAAAGAACAAGAAGCAACTGAACATATTGATGAAGTACAAAGGAAACAGCAGACTTAATGAAGAATCCAGTGAAGGGACTTTGAAAGTAGAACAAAAATATAACAAATCCCACAACCATTTTTTCAGAAGAAGTCAGAACTACTCACCAAAATTCCAAACTTTGGGGTAAGGACATTTGCAAGAATAGGCAAGCATCTGCGCTGCTTGGGGAGGAGGATGAAAAGATGTTGTATTATCCGACCAGAGTTGAAGGACAGAATGTGAAGATACTAAATCAGGTTACAGAATAGGTTTTTATTTTGGAGAAAAGCCTTACTTCAAAAAATAACGTTCTCTTCAAAGAATTTCATCTGAATGAGAATGGCAATCCATCTTCAAGGCCCACTGAATCAAATGGAAATTTGGGAAGGATTTGACAAGATGGTCAAGTCAAATGTAAAACAAAGCCAGCAAGAAGAAGCAGTATGAGGAAGTAGGGAACTTCTTTACCTGGTTTACTGAGCATTCCAGTTTAGGTGAAGATAAGTTAGAAGATGTCATCAAAGATGAGATTTGCATGAATCCATTACAGTTCTACTTGGCTCCTGAAATGGATGATAATGAAGGGGAAGAAGAAGATGATGATGAAGAATTGGAAGACTCTGATGTAGAAGGAGATGAGAATGGAGGGGAAGAAGATTAAGATGATGTTCAAGGGGAAGAAGGTGAGGAGAATGAAGGAGATGACTAACAGAAAACACTGACAGGTTTCAACTTTTTTTTTTTTAATTTTCACCAGTCCCTGGGAGCAAGTTGCCATCTACTTATTTTTATTTTTTTCCCTCTTGTTCTTAATCTCCCTGTTTTTGAGGTCTCTTTTCTCTATACCGCAGTTCATAGCATATAACAGGAAAATAATCTACCCATTTCTGTTCCAAATTAATTTTTATCCCTTCTTGTCTTGACAAAAACAGTATGGAATCAACACCACAGTGCTCTGTGGTAAAAAGAAAACTTTCTGCTCACTTTGCTCCACTGAAGGCTGGAGTGTGGGAGGCCGTTGTGTAGGAGGGCATAGAATTCTAGCTTTTCTCCTCCTTTCTCTGTATATTGGTTTAGAGATTACATGGTGTCTGTATGTGAATATGGACAGTCAGCATTTACCAACATATATCTGTCTACTTTCTCTTGTTTAAAAAGTGAAAAAATTAAAAGTGGTGTTATAGAAGGTCAGCAAAGGATGAGTTTGAGACATTTGGGTAGGTTAAGTGGACATTTTGATGACATGGATTCTCCTTTGCCATGTATAATTGTATAGTTTATGATGATGCTTTTCTAAAAATATTTTATTTATTTATTTGACAGGCAGAGTTACAGACAGTGAAAGAGAGGAAGACAGAGAGAAAGGTCTTCCTTTGGCCGGCGCCGTGGCTCAACAGGCTAATCCTCCGCCTTGCGGCGCCGGCACACCGGGTTCTAGTCCCGGTCGGTTGCCCCTCTTCCAGGCCAGCTCTCTGCTGTGGCCAGGGAGTGCAGTGGAGGATGGCCCAAGTGTTTGGGCTCTGCACCCCATGGGAGACCAGGAGAAGCACCTGGCTCCTGCCATCGGAACAGCGCGGTGCGCCGGCCGCAGCGCGCCTACTGCGGCGGCCATTGGAGGGTGAACCAACGGCAAAAAGGAAGACCTTTCTCTCTGTCTCTCTCTCTCTCACTGTCCACTCTGCCTGTCAAAAATTAAAAAAAAAAAAAAAAAGAAAGGTCTTCCTTCCATTGGTTCACTCCCCAAGTGGCCGCAAAAGCTGGAGCTGCACTGATCCGAAACCAGGAGCCAGGTGCTTCCTCCTGGTCTCCCATGTGGGTGCAGGGGCCCAAGCACCTGGGCCATCCTCCACTGCTTTTTCAGGCAACAGCAGAGAGCTGGGTTGGAAGAGGAGCAACCGGGACTAGAATCCGGCACCCATATGGGATGCCGGCGCGGCAGTTGGAGGATTAACCTAGTGTGCCACAGCGCCGGCGATGATACTTTTAAAAATGGAATTTTCCCTAATGATGACTTGAGTTTTGCTAAGTGATGGGAGAATCAGCAGAACCTGTAGGCTCTTATTTGGAATTGACATCCTCTATTGTAATTTTGTTCCTATTTATTTTTGAATTCTCTTTTTGTTTCACTGGAAAAAAAGATGTTCAGTTTTAAACATTAAAAGTGTACAAGTTGCTTTTTTACACTAAAACTAAATGTGTACACACACACACACTAAGAACCCCAGGCACTGGATCCACATTTCCTAAATCTGTTGCTCAACCCATGGATCTTGGATGGAATCAGCTCCCCTGTAGCTATAGGCAGCCAATAGAAACCAGGGGCTCTTGCGGCGCCGGCACACCGGGTTCTAGTCCCGGTCGGGGCACCGATCCTGTCCCGGTTGCCCCTCTTCCAGGCCAGCTCTCTGCGTGGCCAGGGAGTGCAGTGGAGGATGGTCCAAGTGCTTGGGCCCTGCACCCCATGGGAGACCAGGATAAGCACCTGGCTCCTGCCATTGGATCAGCGCGATGCGCAGGTCGCAGCGCGCCTACCGCGGCGGCCATTGGAGGGTGAACCAACGGCAAAAGGAAGACCTTTCTCTCTGTCTCTCTCTCTCACTGTCCACTCTGCCTGTCAAAAAAAAAAAAAAAAAAAAGAAACCAGGGGCTCTTTGTAATGGCAAAAGGGAAAATGAATAATTTCCAAGTGATCCTTAATATTTGCCATGCATGTTTAGACTGTGTCATAAAAGCAATAAGAAGTCATTAAACTGAGTGAAAGAAGAATCCACTCAGATTTTTTATCTGAGAAACAGCACTCTTCATACATTGTGAAGAAAAGAGTGAAGTCAACAGTGTCCAGTATTGTGTGTGGCACATAAAGCCACCACCTGCAACATCAGCATCCCCTCTGGGTGCCTGTTCATGTCCCAGCTGCTCCGCTTGTGAACCAGCTCCTTGCTAATGGCCTGGGAAAAGCAGCAGAAGGTGGTCCGAGTGCTTGGGTCCCCACTAGCCACATGGGAGACCTGGATGAATCTCCCTGGCTCCTGGGCTTCATTATGGCTCAGCCCTGGGCTTTGCGTTCACCTGGGGAGTGAACTAGTGGATGGAAGATCTCTCTCTCTCTCTCTCTCTCTCTCTCTCCCCATGTCTCTCTCTGTGTAACTCTGACTTTCAAAGGAAGGAAAGAAGGAAGGAAGGTAAGAAGGAAGGAAGGAAGGAAGGAAGGAAGGAAGGAAGGAAGGAAGGAAGGAAGGAAAACCTGAAGGAGCTATTGGTTATGGAATTTTTAAGCACAATTTTGGGGGGAAAAAAGCCTAACAATCAGATACAAGGTAGGGACAAAAACCCATCAAAAGACCTGATTTGTAAACTTATTTGCCCTTTCTGGCTTGCTCCTGATAAAACAAAAGAGCCATCAGAAAAGGTGGGCTAGGTAATTTGTTTTCACAGTAAACTATGAGATCAGAAGGGTGGAATCACCACTCCTTTGTTTTTCTCATAGAAGGTCAAGGTCATTAGAAGGTCAAGGAGTGAGAAAGGTATTCAACCTTGCTAAAGATAACTTTTGGGGAAGGCAACCATTTTGTACTCTCTTAGAGGGACTCCTCTTCCCTCATTTTCCACCAGGATCTACCTGATTGTTGATTGACCAGTCTGATTCCTCACAGTGCTAGAAGTGGAGATAGGAGGAAAAAAGATTGAGGGGCCAGTGTCGTGGCACAGCATGTTAAGCTACCACCTACAATGCTGATAACCCTTATGAGCACACATTCAAGTCCTAGCAGCTCAATTTCTGATCCAGCTGCCTGCTAATGTCCCCAGGAAAGCCTTAGAAGATGACCCAAGTGTTTGAGCCTGTTCCACCCCCATGGAAACCTGGATGGAGTTCCTGGCTCCAGGCTTCTGCCTGGCCTAGTCCTGGATATTGCAGCCTTTTTGCAAGAGAATTAGCAGATGGACGATCTCTCTCTCTCAATTTTGCTCCTCTCTTTCTCTCTCTCCTTCTCCTGCTATAATTCTGCTTTTCAAATAAATTTTTTAAAAAATAGAAAAAAAGATTCAAGGGATATTTAATGGTTATAGTTAGAATAGAACATCATTGGCAAATATTTGGATTTAGAAGTGAAAGAAAGCAAAATTTAGAGATTATCTCCATGTATCATGACTGGTAATGTGGGCATGCATAGTTGTTCACTGGAAATGAAGGAGGGGGGCCGGCGCTGTGGTGTAGCAGGTTAACGCCCTGGCCTGAAGCGCTGACATCCCATATGGGCGCCAGTTCTAGTCCTGGCTGCTCCACTTCCAATCCAGCTCTCTGCTATGGCCTGGGAAAGCAGTAGAAGATGGCCCAAGTCCTTGGGCCGCTGCACCCACATGGGAGACCTGGAGGAAGCTCCTGGCTGCTGGCTTTGGATCGGCACAGTTCCGGCCGTTGTGGCCAAATGGGGAGTGAGCCATTGATGGAAGACCTCTCTCTCTCTGCCTCTCCTCTCTCTGTGTAACTCTGACTCTCAAGTAAAAAATAAATAAATCTTTTAAAAAAAGAAAGAAATGAAGGAGAAAAACATTTCGTGATGGGAAATTATGAATATTAATTTGCTAAATCAATAGGTCATAACCTTGACATTCTTTCATTTCTTGAGCTCTTATTTTTTCAGGAGATATTTAAGATATTTTTATAAAGTAAAAATGGAAGTAAAATGTAAAATTAAATAAACATTTAGTAATTAGGAGCAAAGGACACATTTAATTTTTATTGTTAAGTTTTTGTTCCATAATTGCTAAATGCTGATATTATTGTTCTTCTAGTAAAAGATTAAAGGGAAAAGTAAAGACACCAAGTACATATGATAAATCATGTTTTTCCTTTAAAAAGAAACATAAATATATATTAAATATCACCTGCTTTGATAGTAGAGAAAGATAATGGATTAAGAATTGGATATGTCCTGATTCAGTAAATAAAGGAGCAAGCATCGAATTGGATAACATCAAGGTCAAACAGTGACACACACAAAGAAAATAGAACAAGACTTAAAAAGAAGTTTATCACACTACAAATATTAATGCAACAAGACACCTTAGATGTCTATGCGAAAGAAAGGAAGCATTTTGCAAAGGACAGTGATTACCTGATATATCACTTGGAAGAAAAGGGCTATGCAGTAAGATTAGCAGCTGCAATACGGAACTGATTCAGCAGCAGATGTGAGGCATAACTTGTTGTTTCCAAATTTGCTAGAGGGATAGAACCTTATTAAGAAGGAAGCTGAAACTGGGTTATACAATAATGAAGTAGGGAAAAGGCACAGCTAAGCCATACTGCATAATAAATCAGGGGAAATTTGGGGGTAGAAGAGAACAGAGAAGTATAGGGAGAAAAGGAAAAGGAAGAGAAGGAGGGTGGAACAGAGGGAGGGAGGGGAGAATGTGGGACAGAGAGAAGGAGAGGGTAACCACAGGGTAACTTTCTTGTGGTCTATAGTCTAAGGAAAATGTTTCATAAGAGTGAGAATTAATGTTTAATTCTAAACTATTTTCACTGGTATAACATTTAACTGCTATTGTCCCCAATACTTTCAGGAAATTCTGATACACTGAAATGTCTTTGTGTGACAATGTTGAGTAAAATGAGCAGCACAGTATACGGAAGTGTGGTCTTCCCTAAAAACAGCCTTTTCTATCAGCCCCTGGGTAGGCACCACCATCTTCTCAAGTGGCAAGATGAACACAGTTCCAGGGTTCCAGGTTTTTTGTGTCATGGCAGGGTTCTCCGGGATTAGGTTACAGCCTAAATAAATTCAAAGTGAGATTATATTTGCATAATATTATTCATTCCTGTAGTCAACAATACAATCAATTACCCACGGTATAAACGAGAATGTTTCAATTAAGCAGTTGCTGTGTATAATTGACCTAAGGGCAACTGCGGCACAAATATACAAACTTAATCACATCAGTAGTGAGTGAACTTCAATGGAGAAGCCTGACATCCTTGTTACACTAGAATATTTCTATTCAAAATTCAAAAGTTTAAAGGTGTTTCCAATGTCCACCAATACTATAAGGATATGGGACAAAAATTCCAACCCTACTCTAATGCTCCAGGTATGATTTTTTTTTTTAATTTTTTGACAGGCAGAGTGGACAGTGAGAGAGAGAGATAGAGAGAAAGGTCTTCCTTTTTGCCGTTGGTTCACCCTCCAATGGCCGCCGCGGTAGGCGCGCTGCTGCCGGCGCACAGCACTGATCCGATGGCAGGAGCCAGGTGCTTCTCCTGGGCTCCCATGGGGTGCAGGGCCCAAGCACATGGGCCATCCTCCACTGCACTCCCTGGCCACAGCAGAGAGCTGGCCTGGAAGAGGGGCAACCGGGACAGGATCGGTGCCCCAACCGGGACTAGAACCCGGTGTGCCGGCGCCACGAGGCAGAAGATTAGCCTATTGAGCCGCGGCGCCGGCCCTCCAGGTATGATTTTTAAGCAAAGCACCTGATGATGTAGGCAGAGTCCATGTCACTCAATTATAAGTTGGAGTGCTTCGACTGGATGATTGTCCAGGTTCTTTCCCAGTCCAAATAACATATGTTTATGATGCCAACTATATTATGATGTTATTCTAAATCATGGGGTATTATAGTTGTGGCATTTTTTAAAAGATTTTTATTAAGCCACTTTTAAATAAGACAAAATTGTATATAAGATGTGCCAAACCATTAAGGATCATTTTATTTTTATTTTTATTTATTTGACAGAGTTAGACAGTGAGAGAGAGAGAGACAGAGAGAAAGGTCTTCCTTCTGTTGGTTCACCCCCCAAATAGCTGCTACAGCCGGAGCTAAGCCGATCCGCAACCAGGATCCAGGTGCTTTTTCCCAGTCTGCCATGCGAGTGCAGGCGCCCAAGCCCCTGGGCCATCCTCCACTGCCTTCCCGGGCCACAGCAGAGAGCTGGACTGGAATAGGAGCAACCGGGACTAGAACCAGCGCCCATATGGGATGCCGGCGCCGCAGGTGGAGGAGTAACCAAGTCAGCCATGGTGCTGGTCTCAGGATCATTGTTTTTTAAAGTATGCAGCTTCTTTTCTCAGATAAAAGAGGGAGTCCAATATGACCTATGGAAACAATGATCTTTGGTAGTCAGCATCTCATTCTAACATCCTTCCCATTTATATGACTCTTACACTTTCCCAAATCTGAGTGTTCTTTTAGAAAACTCAAAAAGTATAGTTATTTCTAATTGACAGGACAGATATACACATATACACATCGTGTACCTTTTTTTCAGAAAATATATTGGTTTACCTATTAAAACCTGTAATTATTTAATTACCAGTAGTAAGAGCTAATTTTAAGAATAATTCAAACTACAACACCCACCTCCTTTCTAGAAAACTCATAAGTAAAATATGAACATCTAAATAATAGAAACATTTTATAGGAAAACAGCGAAAAGTATACAAAAAATGGCGGCAACTGCTCTGGTTTAATTATCTACTATATTTATAGCTCTATAAAATGGGAATAGTCATAATACCTAACATAGAGCATTACTGTAGGCATCAAATAAAATAATGTTTATAGAGTTCTTGGCACATTAAAATTTTCCATAAATTATACCTGAGAGTGTTCATGGCAGGTCTAAATATATCAATTTTAAGATGAGAAAACTGAGGCTAAAATCATGCAACTTGTAAGTGGTGGAGATGATTTTCTGACTAAAAATAATATGATTTCAGAAGCACTAGACTCGACTCATGTACTATAACATCTCCCATATTAACCAATACCATGCCTATAACTTCTTGGATACGGTAAGCAAAAGCTTTTCTGACAGTCAATTATTGGATCACACAGTGAAAAAGAGTATAGAATTTGAAAACAAATATTGCAGAATAACTGCGGTAAACTAATTCTACCAGTGCAATGAATTGGGTGATCTAAAATTCTTTGCAGCAGGTGGTGAATCTTAAGAACTAATTCTTTATTCCAGGTATGTGATGTAGCCAGCTGGATGAAAAAACCAGGAAAGGAATTAAACATATTCAATGGAGCAGGGCAACCTTATTACAGGCAGCAGTTGGAAGCACAGTCAAGCTGGCATAATATTTAAATAGTAACAGTTAGGTGGCAATTCAGGTAAGTGACGCCTACAAAAACAGAACAGATGTCCTCAAAGGCAAGTATAGAAACAAAATTAGGAAGTCTGGTGGCAGGAAAAACGAAAGAGTAGCAAGTGTTAAAATACAGCAAGTGCAGTGAAACACTACCATAATGCTATAAGTGAGATGGAAAAAATAACCTATAGACTGTCAAGCTACAATGTGTGACATTAATGAAATGACTAGGGTGAGGCTGCTGCACAGGATGGTAGCTAATTGCCAACCACATTCTATTCCAGTTTCCATTACTGTAGGATATAGTTTGTCAATGTTTCACTGTACTGACTACACTCCCAGTTAAACTCTAAGTGCTTTGCTTTTTGTAACTAATTTAATCCCCACTAAAAACTCCAGAGGTGGTATTACTGCCTCCATTTACCTAGATGAGGAAACTGAAGAACAAGGAGATTCGTAGCTTACCTAAGATCACATTGCCAATAAAGGGCATAGCTAAACTAGAACTCTGGCCACCCCCGCTTTGAAGCCTAGACTCAAAAACCACTAGAAAACTCCACTATAATTTGAAATTTTGTGTGCCCTACAAAACTCAGATTGTAACTTAATCCCCTATCAGCAATAATGAGAGGTGTGGCCTTTGGGAAACCATAAACTTTTGAGGGCTCTGCCATTGTGAATGAAGTTAGAGACCTCTCCCCTCCAAGAAAAGAAAAATGAATGGAAAGAACTACCTAGTCGTTTGTTTGTTTGCTTTGCTTTGCTACTACTTCCCAATATGTACAGACATGGTGTACACCCAGCTGTGTCTTATAAGGATGCAGCATCAAGACACTGTCTTAGAAACAGAGACCAGGACCTCGCCAGTCACTCAACCTGCCAGCACCTTGGTGTTGGACTTCCAATCTACACATATGTGAGAAATAAATTTTAGCTCCTCATAAATTACCCAGTCTCAGGTTTTGTTATAGTGGCAGGAACAGATTAAGACAAATTCTACGTATGCACAGTTGACGCATGGAATCTAGCAGTACATAACAAGACTCCTGGTGTAAGGTTAGGGATTTAAGGTAGAAGGTCAGAGCTGTAGTCCTGATGACACAGTAAACGTGAAGCAGCTATAACGGTGTTTAGTATGGTATAATCATTCAATAAATGTTAGCTATGAAAATAATAATTGTTATTGCTATTACAACAAGAATAGTTGGAGAGAGCTACGTACTGAACTATGTCCTTCCAAAATTCATGCTGGAATATCAATCCCTAGTACTTCAGAATGTGACTATATTTGTCTCTGAAGAGGTAATTGTGTTCAGATTAAGTTATTAGGATGGGCTGCAATCCATACACGTGTCATTATCAGAAGACTATAACACAATGGACAGAGGGAAGAGTAGATGAAGACCCAGGGAAATGATGGCCATCTGTAAGCCAAGACAGGGGGCATCAGAAGAACCTAACCTTGCCCACACCTTGATCTCAGACTTGTAGTTGCTAGCACTGTGATAAAATAATTTTTTGTATTTAAGCTATTCAATCTGTGGTGTTTTGTTACAACATCACTAAGAACTAAGTGGTGGGAAACAACATGGCCAGAAAACAGCATTAGAACTGCTCAGCATTACACTCCTTATGAAAAGGAATGGGGCAAACATTGAAGCGACCTGCACAATGGGGATGGACTCCAGGGAAGATCTCAATGACGAAGTCTGACACAAGGATAACCATAACTAATAATAAATTAGTAATATGCTAAGCCACTGCCATGAAACTGCTAAAATGCCCTCTGTTAAGGCTATGACTGGCACTTGGGGTAGGGGAAGAGATGTCTTCAGTGGAGCGTTACACATGCACAACTGAACAGGCACAAAAGTACAGAGCCACTTAATTCTTAAGGAACATGCCAATGTCAGATACATAAAAGCAATCTTATTTTAAATCCTTGTAATTGAAGCCTCTGCATAGTTAGGCCCAAACTAGGTCTCTGCAGCTGCATTTTGTCTATAAGCCAGCTTGTTTCAATGATAAATGCCTCAAAATAATGTTGAAAATTGCCTGAAACATAATATGGTCCAGAAATCTAAATCAAAAATTCATGAGAGGACTCATATCTGCTTAATTTGGGGGGATGGGCATTGTGGCTCAGTGAATAAAGTACCATTTGGGACACCCTCATACTATATTGTAATGCTGGGTTTGAGTCCTCTCTCTGCTTTCAATGCGGTTTCCAGCTAGTGCATACCCTGGGAGGCAGCAGATGATGGCTCAAGTACCAAGTCATTGTCACCCATATGGGAAACCCAGATTGAGTTCTTGGCTCCTGACTTTGACCTGGCCCAGCTCTGCCTGTTGCAGGCCTGTGAAAAGTGAATCAGCAGAGGGAAGATCTGTTTCTTCATCCCTTTCTCTCTGTGCTACTCAGCCTTTCAAATAAATTAAAATGAGCAAATAAACATTAAGAAACCAAATCTTCATTTTGAATTAATAATATGCTTTAAATGGACACTAATACTTTGTGTTTTCTGTAAATACAGAAGATATATGTATATTTCCAACTATAACTATAGGTAAGTAATATGCCTTTCACTGAACTGAGGGAATATAACAGAATAATGCCATTAACAGCAGTCATTTTCTTTCCTGTGTTGAGCATCACACACAAACATATACTGTATCTAAAACCAATGGAACTAAAAGAATAAGGTCTTTTAATGAGGTAATTGCTTTGAATAAATATTTAATAATGTGACTGCACACATTGCATGCATTAAAATAGTTCAAATAAGTGTAAGTCAACTTAAAGTCAATTTGTGAGATTATAACCAGGTACAATTTCAAGACATTACAAAAGTATGTAATGTGGAGCAACAAACAATTGAAAATGGAGGCTTTCCATGATTAGAATGTGATTGCAACAAGACAAATGGGCAGAAGTGCTAAAGCACAACCTAAACACTCACCCTTTGGGCATATGCGGCTTCAACAGATGTTACATAGTCTTCAGAGGTCTAATGGTAAGACTCAGGAGAAATAAATTCCATTCATTAAGAAGTGTTCTCCATTCAGGACCAATGAAACTGAAAACAGAATATTATAACAATCAAAATCGTAAAGGCCATTATTATTGCTCTAGGATTCTAAGTAAAGAAAGTTTTAAGGAATTTCCTTTTTTAAGCTTTATTATTTAATTAGTAGATACGGAACATTTAATTTTTTTTTTTATTTTTTAACAACATTTATTTATCTATGTGAAAAAAAATCAGCCACAGGAAGGAGAGACAGACAGAGAGGTCTTCCATCTGCTTGTTCACTCCCCAGATGGCCACAATGGCCAGGGCTGAGCAGGCCAAAGCCAGGAGCCAGGAGACTCTTCCAAGTCTCCCATGTGGGTGCAGGGGCCCAAGCAGTTGGACCATCTTCTGCTACTTTTCCCAGGCCATTAACAGGAAGCTGGATTGGAAGTAGAGCAGCCGAGTCACAAACCAGCACCTATATCAGGTGCTGGTATAGCAGCTTTACCTGCTGTGTTACAATGCTGGCCCCCAGAGCATTTTTTTTTTTTAAAGATTTATTTTTCTCTTTCTTTCTTTTCTTTCTCCTCCTTCCTTCCTTTCTTCCTTCCATTTTTCCATTTTTCTTTCTCTTTTCTTTTTTCCCTTTCTTTCTTTTTATTTATTCCTTTCTTTTTTCTTTTTCTTACTATTTGTAGACACTAAGCTATAAATACCTGGAATTCCAGAGGTTCTGTTCTTGGTTCCCCTGTGACTGGGGCCAGCTTGTCCAGCCAGTTGTCCAGGGAGACTCTCAAGCCCCGAACAGGACCAAAGTAACCCCTGCAGACTGGGTCTCCCTTCCAGGAACCTTGCAAATTTCCATCTTGTGCACGAGGTAAACCAGATGCAGCACAGAGCACCAGGACTCCTGTTGTTAAGTCACCTTGGGGCTCAGGTCTGAATCTTATTTCCTGGAAGTTTACAAAGGTAGAGAATCACTACCTTCTAGCCGGCTTATTTCTTTCACATAGAATTGAAATGTTCATGTATTGCATGAGATAAGGCTTCCAGAATGGCCCTGACAAGCTGATGGTGTGTGATGCTCATTCACATGAGGCACAGTGTAAGCGCAGAGCTCTGGGTCCCTGTCAGCAAATTTATGGTTGTCTTGTTTGTGCTTATGAGTTGGATCTCATGTTAAAATCATTTGTCAGATCTGACACACCCACACCTTGCCCATGAAGCTCTCTCTAGTCTGCAGTATCTGGGGTGGAAACAAATATACTTTCCTCTGTGGATCCCCCACACTGGCACCCAGGGCATCATTACCTGCCATGGGTCCCACATCTTTGTGTGAGAGAGTATTCTGGGAAGATTGCCCCTATCCCATCAAAAGGTTTCTGAGATGGTTGCCATACAAAACAACAGGGCTCTTCTTATCAACACCCTTTTCAGCTTCCCTCTTATAGTTGTGGTCATGTTGGAGAAGGGACAGCCATTCTTTCTTTGAGTGGGATCAGTGTTCTCCTTCTACCTATGGCCTCTTGTTTTCCTTGTCTTCCTGTTGATGGCAGTGTATGTAAGGCAGGTGTGTGCTCAACACTGAAGGGCATCACATTCCAGGCTTAAATTAAGCCTAAGGGCCAGCTCTGTGACGTAGCAGATAGGGCCGCTACCTGCAGTTGCCAGAATCCAAAATGGGTGCCAGTTCATGTCCTGGCTGTTCCACTTCTAATCCAGCTCTCTGCCATGGCCTGGGAAAGCAGTGGAAGATGGCCCAAGTCCTTGGGCTCATGCACCTGTGTGGGAGACCCAAAAGAAGCTCCTGGCTCCTGGCTTCGGCCGTTGTGAACATCTGGGGGGTGAACCAGCGGATAGAAGACCTCTGTCTCCCTCTGCCTCTGCCTCTCTGTAACTCTGCCTTTCAAATAAATAATAATAATAATAATAACAATAATAAAGCCTAAAGAGTTTAGGAGAAGACATAGTCCAAAGATGTCTTGCTTTGCTTTAACAGTCTAAGATCCTTGAAGATTTATTTTTTAAATTTATTTGGAAGGCAGAGCTGCAGAGAGGTAGAGGCAGAGAGAGAGAGAGAGGTGTTCCATCTGCTGGTTCACTCCCCAGATGGCCACAACAGCCAAGCTACGTCTATCTGAAACCAGGAGCCAGGAGCTTCTCTGGGTCTCCCACATGGGTGCAGGGGCCCAAGAACTTGGGCCATCTTTCACGGCTTTCCTAGGCCATAACAGAGAGCTGGATTGGAAGTAGAGCAGCTGGGACTTGAACTGGTGCTCATATGGGATGCTGACACTTCAGGCAGCGGCTTTACCTACTATACCACAGTGCCAGCCCAGGATCCTAACACTTAAAAATGACATGCACATTTTCCTGCATACTCTGGGAGAGGCATCCATTTGTGGAGATCATTAATTAAGGACAGTAACAACTCCTGAGAGGGTCATTGAAAGCCACTACTCATAGAAGCACACTGATTGAAACATACAGAGTGTTGAGGAATGCTGTAACAAGCTTAAATAAATGGTGCAATGGTGCTAGGAAACTGCAGGCACAGGGATATCAATATTGTTTCAATTTCTTAAGAGTCATTACATTGGAATAATGACAGTACTGTTATATTATTCTCATGGTAAAAATAAAGAACAGGAAAAGAAGGTGCCTAGACACCACAAAGAATCTTCATGTATACCGATTTGACAATAAAGTGTAAGTACCATTTTGCTACCCATCATACTAAGTCTTCATTGAGAAATCTTTATATATTGAATAAGTCCAAGAATTATGCAACATATCTATACAATATAATACATTTATACATTTACATAATACACTTATAGACATTTTGGTTCAGATTCCTACATGTATTT
Source organism: Lepus europaeus (assembly GCF_033115175.1). NCBI lineage: Eukaryota > Metazoa > Chordata > Mammalia > Lagomorpha > Leporidae > Lepus > Lepus europaeus. Next base: position 38,582,217 of record NC_084836.1, on the reverse strand, counting down.
TCCATGAATCTGTATACTTCAGGTATGGTCTAGGTGGAGACAAACGTTCTCCTAAAAGTAGAATGGCAAGCTATGATATGTGATAAGAAGGAAATTAAAAGAAGCATTAACATGTTCTGATTTTTCTAAGTAGCAGGTCCATAAGTGATATTTGACCTAAGAGGTGGCAAGTGGGTAGCATTTACACAGGAAAGTGGAGAAAAAGGAAAACATGTAATTGCAGATGCAAGAGTTTGGAAAAGCCTATGTGCTTGGAAGACACAGAGTGAGAGGGAGAGTGACCTGGCAACCAGTCAGTTTCCAAGGCAGACAAGAACTTGAGGGCCATTTGAGCACTTTGAGACTTAATTCTAAGTGTAATAGGAGACCATGCAAATGTTTTAGTAAGAAAAGTGACATGATCAGATGTGTGCCTTTGAAAGATTCCTCCTTTTTCAGACTGTAAAACAAATTGTACACAGGAAAGAGTCATTTGGGGAGGAACTACTGGCAGAAACTCAAGTGATGGATGATTGATAACCAAAGTGTAGTAGCCAAATTCTTTCTTATTCTTGTTTTAAGGCATTGAAAAATAGAGATTTGACAAAGCCCTATCTCCAGACCAAGTCTGAGGCTTGGTTGATGTAATCTTGTAACGATACCACCATATCTGGCATAACAGTTGCTTTTGGAATTACCAATTGGGCACATATGTGGTGCTACACCATAATAGACCACAATCTTCTGATTTTGAAAGAGCCTCTTTAATGAATCATGAAGATTTATATGGAAGATCATTACTCTTACATTCAATGGTATTTGAGAGTTGGAAATAAATTCTGCCATTTCTACCTCTGATGCAGTATAGTTTCTGATTTCTCTTAGCCAGGGTAGTATCAATTTAGGGGCACCTGGCTTTCCCTCCCATGTATGTAATATGATGCTTCTTTCAGATGCTAAGTATATCCTTCTTACACACTCAGGAAATTTGGAAATAGCAATCACACATGATCAAGGGATCCCTTAAAGCTACAGAGAGAAATACTTGAGCTATCATCTGGTCTCAAAAAGTCCTGCAATGTAACACAGCATTGTTCTTTAGTTTTAAAATATCATGCAGGTTGCTTTCATAGATTTTTGAATCTTCTTGGTACTCACCATACTTTTCTTCTTTTTTGCTTCTCCTTTTTAGAATAGACTGTCTGTCCCATGCTTATCATATTGTATTTTTGGAAGCACATAACTTGATTGGTTTCACAGGTTCATACTTGCAGAGGAATTTTGCTTCAGGATGGTTATACTTCAGCTCTCACTCATATCATATATAGACGGCACTTAGACAATACTGACGATTTACAGTTAATATGAAAGCAATTAAGAATTAGGAGGTCATTGAGCTAGAAAAAAAATGTATTTGTAGCAAGCAATCTGGAAAGAATGGGGCAGAGTGTTATAGATGGAATGTTTGTGTCTCCCCAGAATTCATGATAAAATCCTAATTGCAAATGTGATGATATTAGGAGATGTGCTTCAGGAAGTGACCGGGTGATGAAGGTGGAGACCTCTTGGATGTGATTAGTGCCATTTTAAAAGTGACTCCAGAGAGCTCTCTATCTTTATTTCTACTAAGTGATTACACAAAGAGAAAAAGGCAGTTTGCAACTTTATATGAACCTGATCATGCTGGCATCCTCATGTCAGACTGCCAGACTTCATAACTGGGAGAAATAAATTATCATAATTGATAAGCTGCTCAGTCTGATAATTTGTTACAGCAGCCCAAACTAAAGCAATCATAACATCTCTTAAATCTCTTCTTCACTTTGATAGCTTCCCACATGTTCCTTTTTTTTTAATGATTTTTACTTTTTTTACTTTTTAAATTTATATCAGGGAAAAATTTCAAATATTTGATATATACATTTATAAGAGCATAATGATACTTCTCACCTCAAATTTTGCTTGTTTTGATGAGTTGACTTTTTTCAGACTTTATTTTGATGATCTTGACAGACTTGAGGATTACCCATTATGTGCTTTGTACAATTTCCCGCCACTGGAATTTATCTGCATTTCTTTAAATAATTACACTGGTTATGACTCTACGGAAAGAACACAGGATTAAGTTGTCATTTCATCACATCATAACAAAAGTATCAACATACTTTTGTTTTGTTTGAGGACTTTCTTACTTTATGGCACTATGAGGTTTTGCAGGCTGATGTATTTATTTACTGCCCTGATATCAGGCTCAAAGAGCCTCTGACTTTGTATCCTTCTGTCATAAGTTATATATAAATATAAATATATATATGTATATATATATATGTGTGTGTGTGTGTGTCATATTGATAGTACAAATGCTGTTAGCCTAGATGACACTTAAAATTATTTCTAAATATCTCAAATTATAATTAGACTTATCTTAACTTTCTATCTCCCACCTAAAGAATAAGTCATGTGGAACCCATTTTAAGTGATGTGAACTAGCTCTTAGATCATATCAGTTGATGCAATAAGACCCATGTCTAATAATTTGCAATGTATATTGGATAAGTGGGAAGGTGGTACCTACCTGCCAGGATTTGATTCAATGGCTTTCCTATAACTTGTTTTTATTGCTTGTAATGAAATAATTCTTATATTGTCATCAAACTCCACCTGAATTCTTACATCACAACCAGAGTCACAGACTTCTGACGAGTAAAAAGGTGTTCTGGCTAGAGTTTTTTTTTTTTAAAGATTTATTTATTTATTTGAAAGACAGAGCTACAGAGAGGCAGAGGCAGAAGAGATAAGTCTTCCATTCCGCTGGTTCACTCCCCAAATGGCTGCAACAGCCAGAGCTGAGCTGATCCAAAACCAGGAGCTTCTTCCAGTCTCTCACATGGGTGCAGGAGCCCAAGGACCTGGGCCATCTTTTATCTTCTTTCTCAGGTCATAACAGAAAGCTAGATTGGAAGTTGAACAGCCAGGACTAGAACCGGTGCCCATATGGGATACGGAATTGCTATGCCACAGTGCTGCCTCCTAGAAACTTAAAACAACAAAATTTCCCCATAAAAATTCCCAAAGTCCTATCATTGTACAAGTTTATGAATGAATTTTTACTTTTTGTATAATATATACAAATGCTTATAGATAACTGACATAAGGCAATATATTAAAAGATGCCACATATGGTTCACACATATGAATCTCTGATAAAAATAGCACAATATGCAATTTATATAATTATTTATATTATATAATTTACAGAAGATGAAATAAAACATTGTAAGTAAGAGTCAGTAGAAGCAAGATGTGCAGTAATTATATTTCTGAAAATTTCAGATACTGGAATTCTTTGTTAAAGTTATTAAATAGGTACTTTAAATAATTATACAAATTATAATAAAACCATGAAAATCTAATCTATGACAGACAAGACCAGATGATTCAGGAAAGAACTCAAAGAACTTACAGAAATTGAAAATCTGGTAATTGAAATAATAATAAACATCAATGTGTTGGTTAAATAATACACAATATATTGCTGAAGAGATAATTAATGAAATGGAGATTAGAAACTTAAAAAGTTATCTAGCATGTGGCAGGAGGAGATAAAGAGATAACTTTTGGAAAAAATGTTAAGGACTCTAAAAAGCACTGGAAAAATATAAAAAGTCAAAAGAGTGCAGTAAGGGCAAATTTTCAGAAACCAAAAAAAGGAATTTATATATTTGTTAAAGATCAAATATCAGAAATCAAGAAGTAAAAATACCATTCATAAAAATGAAACAAAACCAAATTTACTCTTTGATACATTATCAAAAGAAACAGAAGATATTAAAGACAAGAAACAATGAAAAGACATATTACCAAAATACTTGAAACAAATATATAGATAAAACTCTCAACATGAACAAAAGAAATCATAAGACAAAAGAATTATAACTTTTTTAAAAAAAATTTCAATGCCTCAGGACCTGACACTTTTCTTGTCCACTCACAATGAGGCTATGCACAGAAATTTAACTTTTTTCCTAAATATTTATTTATTTATTTGAAAGAGTTACACAAAGAGAGAGAGAGAGAGAGAGAGAGAGAGAGAGAGAGGTCTTCCATCCACTGGTTCACTCCCCAATTGGCTGCAATGGCCAGAGCTGTACGGATCTGAAGCCAGGAGTTAGGAGCTTCCTCCAGGTCGTCCCACACGGGTGCAGGAGCCCAAGGACTTGGCCCATCTTCCCCGGCTTTCCCAGGCCACAGCAGAGAACTGGATCAGAAGAGGAGCAGCTGGTACTCAAACCAGCGCACATATGGGATGCTGACACCACAGGTGGTGGCTTTATCTGCTCCATCACTGTGCCAGTCCCAGAATTGTAATGTTCAGTGGATGAAATAACAGTTAACCTTGAATTTTATACCTAGCTAAACTATCATCCAGTAGTGCGTATAAATAGGGACAATTTTTGGGCATAGGAGATTGAGAAATTTTATAGATTTATTTTCTTTTTTTCTTTCTTCTTTTTTTTTTTTTTGACAGGCAGAGTTATACAGTGAGAGATAGAGAGACAGAGAGAAAGGTCTTCCTTCTGTTGGTTCACTCCCCAAATGGCCACTACAGCTGGCGCACTGTGCTGATCTGAAGCCAGGAGCCAGGTGCTTCCTCCTGGTCTCCCATGTGGGTGCAGGGCCCAAGCACTTGGGTCATGATGCGCTGCCTTCCCGGGCCACAGCAGAGAGCTGGACTGGAAGAGGAGCAACCGGGACAGAATCTGGCACACTGATCGGGACTAGAACCCAGGGTACCAGTGCCGCAGGTGGAGGATTAGCCTGGTGAGCCATGGCCCTGGCCAAGATTTATTTTCTTATCTGAAAGTCAGAGTCAGAGAGAGAGAGAGAGATATCTTCCATCCGCTGCTTCACTCCCTAAGTGACTGCAATGTCTGGGACTGAGCTATACTGAAGCCAGGTGCCAGTAGCTTCCTTCAGGTCTCCCACATGGGTGGTGGGGGCCCAAAAACTTGGGACATCTGCTGCTTTTCACAGGCCATTAGCATGGAGCTGGATTGGAAGTTGAGCAGCTGGGACATGAACCAGTGCCCATAAGGGATGCCGGCATTGTAGGTGGTAGCTTCCCCTACTATGCCACAATGCCAGCCCTGGAAATTATGTTTTTTGGAATGCATTTCTGGAAAAACCAAATTGATCTCACAAACAAGCAGAAATTCAAGAGATACAATATCTCTGAAGTAACCTCTAACTCATAACAGCTACTAAAAATCATTTTTAGAAAAATGAATATATTTCTCACATATATATGTACAAAATTTGAAACTGATTACTATAAAAGAACAAATTTTTCAGTACAAGATGAATATGTAATAATATAAAAATGATTATAAGATTCTATAATAAGTAGACTATATATAAAAACAGAGAAAAATTCTTTATTCTGTAATGATTGAGAGTTCCCAATTCCTTAGTGTAGGGAAGCTAGGGATTAATATCAGAACTGTTATATATCATCTTTATCTCTCTCTCTCCCTCTCTCTCTCTCTTGCTCATCTTTCTCTCTTATACACACACACACACATACACAGAGTGAGTCACAAGCACTGTCATTAATGCATTATTTTTAAAGAATATTATTCAGTTACTAGTTGTGTCAATATCAATTCATAATATTGAATGAATAATCACAGTAGACATTAATAATGTTCAAATCAAAACTCTGGAAATTATAATATGTGCTCTCTTTCTTGTTAATGAACAAGATACTTTTGAGCAACAGGTTCTATATCCTTGTCAAATTTATTGCCTAAATTACTAAACAAACCATATTGGGGCCAGCATCGTGGATAAGTGGATAAAGCTACTGCCTGTGACACCAGCATTCCATATTGGAGCTGGTTGGAGTCTTGGCTATTCCAATTCCATTGCAGCTCCCTGCTAGTGGCCTTGGAAAAGCAGCAAAAGATGGTCCAATTGTTTAGTGCCCTGTTCCTACAGGGGAGACCCAGATGAAGCTTTTGGTTCCTGGCATCAGGCTGGTTCAGCCCGGTTCAGCCCTGGCCATTGTGGCCATCTAGCCAAAGAACCAGTGGATGGATGATCTCTCTTCTGGTGTCTCTCCCTCTCTCTCTGTAGTTCTGACTTTCAGATGAATAAATAAATCTCTAAAAACAGTATATCCACACCTTAATGTTGCATATTTTTTGAATCTTTCTGATTCAACATGATTCATCAAAGATCATGTTTAGTACCTTCCTCCTGCAATCATCTCAGTGTCTTGACATATGATTAAGCTAGAGAAGTGCCAGGACACAACTAGTTATTATATTTACTGGATTTTTTCTAGTCTATAGGTCAGTCACCTTAAGGAAATATTCCATATCTCTGAGATACTCATTAATAATCTGTCAGCTAGCCTTATGCCTGTAATTCTATCCTACTACTACAAATAAGTTGTCCTCTAAACTTTTCTTAACACTTTTGGAAACATCAATTAATTTCATATGTTAGTCTTCTTGACACTATTCTTACAGTTTTTTAAAATTATTAAATATATTCATTGTAAAAATTAAAAGAAAAATAAGAAAGGAGAAGGGAGGATAGCAGTGAGTGAGGGAGGGTAGCGTGGGAAGTAACATGATGCTCCTTGAACTTTATATTAAAAACATTAAATTTGTTCCCTTTAAATAAACTTAAACAAAAAAATGTTGATCTTGAGAGAAATTTTGTCTTTCCATACTAACTTGGGTCCTCTGTATAGTTCAAATCTTATCAAGAAAATACCCACTCTCATATGCAGAATGGCCCCCAAAAGATGTTCACCCACTAGTCCCTGCTCTTGTGTATGGAAAGAAAATGTATTTTGAAGTCATAATTAAAGGTATAGATTTGAATTAGGGAAATTTCTCTGGATTCTCATCTAACCCCTCTACCCCCAAAAACAGAATTTTACCCAATGAAGATGAAGCAGCAAGAGAAGTCTGAGAGATTTTAAATTACAAGAGTAACAATCTACTACATGGGAATGAGCATGGTCAATCTCTAGGAGCAAGACCTGCCCTTGCTGACAGCTAGCAAAGAAATGATCATTTCAGTCTATAACCTTAAGAAAATAACTTTGGTTAAATATCTGCATGAGAATCAAAGAGATCTCAATCCAAACAAAACAATTTTGTCTTTGTGAAGCTCTAAATCCAGATTAGCCACATTGTGCCCAGAATTCTGATCTCAAAAACTTGAGGTCACAAATAAATATTGTTTCATGCCACTAGTTATGTAGTAATTCATTGTGTAGCAATATAAAATGAATGCATTAACAGCTATCTTCCCTTATAGAACACTGATGCAAGTGAGCCTATCTTGCTTCTTACCTTTGTGAAGTTGGCCTTCAAAATTTCTAGATCATGTCAGCACAACCTAGCCTTTCCATCATGGCTACTCCAGCTTCAAAAATGGCATTGTTCCTTTCCTCAAGGTTTTCATATCCTCTACTACACCACTTATTTTGAGGAGAGGATCAAAATTAGAATAGAGTTTCTGTACTTATTCTCTCCATCTTTTCAAATATGAAATCATCAGCAAAGCAAATCCAGAACTTGTTGCATACTCTGATTTTAGCCAACCTAGACTTCCAGCAGATGTCCAGAAAGCCCCTTATTTTGCCTCTCTGCCAGTTCTGTAATTTGTGTCAGGAACACATCATCCATTTACACCATCTGTTAGTCTGTCACCTTCAAATGTAAGAATTATAAAGCAGCAGCATTTATGTATTTGGCTCTGAGATGTTAATAACATTACTTCAGTGCCTCTCTATTTTTACATTCTCACAAATGTTCCTAGTGCAATGCCATTTTGAAAAACATATGGGTATGGCATACAACATGATTTCCTGATACATGTACACATTATGGAATGGCCAGATCAAATTAACATATGTGTCACTGCACATGCTTGTCATTGTTTTCCTAGAAGGAATACTTAAAATCAACTCTCAGTAATTCTCAAGTATACAAGACATTATTATTAACTATAATCATTATGTGCAACAGATTTCTTGAAATTATTCCTCCTAACAGAAATTTTGTATCCTGTATGAGTCAGCTTTTCATCACTACAACTAAATACTTGAGAGAGGCTAACTTATAAAGGGAAAGATTTATTTTCACTATGGGACAGCCCCATTAATCTGGAATCTGATGATGGCACTTCATGGTGGAACTCATATGGAGGATCACAAAGCAAGCCAAGAACAAGTAGAGTAGGCAGCCTGCAGCTCCCCCAAGTTTCTGTGTTTCTCTTTATAAAGCCATCATGACTCAGTCCAATATAATCACTTTTCAATGTCTATATTCAGACACCATAAACTCATTACATTGTGTCTTTAATCCATTAATGTAAGACTGGGGAAAAAGCCTTTTACACTTGGGTATTTGAGGAACATCCAAACATTATCCAAAACATAATATATACTATTTTCAACATCTCCCTAACCCACTGCAGCCCCTAATACTTATCATTCCACCCTGTGATTCTATAGGTTTAACCATCTTTAGATTTTACATACGAGTATCATCATTTGAAATCTGTTTTCTATGTCTGGGTTATTTCACTTAACAAAATGTCCTCCAGTTTCATCTATGTTGTAGAAAATTACAGTATTTGTATCCTCCTTAATGATGAATTGTGTTCTATTGAATGTGTATACTATATTTTCTTTATTCTTTTATCCATAGATGGTACTTAGTGCCATGTTGTTTTGATTACTATAGCTTTGTAGTAGATTTCAAAATCAGGCATTTTCTAAGCCTCCAGCTTTGTTCTTTTTGCTCCAAATATCTGGCCATTCAGGATCTTTTGTGGATTCATACAAATTTAGCAATTTTTTTTCTATTTCTGCAAGATATGGCAAGAATTTAGATAGGGATTTCACCGAGTCTACAGATCACTTTGGGTTATGTGGGCATTGCAACTATATTAATTCTCCCAATTCATGAGCATTGGCTTTGTTTTCATTTGTTTCTACTTTCTTTAAATTCTTTTATCAGTGTTATCAATGTTTCATAGTTCTCAGTTTATAGATCTTTCACTTCCTTGGTTAAATTTATTTTTAACTACGTTTTTGAAGCTATGTTAAGTGGGATTTTTTTCCTTGCTTTATTTTTCAGATAGTTTGCTATTAGTTTGTAGATACATTACTGATCTTCAGTCGTTTTTTTTTATCCTGAAAATTTACTAAATTCTTTTTTTTTTTTTTTTTTGGACAGGCAGAGTGGATAGTGAGAGAGAGAGACAGAAAGAAAGGTCTTCCTTTTTGCCGTTGGTTTACCCTCCAATGGCTGCTGTGGCCAGCGCATCATGCTGATCCGAAGGCAGGAGCCAGGTGCTTCTCCTGGTCTCCCATGCGGGTGCAGGGCCCAAGCACTTGGGCCATCCTCCACTGCCTTCCCGGGCCATAGCCGAGAGCTGGCCTGGAAGAGGGGCAACCGGGATAGAATCCAGTGCCCCAACCGGGACTAGAACCCAGTGTGCCAGTGCCGCAAGGCGGAGGATTAGCCTGTTAAGCCACAGCGCCGGACAGAAAATTTACTAAATTCATTAACTAGTTATAAAAGTTTTTAGCAAAGTATTTAGGGTTTTCCATGTATAACCTCATGTCATCAGCAAATAGCAATAATTTGATTTTTTTCAATTTGGATAGCTTTTACTGTTTTATTTTGCCCAATAGCTCTGACTTGGACTTATATCACTATGTTGAGTAGAAATGATTGGGGGGGTTATGATGTTCATAACCCATGTTGAAGTGTTTAGGTTCAAATCTCAGTTCCACTTCTACCTATAGCCCCCTGCTAATGCACATCCCGGAAAGCAGCATCTATGGTTCAAATACTTGGGTGCCTGACACTTGTGCAGGAAATCTGGACTAAGCTACCAGGTCACTGCATCAACCTGGCCCAGCTCCTGCAATTGTGGACTTTTGAACATCTAGATAAAAGATTTTGGTCTGTCTGTGCATGTGTCTCTATGTTTTTCAAATAATTTTAAAAATGAAAGACGTGGTGACAGGCTACATTCTTGTCTTCTTCCTGATCTTAAGTAAAAGCCCATTGAGTACAATGTTAACTGTGGGTTTATAGATATGGTCTGTATTGTGTTGAGGTTTATTCCTTCTATAACTAATTTGTTTTTTAAGGTTTTTATTTAATGAATACAAATGTTTATATGTACAGATTTTAGGGATATGGTGTTTCTTCTCCCCATTCCCGCCCTCCCAACGGCACTATCCCATCCCACCTCCCACTCCCTCACTTGTTCCATTTTCCATTAAGATTCATTTTTTAAAGATTTATTTATTTATTTATTTATTTGACAGGCAGAGTTACAGACAGTGAGAGAGAGACAGAGAGAAAGGTCTTCCTTCCGTTGGTTTACTCCCCAAATGGCCATGACAGATGGAACTGCGCCAATCCGAAGCCAAGAGCCAGGTGCTTTCTCCTGGTCTTCCATGCAGGTGCAGGGGCCCAAGCACTTGGGCCATCCTCCACTGCCTTCCTGGGCCACAGCAGAAAGGTGGACTGGAAGAGGAGCAATTGTGACTAGAACCTAGCGTCCATATGGGATGCCGGCGCCGCAGGTGAAGGATTAACCTAGTGCGCCACAGTGCCAGCCCCAAGATTCATTTTTAATTGACTTTATATACAGAAGACCAACTCTTTACTAAGGAGAGATTTCAACTATTTGCACCCACACAAATACACAAAGTATAAAGTACAGTTTGAAGATAAGTTTTACTGTTAATTCACATAGTACAACTCATTAAGGACAGAGGTGCAGCATGGGGAGCAAGTGCACAGTGACTCCTGTTGTTGATTTAACAACTGACACTCTTATTTATGATGTCAGAGATCACTCGAGGCTCTTGACATGAGCTGCCAAGGCTATGGAAGCCTTTTGAGTTCACAAATTCCGTTGGTTTTTAGACAGCACCATATGCAAAGCAGAAGTTCTCTCCTCCCTTCAGAGAAAAGTACATCCTTCTTTGATGGCCCCTTTTTTCCACTTGGGTTTTACTCAAAGAGATCCTTCATGCAGAACTGTTTTTGCCACTATGTCTTGGATTTCCATGCCTGAAATGCTCTCATGGTGTATTCAGTCAGGCCCTAGGGGCTGATTGTGATGTCAGAGTGCTGTTTAGGGTGTTTGTCATTCTGAATCTGCTGTGTAGACTGCTTCCCATGTTGGAACTTTCTCTGCTTTGTAGTTCTATCTATTGTTATTAACAGGCACTTGGTTTTATTTATGTGATCCCTTTGACTGATGGTCCTATGTATCTGATCAATTCCATACGTAATATGATCACTTTACCATATAAGATGGAATTAGTGCCACCCAGCTAAATGGGATTTGGAGTCCCATGGCAAGTTTTTAGCTTCATTTTTAGGGGTAGGTCTGTGGGAATGTGTGCTGATTTGTATAGTGCCTCCCTCTCTCATTCCCGCTCTTATTTTTAACTGGGATCTATTTTCAATTGACTTAATACATCTATGATTAATTCTATGTTAAGTAAGGAGTTCAGCCAATGTTATTAAGTAGAGAAGAAAAAAAAAGAATAAGAAAATCGATAAAGTGAAATAACAAAGTGTTCCTCAACAGTCAAGACAAGGGCTGTTCAAATAATTGCTTCTCATAGTGTCTGTTTCACTTCTACAGGTTTCCTTTTAGGTGCTCTGTTAGGTGTCACAAATCAGGGAGAACATGCTGGTGAGGATGTGGTGAGGATGTGGGGAACTAATCCACTGTTGATGGGAATGCAAACTGGTAAAGCCGCTATGGAAAACAGTTTGGAGATACCTCAGAAATCTGAATATAGCCCTACCATACGACCCATCCATTCCAAAGGAAATGAAATCAGCAAATAAAAGAGAAATCTGCACCTCTATGTTTATTGCAGCTCAATTCACAATAGCCAAGACATAGAATCAACCTAAATGCCCATCAACAGAAGACTGGATAAAGAAACTATGGGATATGTACTCTATGGAATACTACACAGCAGTTAAAAAAATGAAATCCAGTCATTTACAGCTAAATGGATGAATCTGGAAAATATCATACTTAGTAAAATAAGCCAGTCCCAGAGGGATAAACATCTATGGCTAATTTGATTAGAGCTTTTAACACAAGAGAATGCTGCATTTTGTAAAATGTTCTTTTCAGAATCTATTGAGATGATCATTTAGCTTTTGCCTTTCCTTCTGTTGTTGTGGCATATCACATTTATTGATTTGTGTATGTTGAGCCATACTTGCATCCCTGAAGTAAATTCTGTTTCATCATGGTGAATCATCTTGCTTGAGTGATATCAAATTCATTTTGCTAGTATTTTGTTGAGAATTTGAAATGATTTTAATTTCGTCATTGGGACTCATAATTTGACTATGGAAACTCAGTCTCTCAGGATTAACTTTGCCTTCTCTGATGGTTTTAGTATCTTTAACACATTCAGAAATCTGTCTTGGTTATTCATGATCATGACAATTTGATTTTATATCCAACTACCATTATTGATGTTTCATTCAGTTGCTTCATTCTCTATCTGCCACTCTGCTCACTAGCCACTCTCCCAAGAGCACTGAACAAGATTTCCCCAGAATGACCCTCTTCTACTGCAAAGTCTATAGTTAATACACTAATATGCATTTTACAGTAGTCTATAATCTAATATCATATGCATAGGATACTTGTAATTATTTAATTAAAATTTAAAATTCACCTCCTCATGTATACAACCATATTTCAGCTACTCAACCTGTATGTGGCCAGTGGCTGTCATTTTGGACAGCACAGAGCAGCACTTCCATTTCATTGCAGATAGTCCTATTTGAAAGTTTTGACCAATGGGCAAAGATCTTCTGTATTTTGCTCTCTCGGAAGGATACACAGTTAGTTTGCTACACAGTTTAGGCAGTATGAAAGTCTTTAAATATTAGCTTTTGATTGCTAACTTTGAGTATTGAAACAGAAAAAGATAAACAATCAGATTTTAGCTGATATGGATGAAATTTTCTATAAAGATAGTTCCTTGCTCTTCCTGAAAAAATGAAAAGTAAGCCATACTAATGACCAGTGCTCAAACTGTGGGTATTTAGCAACTCAAAACACACCATATAATGAAAGGCAACTCTCATTAGGACCTAAGAATATTCTGTCTCATTAAACTTTTTTGTCATTAAGTAAAATATGGTTGTTAAACAATATTAGACCTTTCCTCTATCTGGGTATTAGAAAAACATATTGCACTGCCTACCAATACCACACATCTCATCTCTTCCGATATAAAGCTTCAGGGAATGTTGTAGTTAACAGCTGGATTCATTTTGCTGATGAAGAGTAGAGGAACATGAAGAAAAGAAGTAAGCTTTTATTACTGAGTAGGATGATTGTATCCTGTGTTGCATCCATCCCATCCAAATGATTTCTGAAAACCAAATACTTCTTTGGCACTTCCTGCAATGGAAAAAAATTAAGACCCCATCAGTTAACCATAATTTAAGATGAGCCATTTATATTATGTTCTTGAAACTTAATATTTCATAGGAGAAGAATACTTGGATCTGTGATTACCTCCCATTCACCTAGGAAGCAACTGTGGGAAGTGGGAAGCTGAATTATTGCTGTAATGTCTGCTTTCTCTATTTGTCTACACTTTCACAAAATGGGTATTTAATGCCTTCCTATCTAAAAATGCCCATTTTAAAATACCATACACCTCTCTCTCTCTCTCTCCCTCTCTCTCTTTCTATATATATATATATATATATACACATATATATATAGATATCTATCTATATATACACATACATATATAGATATCTATCTATCTATCTATATATATATATATATACATACACACACACACACACACATACATACATACATGAAGGGTATATCCACTTCTGTGTATCAGTTACAGCCCCAGCCTATTAAGGAATCTAGCGAATGTCAGCATACATCTTCTGGATATAAGTTTCTGTTTCTTTAACTAGTTCCAATTGCTTGTTTCCACATTGAATCTGCTCCACTAACTCTTCAGAGTATCAGTGAAGTTAAACTCCACAATCTTATGCAATAAGGCCATATTTAGTGTATTACCCATATGCTGACAAGTGGCATTGATTAGACATCTGGGACCATAAATTTTATTTCTTAACCTTATATTTTTCAAAATATTTATTTATTTGAAAGGCAGAGTTACAGAGAGAGAAAGGGCAAGACAGATTAACCTTTTTCAAATAAATCAGTTATGTTTAATAATAGCCAGTATTTCCATTCCCCAAGGAATTCCTGAAGTACATTTTATCTAACAATGGATATCTCCTGTCCATATTCAATTCATTGTATTCCTGCACAAGTCATGTAGTATTCAAACAGTTTATGCATTCTTCTTGGTTCTTGTGAAATAAGTTAATTTCTTAGTCAAGACTCTAGGCTATTGATAGTATAACTCAGACTCAAAATGTCCTTTTACAGTACCTCCAGGACATCAACACTCTACTGCAGCATGTCAGTTTTCTGTGCAAAATCATACTGCACAGTTCTCTAAGATTCTGGGTAGTGCTCATGTAAAACTATCATTTACTTCTTTATAAATTAGTAGCAAAAAATAGCATCCAGCAAACGAGATTCAATTGATGCAGGTTGTGTTTTTCAGACCATATTAAATGAATCTATCTCCACTTGGAACACATTAGGTCTATAACTCTTAGTAGGAAGTCAAAAACCACCCATTAGGTCTTTTCAAGAACAATATATCAGATTCTTGGAAGCAATTGAACTCAGGGGACTTATTATAGTGTGTAATGGTTTTTCTCAGAAATCTAGATTTCCTGTAATAGGGAACATACATTGATTTCTGATTCCAGTAGAGTAGTTTATTCCTCCACTTCCTATTTGTATCACTTTCCTAAACTCAGTGTGACTTTATTTTGATTTGAAAATATTCCTCATCCGTATTTCACTGAGCATTTTCTCTTCTGCATCACCTTCAATGCATCAAGCCTTATATTCATTAGTTAGAAAGCTACAGTTCCTTTCCTCTTCATTCTAGAATCATCTGTCTCCATTCTTTCAATGTTTGACACAGATATTTATACATTGTATTCCCTTAGAGTCTTGTAAAATTTCCTCATTCTGTAATGGTTGTCCATTGTATGTTTGGCAGAAAAAAATACGGTAGGATTAAAACTACATGGACCCAGTATTTTCTACAAATCTGGCCCTGAGCAAGTGATAACACTTTTCAATATATATTTTTCTTCTAAAATAATGTGATGATAATTTCTATATCTCAGAGATGTTAAATGAAATAAGGTAGTATATGTGAAGTGAAATGATAACAACCTATAAAATCCTTATTTTTTTTCAATGTAGTTATGCTTCATTCATTCATCTGTTAATGTATTCAAAGTACACAAAATTGTGTATAATTTCTTTTCATTCCAGACCATGCATATAATAGGAACCTTCAAACTTCTTTGCTTAGAGATTTTTATTCAATGAATCAGAAGCTATTAGAAGACTGTTTTTCCTACTAAAGTTAATAGTATATTTAATATTTCAGGAGCATGAAAATCAAAGGAGATATTTTCCACAGACTAAACTAATATCACAGTCAGGCATCTGGTATTTAAGATGCCACTTAGGATGCCCTCATCCCACACTGGAGGGCTTAGATTGAGTCCTGGCTCTCCTCTTGATTCCAGCTTCCTGCTAATGTGCATCTTGGGAATCACCTGGTAATGGCTCAGGTAGTTGGGTCCCTACCACCAATGTGGGAGACATGGATTGAATTCCAGGCTACTGACTTCAGCCTTACCCAACACTCACTATTCAAGCATTTGAGAGGTGAACCTGCAGATCAAGATTTCTGATTGATGATCTCTCTCCATCTATCTGTTTCTCCGCCTTTCAAATATATAAAATAAATTGTTTAAAAATTCTAATTAAAACCATAGGTTAGAGAGTGAGTTCCATTCCTACATATCTTAGGGCAGTAGGCTGGGGAGATTGGTAAAACACTGGAAAAATGCTTATGCAATGCATATAAATAATTGGTAACCAATGAACTCCCAGTAATACTGACTAAGGAGTTCCAATTTTTTTAAAGGGTAACTTTTTAAAGTTTAATATTTATTTGAAAGGCAGAGCAATAGAAAAGTGGGGGTGGGGGAGATTTTTCATCCACTGATTCACTCCACAAATGCCCACAACATTCGGAGCTGGACCATGCTGAAGCTAGGAGGCAGCAACTCCATCCAGGTATCTTTTGTTGGTGACGGGGACCCAACTCCTTTGGCCATCATCTGCTGTCTCCAAGGATGTGCATTAGCAGGAAGCTACATCAAAAGCAGAGGCTAGGGGCTGGTGTTGTGGCGTAGTGGGTAAAGCTACCACCTGCAGTGCCGGAATCCTATATTGGCGCCAGTTCAAGTCCCAGCTGCTCCACTTCTGATCCAGTTCCCTGTTATGGCCTGAGAAAGCAGTAGAAGATGGCCAAAGGCATTAGGCCCCTGCACTCATGTGGAAAACCTGGAAGAAGCTCCTGGCTCCTGGCTTCAGATAGGCCCAGCTCCAACCAATTGTGGCCATCTGGGGAGTGAACCAATGTATGGAAGACCTCTCTCTCTCCATCTCTCTCTCTCTCTCTGCCTCTCTGCCTCTGTAACTCAGTCTTTCAAATAAATAAATAAACCTTAAAAAAAAAAAAGTAGAGCTAGACTTAACCCCAAGCACTCCTATGTAGATTATGTTACCACAAGCTTTGGCTTAACTCACTGCACCACAACATCTGTTCCTTGCATGGTAACTTTTAAGGACAAGGGGCACTCCTGTGTGGTGGTCAGCAAGTATTAGTCAATGTTTATAAATGGACAAAAATCTTGATCCTACAATGTACTATGGAAAGCATGTGCACCAAGGAGAAACCATGTAATGATAAAGAAAGATTTTATCTGTAATAAGTAAGTATTTTTATATGAATTAGTGTTTTTATCAATTTATCAGCAGTTGGAGTGAATTCGTTACATCCCTTTTGCTCTTCTACCTTCTACTTTGTGAGGACACAGCAACAACATGCTATCTTGTAAGCAGAGAAACCAGATACTCACCAGACACAGAACATTCTGACACCTTCATCTTGGACTTCCAACCATGAGAAGTGTGAGAAAATAAGTTTTGGTAACTAGCATTGGGTGCAGCAATTTAAGCTGCTGATTGCAGTGATGGTATCCTACGTCAGAGAGCCAGTTCAAGTTCCAACTATTCTGCATCTCATTCAGTTTCCTGTTAATGCCCAGTGCCACCATTGTGGGAGACTAGGATAAAGTTCCTGGCTCCTGACTCTGAGCTGGCCCTGACCTGGCAATTGTGGCATTTGACGAGTGAACCAGGAGTGAAAAAATTAATTTTCTGTCCTCTTCATAGATAGATGATAGATAGACATAGATATAGATATATAGATATAAATGTGTCTTATTCTCTTCCTATTTTTCTGTCACTCTGCTTTTCAAGTAAATACATAAATAAATCTTTTTTAAAAAGATTTGAAAAGGGGAGTTACAGAGAAGGAGGGAGAGAGAGAGAGAGAGAGAGTCTTCCATCCCTGATTCACTCCCCAGATGGCCACAATGGCTGAAGCCATGCTGATCCAAAGCCAGGAGCCAGGAGCTTCTATCGGGTCTCCCCCGGGGTGCAGGGGCCCAAGGAGTTGGCCCATTTTCCTTTGCTTTCCCAGCCATAGCAGAGAGCTGGATTGGAAGTGGAGCAGCTGGGACTTGAGCTAGTGCCCATATGGGATGCTGGCACTGTAGGTGGTGGTTTTACCTGCTACGGCACAGTGTTGGCCCCAAATAAATCTTTTTTAAAAATAAAATAAATTTATGTTCTTTATAAATGACTCAGCAGCAGATATTTTGTTATAAAAGCATAAACTGACTAGATACATCTGAAATTCCCTAAAGTTATACAAGTTATTTCTTTACATAAAATTATGTGTTTTTTTAAAGATTTATTTATTTATTTGAAAGTCAGAGTTACACAGAGAGAAAGAGAGGCAGGCAGAGAGAATCTTCCATGTGCTGGTTCACTCCCCAACTGGCTGCAATGGCTGCAGCTGTGCTGATCTGAAACCAGGAGCCAGGAGATTCTTCTGGGTCTCCCTGAAGGTGCAAGGGCCCAAGGACTTGGGCCATCTTCTACTGCTTTCCCAGGCCATAGCACAGAGCTGGATTGGAAGAGGAGCAGCCAGGACATGAACCGGCACCCATATGGGATGCCAACACCACAGGTGGTGGCTTTACCCACCCGCTATGCCACAGCACCGGCCCCACATAAAGGTATGTTTAAATTCTTCCTTTTTACTTTATATTTTGTATATTTTTAAAACTTTCAATAATACACATGTCACTTTTTGTCAACAGTATAAACAATAAATGTCATTTTTGCAGTACCTTTCTGACACTTTCTCAAGCTGCCTCCCTCCAGTTGTCCAAGAACAACTGCTTGTCAAATACTAGGATATTACCAACAATCACCACCAGTTGGCTGATAGATAGATAGGAGTGGTCACCAGACTGTAGCCTACCCAGTAGGAGGCAGAAAATCTTGAAGGAATAAGGTTGATGATGAATGGACTTGGAAAATTCACGTCTTGGAATACCATATATTCAAGTGACCGGACGTCATTCTGAAAATACCATTCTAATGATTTCAGCAGTATCCACCCTTTAAAACACACTACTATTAATCTACTCTATGGAG
The DNA here is from genome assembly GCF_033115175.1 of Lepus europaeus. NCBI lineage: Eukaryota > Metazoa > Chordata > Mammalia > Lagomorpha > Leporidae > Lepus > Lepus europaeus. The sequence continues at coordinate 38,563,425 of NC_084836.1, read as the reverse complement.
CAAAAATTTCATTTACATTAGCCTCAGGTACACAAAGAGCTGCACTAGAAAGCATATCAGCTTCACAATGATAGAGAACCTAGAATCCTTCCACCTGTATTCTCTACAATACAGGCAGGCAAACACACATACATTGACAACATGAAACCATATATGTTCACTTTGAGGTTTTCAATAAATGTGATAAATAGCATTGTTTTCCCTCTTAAAGTCTCATCATATTAAAAGAAACACAAGGCATAGGGCAGGTAGAAAGCCAAAATTAGGGAAAGTATTTCTATTTGTACATGAGCAGACTTGCTAATATTTTGGTCCAGAATTTAGCAAACTTAACTAATGTTGTTAGAGGCAGTACAAGTGCTGTTCTCACCATGAAGGCAGAAGCTCCCTCAAAAACTGCTTATGTGGAGAAGCCAAAGAAATTCTCTCTTTGGGTAGAGTTATACCACAGCAATGGTTCTCTAAGTGATTTCTGGACCAGTAGCTTCAGTATCACCTAAGAATTTGTTAAACATTAAAATATGGGGGTCTATCCTAGACCTACAGAGTCAAATCTCTGAGGGAAGGGCCTAGCAATATTTCAAGACAATCTCTATTTAAAATGAACTAATTCTAGTAATCTACAGCATAATAGGTTAACTTCCATCTATCATCACTTGTTACATACTTCAAAGTAACAGGAAGTGAAGAGTTTGAAGGTTCAACACATGGAAATGATAAATTTTTTTGTGAAGATGGAAATAGTGTTGATTATCTTTATTTAATCATTATACATGGTCTACATATATCAAATTATTATGCTGGATCCCATAAATATGCACAAGTATATGTTAACTAAAATAAATTTTCAAAAGGTGCATATGTAGGAGACTCGAAGTCTAAAAATCTCCTGTATGTGAGAGAGAGAGAGAGAAAGAGAGCAGGACACTAAATGACACATGCACAAGCATGCACCTTTGTTCTTTACCTGATCCCCAATAAAACAGCTCAGCCCACATTTGTAGGGGAAATGTGTGAGGTAGGTTACAAGAGAGGCTGGGAGAGTTGTGCTATTGCAGCGCCCTCCAGATTTCTAGAGCGTGGAACAAGCATTCTCCTATCAGTTCTCTTAATTCACTGAGTTTAAACAGTAAGCCCATAGGTTCATCTGTCCCCTTTAATAGAGACTGCAGGATGATCATGACAGTTTAGCTCCCTCTTTAATGAAACCATCCCAGTCCTTATCAATCTTTCCTAATTTTAGTACCTTTCTGGAACAGTGGTGGACAGCATAGGGTTTCCTTCTCAAGGTACCTGAAATGATTTAGAAAAATAATTAATTAAACTTTTAGAATTATAACTCTTAGAATTATAACTGATATTTCTAAAATGAAAAATTCAGGGCCACTGTTACTTATTATAAAATGCACAAAGGTATTACAGACTGTTTTTAATCACAATGAAGAAAAAGTTTCATTCTTAGCTCTATATGTTTTTTCAATCTTAACTAAGAAGATTTTTATAAATTTCCTGCTGCTAAACATGCCAATGAGTCAGGCAACTACTCTCTTTTTTAAGCAGAGAAATGATCTGTGGTACAAAATATTTTAACAGTCCAATACTTCATGTAATGAGTGAAATTATAAAACCTGAGGTTGTTTACACAACTATATAAAGCTATGCACTGTCCCAAATGAAGGCACAGGACCATCACAAGTTGAATCTCATGATCTTCTCTTTATGTAGAAATTAATTACCATGAAAGGATTAGCCATTCCTATTCCTCCAGGAATTAACTCCAAGGCCATTCTGTACCTGAAGTCAACACTGTAGTCTCATTATTTTTCCCCTTCTCAAATTATATTCACTGGTATTGGCCAGCATAAACTAGCTAAGATTCTACAAATAAGATCAAATGCCATGTTAGTATTGTCTAATATTAGCATGCCAGCAAAGATCCAAAATCTAAACAAAATTTCCTCTCATTGCAAGGAAGAAATTAAAAAAAATAATAAATCTTGGTACAAATTAAAGGCCTCAAAATCCAAATGAACTCAAGATTCAGATCAAACTATTTTGTCTTTTTTAAAGTAAAAAGCCTAAAGACGTAAACTTAAAATGTTTCATCATGCTGCAATTTAGTCAGACAGGATTCTTGTTAACTCTGAAAAGCAGGTTTCTTCATAGCCTCAATTAAGGAACTTCCAGAGAAATAGGGTAGCTTCTTTAGGACACCAGCTTATGAATTAATCTCATATGAAACACTTTAAAATTTGCTAAGGGATAACAGAAGGAAATCTCACATAATGGCTGACAGATATCTGACAGGCTCTTCACTAAAAAACAAACACTTCTAGATAAAACATATGTTTTAAAACATTGTTGAATTTGCAGAGACTGAGAAAAAACCTCCAAGTTGCCACTTTTCTTCCCAAAATGAAAAAAACAAAAATCCATGAGTTGAAACGTGGAAGTGGTTAATAATAAGTAAGAATAATATAAGAATTTCCATATGGTTTCCTAAATCAGAATACTAAATTTTGAATCTCTGGTGAAGTGAGAGCTGAAATTATGACCCCTGTACTAGGGTTGGGACCAGGTTTAGGCTACAACTTATGGAATAAAACAAAATTTAGTTCCCCTTTCTTCCAAGAAGAGTACCTTTAATTTTTAAAAACTATGATTCCCAAGCATTAAAATAAATCAGACATTAGTTCATAACCAAAGGAGGCCAAACTGTAAGAAATCTGAGTAATAACAACAAAAAGAAAGTTATATCTACTACAATATGTTTTGTTTTCCTTTTTTCAAATACAGATTTATTTTAATTATATGTTGAGTAATAAATCAAGCACAATTCTTTGGCATAAAGTAAAGCATTTTATTTTGCTCACAACTTCTGTGAATCAGTATTTTAGGAAAGTTTCAGCAGGTTTCTTGATCTTGGGTTCACCTGGTAAAAGGGGACTGGAGGACCTATTTCCAATGGGTTCTCTTTACGCACAAGGTTGGTGCTCCATGCTCGCTGGCTTCCCTCCCACTCCACACGGTGGTTCTCCCACCAAGGTTTTGCCACTCCATTTAGACTTCTTACATCATGACTACAGCAGAATCCCAGACCTGTCATGTCAGTGGGTTTCAAATAGGGTTGCCAGATTTGGAGAATAAAAATATGATACCTACTTAAATTTTAATTTCAAATTAAAAAAGAATTGCTTTTAAAAAAAATGAACCTAAGAATGCCCGGGACATACACTAAAAATCATCAGTAACCTTAATTACACACCAGATAAAGGCCTTATTTGGAATTTGAACAATATCTTTTCCACTATAAAGTATTGATCAAATAATTATAGTGTCCTTCTAAATTTAAGAGCTGGAGAGAGGATCACTTCTTGATAAAGAAGTGGCAAGGTCACATTCTAGAAGGGCATGGAAGATGGAGTATATTGTGGTTGCCATCTCTGGAAAAATATAACCTACTTAAAGAATAAAAACAAAAATAAAAATAAAATTAAAGATGCAGGAGCCAATCCTGTGGCATAGCAGGTTAAGCTGCCACCTGTGACATCAGCATCTTTTTTGAGTGCCAGTTTGGGTCTTGGCTTCTCCACTTCTCAATCAGTGTCCTGCTAGTGTGCCTGGGAACAGCAGAAAATGGCCCAAGTAGTTGGGCTCCTGTCCCCAATGTGGGATGAAGCTCCTGAATCCTGGCTCCTGGTTCCTGGCTCCTGGTTTCAACCTGGTCCAGCCTGACTATGGTGGCCATTTGGGGAGTGAATCAGCAGATGGAAGATACCTCTCTCTCTCTCTCGCTCTCGCTCTCACTCTCTCGCTCTCGCTCTGTGTGTGTATGTGTGTGTGTTTGTGTGTGTGTGTCTCCTATCCTGGTGACTCTACCTTTCAAATAAATAAATCCTTAAGAAAAAATAAATAAAGATGAAAGAAAAGATTAAGAAAATAAAATATGAAATCACTACTAAAAGTATACCACTAAAAATAACTAAAAGTTTCAAAAGCAGTAAATACAATGTGTAAATTTTAAAATCTTTAATAGATAGATTGGATAGCATATTAAACAGAGCTAAAGAGGAAATTGATAAACTGGAAGACAAAGACAAACATCTGATTAATATTGTCTTACACTAGGACAAGAATTTAGAAACTATTAAAGAGAAGCTAAGATATATTGCAGAAAGGGAGATTAAATAAAA